>NW_023994489.1:0-318444 GCF_015586225.1 Lucilia sericata
ACAAAATAAGCCTATTTTTCCATTTAAATGTGTTTAAACGAAGTTATTAGCAATTTTAGTTTTCTAAAGTTTTTTGACCAAAAAAAAAATCGAAAAAAAAAACATGAGTGAAAAAAAACGTGTTTTAACAAAATTATAAGCGATTTTAGTTTTTTGACCAAGAAACCGACTTTTAAAGAAAAAAATGAGTGATCACAAAATAAGCTTATTTTTCAATTTAAACGTGATTTCGATTTCTGAAGGAAAATATGAGTGATCACAAAATAAGGTTATTTTTCCATTTAAATGTGTTTAAACGAAGTTATAAGAGATTTTAGTTTTTTGAAAAAAAAAAATCAACTTTTAAACGTATTTTAACGAAGTTATAAGCGATTTTAGTTTTCTTTAGATTTTTGCTAAAAAAAAATAGATTTTTTAAGGGAAATATGAGTGATCGCAAAATAAGGTTATTTTTCCATTTAAACGTGTTTTAACGAAGTTATAAGCGATTTAATTTTCTTAAGTTTTTTGACCAAAAAATCGATTTTTGAAAGAAAATATGAGTGATCACAAAATAAGCTTATTTCGTTTTCTTAAGATTTATGCTAAAAAATCGATTTTTGAAGGAAAGTATGAGTGATCACAAAATCAGCATTTAAACGTGTTTTATCGAAGTTATAAGCGATTTTAGTTTTCGTAAGATTTTTGGCCAAAAAATCGATTTTTGAAAGAAGATATGAGTGATCACAAAATAAGTTTATTTTTCCATTTAAACGTGTTTTAACGAAGTTATAAGCGATTTTAGTTATCTAAAGTTTTTTGATAAAAAAAATCGACTTATGCGATTTTCGTTTTCTTAAGATTTATGCTAAAAAATCGATTTTTGAAGGAAAATATAAGTGATCACAAAATAAGCTTATTAGCGTTTTTAGTTTTCTTAAGATTTTTGCTTAAAAATAAGCTTATTTTTCCATTTAAATGTGTTTAAACGAAGTTATTAGCGATTTTAGGTTTTTTTTTTTTACCAAGAAATCGACTTTTAAAGGAAAACGTGAGTGATCACAAAATAAGCTTATTTCTCCATTTAAATGTGTTTAAACGAAGTTATTAGCGATTTTAGTTTTCTTAAGATTTTTGCTAAAAAAAGATAAATTTTTAACCTATTTTTCCTTTTAAATGTGTTTAAACGAAGTTAGTTTTAGTTTTCTAAATTTTTTTTGACCAAAAAATCGACTTTTAAAGGGAAATATGAGCCTAGCTAGGCCCATACATGTGGCCACCCGAAAAAACTGTGTAAACAGTCACAGACGGTTTAAAAACATAAGTATGTCAATGAAATTCTACATTATCAATTTTTATATGAGCCAAATCTTCATACCAAATATTACGAGAATCGGTCCATAATTGACCCTTCCCTCCATATAAGGTCCCTCTCAGAAAACGACTATAGCGGTCATAACTTGCTTCAAAATGATAGCAATGCAACGAAATTCGACATATACAAGTTTTAGGGGAACAGAGATATCTTCGCTAAACCGGCCCACAATTGACTCTACCCCCCATATAAGCTCCCCGTCATAAAATTACTTTAACTCTTATAAATAAACGTAAACAAGCTTTTGGGGAACTAAAATATCTCCCCCATATTTTATGAGGGTCGGCCCATATTTGACCCTACCCCCCATATAAGGTCCCTCTCAGAAAACGACTATAGCTGTCATAACTTGCTACAAAATGATAGCAATGTAACGAAATTCAACATATACAAGCTTTAGGGAAACGTAAATACCCCCCATATAAGCTCCCCTTCAGTAAATGACTTTAACTCTTATAACTTGCTTCAAAATGATAGTTAAGCAACAAAATTCAAGGCAAACATGTTTTTGGGGAACTAAAATATCTCACCCATATTTTATGGATCCTACCCCCATATAAGGTTCCCCTCAGAAAATTACTTTAAATCTCATAAATTTGTTAAAAATTCCAGTAAATTAACGAAAGTCGACATAAATAACTTTTAGAGGAACTAAAATCTATCTGCCAAATTATATAAAGATTGGTTCATAATTAACCTACCCCCGATAAAAGGTTCCCGCATAAAATAACAATAACGCTCATCACTTGCTGTAAAATTATAGTAAAGCAACGAAATTCGACGTAAACAAGTTTTCGGAGAACTAAAACCTCTCAGCCAAATTTTGTGGAGGTCGACCCATAATTAATCTACCACCCAGTTCATAATTTGCTTTCAAATTTCAACATATACAAGCTTTAGGGAAACGTAAATACCCCCCATATAAGCTCCCCTTCAGTAAATGACTTTAACTCTTATAACTTGCTTCAAAATGATAGTTAAGCAACGAAATTCAAGATAAACATGTTTTTGGGGAACTAAAATATCTCCCCCATATTTTATGGATCCTACCCTACATATAAGGTTCCCCTCAGAAAATTACTTTAAATCTCATAATTTTGTTAAAAATCCCAGTAAATCAACGAAAGTCGACATAAATAACTTTTAGAGGAACTAAAATCTATCTGCCAAATTATATAAAGATTGGTTCATAATTAACCTACCCCCTATAAAAGGTTCCCTCATAAAATAACAATAACGCTCATCACTTGCTGTAAAATTATAGTAAAGCAACTAAATTCGACGTAAACAAGTTTTCGGAGAACTAAAACCACTCTGCCAAATTTTATGGAGGTCGACCCATAATTAATCTACCGCCCAGTTCATAATTTGCTTTCAAATTTTATGGAAACCACGAAATTCAGTAACGAAATTCGACATAAACAACTTCTTCAAAATTATAGTAAAGCAATGAATTTCGACATAAACAGGTTTTATAGGAACATCGTTCTTATCATCTATAAACGGCCTTTCTCATAGAATGACATTAACGGCCATAACTGGCTCAAAAGTACCAGTATATCGATAAAATTCGTCATGAACTACATAGTATTATAGGATCTAAAAGCTATCTGTCAAATATTATGAGCATCGGGCCATATTGTATCAAAGCCTTCATATAAGGCTTAGAAAGCATTGATATTCCACATAATAAGTTTTACTTAAACCAAAATCTTTGTAAAATCTTCGAAGGATCGGTTCAAAATTGACCATAAGTAAATTTACAGGAAACTAAAATATTAAAAAAAAATTTATTAAATATGATAAAATACCATCATATTACTATGTATTTATATATGATAAACCAGTTCTGAAAAAATCCAATAGATGTTTACATTGTGGTAGCAAAAACATCGTACTATACAGTATAGGTAGGTCAATTTTCCGAAATTCTCTTGAAATTTAAGACACATGACTGATGGAGGGTATATAAGATACGGCACGGCCGAATATAGCACTCTTACTTGTTTTTGTTTAACAAGTTGCCATTATTGTATATTGTAAGCAAAATATTGTTGTCTGTATTGTACCACAGATTATTTCTTAAAGTAATAAGTTGAACAAATATACTTGTAAAAGCTATTAACATGTATAGAAATTTAGTTTTTAGTTGTTTTAATTTATATTATGCTTGATTGATTTTTTCCATTACCATTTACATTGGTGATGGAGATGAAGAAGTGGAAAAGTAAAAATACTAAACATAATAAATGAATGAGAGAAGTTTTACCTTGTTTGGCTTTAATTTGTTTTTCAAATCATTGCACATTCGATTAGTGTATTTCTTTATTACTTGGTATATTTTCTTCATTTCTTTATTTTTTTTTTTTTCTCTAATTTGTATTGCTGCCTTTTGGCTTATGATAATTGTAAAATCTCTGGAGCAGTTATCACAATAGCAGCAAGAGAGTGCTGGTTCTGGTTGTCTTGTACGTTTTGCTTTGTTGCTTATGTATTGTTTGTTACTATAACGTCTAAGGGATTTGCTACTATCCCATAAAAAACACTCACATTTACAAATTGTTTTACTTTAGAACTTTTTTTTTTTTTTTTGACAAAACTTTGCTTAATAATGATTATTGTTTGATTTTTTATGTCCAGTATTTCGATATAAATTCAATTTGTAATTCAAATTCATTATGGTTGAATTGTTTGGTTTTCTATGTAATATTATGAACATTGACTTTATTATATGTATTTTTATTGATTTTCTGGTAAAATTTTTAGGTAATTCTTGAAAATTTAAACAAAAACAAAAATGCATTTTGAATAAAGCAAATGAAATTAACAACTAAAGGATTTTTGTATTATTTTTAAATAATTTGTTAATATTGTGCAAAATATAGGCTTAGTCTGTCATCTATAAGATCAACGGTACGTATGATTAATAATATGTGTTTACATATACATATATTAATCATACGTATGTATGTATCGCATGAAATTAAAATTTTATATTTCTCTGCGTGAGGTATGAAATTTGGGAAAACTTTAAAAAATAACACATTTGTCCTTTGATACAGTTCAAAAATGTTGTTAAAGCATTTGAAAAAAGGAAGTTTTTTCTTGCATTTTTAAACATTTTTTATATATTATGATTTTTGAAAATTAAAAGAGATGAACAATTGTGAACAGATCGTTACGTTTTGTAGGAGGCTTATAGAATTTCAGTCAGCAACAATTTTGCCTATTAATAACACATATGTATTCAATTCTAAATCGATTAATATTATCATAATGGAGGCTTAACGTTTCTTTGTGTTATAAAATATATAATCTATAGTTAAAAAAAAAAATTATATATATATTTTCATGCTTCAAATATTTCTTTAATTGAGCCCTCTAAACAAACATAAATGTACAAATATGTTATTTTAAATAAAACTTTTAGACAATTTAATACTTAAATGTATTCAGAATAAAAAGCTACTCATGGTTATTTTTCAAGTGAATTTTACGAAGCTATCTTATTACATCTCAGTTTAATATTTTATAAGAAGCGATACTTATACACACATATACATATACATATATTTTTTATATTTTCCCATTTCTTATAGAAAATTTTGTAGTTTCCCAACTGATTTGGTTTCCCTTAACAACACAGCTCTAATTTTTGTTATTTTTCCACTTATTTTTACTTGTATTCTATACTGAATATTATAAAGAAGAGATAGAAATAAGAGAACTAAAAAATAATAGCCAATTTACATATACATATATATTTACCTGGATACAGTAAACATTTTCTTATGTTGAAAAATTCAGTTTTTTGTAGCATTGGTGCTAACAGTACTGAAAATAAAACTACTTTCGCAATACCAGTACTAAAATTATTTACTAACACGTTCCAAAATATAAATAAATATATTATATTTGTATTAGATATTTATGAAAAAATGTTGAACATAACCCTGTAGTTTGAGTGGGAACACAATTAAACTTTATCTATTTACAACCATACGTAACTTTGATTACAAATTTTAAAGCTCACTAGAGTAACAATTGAAGTCCTTTTTGATTTAAATTTTGAATTAATTAAAACTATCTTAAAGGGATACATTGGCCCCTTTAAAAACTATAAGAAGTTATTTGCATACTTAGTATATTTTTTAAATAAAATACATGTCTAAAATCCATATCCTCATCTCTGAACGTGTGTATATCTATAGTTAAATAGTTGCAATTACTTACCGCTTGGTCGTTGATAAACCATTGTAAATGTGATGCTGGATGAGATTTCCCTGAAGAACAATTTAAATTTAATGTTTCACCAATTTGATATTGAAATTGTTGTCCTTTGATATGTGGACCATCACGTGGTAGATCTATACGATAAAAAGATACACAAAAAAGAAGTGAATTATAAATAAAATGACTATCAACAGATGGAAAAGTATGAAAATTTTTATGTGCTTTTTTAAAAATAATACTTATCAGGGAATTTAAAGAATACAAGAAGATATTTTAAAACACATTTGAATCATGATTGTTACCGAGTAAGAGAACTTAGACAGCCCACTGTGGGACAAAACAAAATATTGTTGAAATATCTGATAAGTATATGTATAACCAAAAACATTGGTTCTAGATATATCGATCTCAAAGAATACATACATTTATATATGACTACCATTCTAAGCCTTTGAGTGTACTATCTATATATATAAGAGAGTAGCGTTACTGACTGATTGATTCATCATCGCACAGCCAAAACGGCTGAACGTAGAATTTTGACAGTAGATGTGTTTTTGCTTATGTAGATTTGTACATTTAGGGGTAAAAAAGGAAAAAAAAACGGGTAAAACAGGTTTTCTTAATTATATTACCTAATATTATTGATGCATGAAAAATTTTAAATGCACATGTATCTACTCTTAAAATAAGCAGACGGGTGTCTGGTACTATTTTGAAATTCGTACTTTTAAGGAATGAAAACGTGTAACAAAGGTGATTTTGGTACCTTTTTGGCCCTTTATAACTTTTTAACTAATAAACAAAATAACATTTTTGTAAATATTTTGAATATATCACCCAAAATTATGAGACACCTGTTTCGTACTTTTTAAAAACTCAGTCCTTTTTGGGTATAAAATGGAGAAAACTGTATTTTTGGTACTTTTTTTTATCACATTAGAAAATTTTTTCGATTTATTGAAGTATTCCTATCAAATAACAAACTAAATCTGTAATATTTGTTGAAACAAAATTTTTGCTATTTCACTGAGGAAAAAAGTACCAAAAAGGGGAAAAAACGGGAAATTTAATTTTATTAAAACTTATTGAGCCAACATTTATAAAATTTGAAAAAGTAGTTTAGTTACTCACACAAAATAAGCTATTGGTATATTATTTTGGAATTCGAGTACTAAGACCTATAAAAGATCAAATTCGAGTAAATTGTTTGGTACTTTTTGAAGTCACATTTTTTTTGGAACAAATGCAGATTTGAATCGTTTGAGTTTTATCTGTGATATAGATATAAATACGCAACATTTTGTAAACTAATTTCTTAAAAAAGTATATTTCTAAGCGAAAAGGGAAAAATTGTACTATTTTTATTAGAACTTTCCACTAAGGCAGAATTTATTACACTTTTGGTACTTTTTCTTTCTTCAAATGATACTCTTTGTATGTTCTATAATATGAATTCAAAACACATGATTATTAAACATACACGATCCTTATTGAATAAACTTCTTTAAGAGAGAACTTTTTAGTAATTTTTATCGCATAAAAGGTACTTTTTGAATTTTCTAAAATATTCAACCTAGGAACATAAATTTTAACATACATGGTCTTGGACTGAATAATTTTCTGTAAGTGGGAACTCTTTGGTACTTTTTCATTCTTCAAATGATATTTTTTTGATTCTCTATAATGGTTAACCGGAACACATGACACACGGTCCTTATTAAATGAAAATTTATTGAGAGAGATTTTTGTACTTTTTCGTTTTGCCGATGGTATATCAAATATTTTTACGATATTGAACATAGAAATATAAAATCTAAAATATAGGGACCTTAGTAAATGAGAATCTACTGAAAGGGACTTTTGGTACTTGTATATAATATTGAACACAGAAACATACAATTTTTAATTAAATGAGAATCTATAAGAGGAAGAGGTTTTCTATAATGTTAAAGCTAAACGAATGAAACTAAAAATACAAGCTTCTTCCTGAATGCGAATTTATTCACGTGATATTGAACGTAAAAAACTGAAACATTAAATAATTTTTAATCAATTTTAATTTTCTATAAAAGTAAACAAAATTTTGTATGTATTTAATTGTGGTTAGGGTAGCGAAGTACCCAGGGTATGCTAGTAATGCATATATTGTCAATCATGTTGGGTTATAATTTTCTACTTGTTAAAGTATTTTGTTTAGAATTATCACTGACTTCAAAGTTTTTGACATAATATTACAACAAAACTAAAGATAATAATTTCTTAAACTTTTAATGGTTTTATAAAAATCATTTATATTCATCAAATTTAATATTTATAATCCTTAAAAATAACAGCTTGTTTTTTTATATTATTCGAAATAATTTTCTTTATACCACTAAATATTTTTAACCAAATTTATGTAAATTTGCCTCTAACTTTTAAAATAATTTCACTAAAAATTTTATTAAGAAAACTTTTCACTAGAAGTGTTTATTTTCTGGGCATGCCCGAATACTTTCTAATCCAATGGACATGTCCATCCATAAATTCCATACCAAAATAACATCGATTACAAACCACACCATCAACAGTACTTTTTTGATCTTCCTTATTAAAGGCATTAAATGGTCAACATTTTTTTATAGTATACATTTTTCTATACTTTAAATTTAATCTAAACCAAAATCAACAGAGATTGAAACTAAAAAACAACAAACTTTAGAACGTGATTTGAATTTGAGTCGTTTTTTTCGTTGCTTTGCTGTCGAAAACTCAGTAATCCATAAACATTATTAAAAGTGATTAGTTTGCCATACGAAAATCATGTTGAAATACACAAAAATAGACAAAGTGTATCTTATGAAGATAGAAGTTACAAATATAGCGCTCAATACACCAGGCACACACACGCATAAACAAGTGGTTTAAATGAAGCCCTAAAATCACTTGATTACGCTGTTTGAACTTTTCGTTAAATAGAAATGTTTGTTTACTACGTAGACACATGTACATTAGGGTGGCCCCAAAAATAATCATTGCCAATGTTTTCTACTCAAATGAAAGCTTAAATGAATTTAAGAGTATGTTTCTAAAAATGTTTGTCCTAACGTCAATATTTGTGAACTGGATTAAGGGATAAATATTTTTGGAAACGCTTTTAAACAGGTACTTATGTGAAATATTTTGTGTGTCAAAAATATTTGAAATTTTATAAATTTTCGAAAAATGGTTTAAAGTTTTACAAAAAATATTTAAATTATTTCAAATTCTACCGAAAATATTTGCACCAATTTTTCGACTTTTTTAAACATTAATTTTAGTTCGAATTATCAGCAACTTTTATATTGGGGACAACCTAATGTATATATGTATGTATGTAGGAGCAGGCTGTCCTAAAATAGTTCTGGCTGAAAGTCCAATTGATATTATCCAGAAAATAAACATATATCACATCGATTGTAAATGGACAATTTAATGTGTAATGTGGTACTTATAAGTATAGAGTTGAAACTACTGCTACAGAACAGTATAGAAAAAATTTCAAGTGTTCTCTCTAGATTAAGTAATTATATCATTAAGTTGAGTTAAAAGCACACACGGTGGTATTTTTCAACCACTGGGTGAGCTAAAAGTAACGACTCCCCACCGCCCCATTGTGCTTCTTACACGCCGGTGGCAAATTACGTTTATGGATGTCCGTTCCAGTATACGTGCACTTTGCTCAAGTACTCGAGCTATCTAATCTCTTCCCATAGTAGGCCCGTTAGGGAAGGACAGGTGTCATGAGCAAGTTTAATCTAACCCCGACAAAGGAAAACCTTATATGTCGCCCAAGCACACTACTGAAATGGCTCTGATGATTCGGCAGTAGCACCTAGGGGGCGTAATTGGTAGTGCGAAACACGGATCATTTTAATTGACAATACTTATTTCAGTGGCCACAAAGACCCACTGTAATAAGTTGAGCATGTTTTAGAGTAAAGTCCAATACACGCAACCATGAAGGAAAATTGCTGATAAATTAAAGAAAGGGCAGTGACGACCATGCACCACACTCCGTTTTGTCAATCCTTAGTTCAGCACATCACCTCCGTCCGTCAAATCCATCGAATAATCATCAAAAGCACCACCTCGTATACCCAATCCTTGCATTATCAGCTCAAATCCAACATTTTATTAATCCACAGTCATGCTATGTTGTTTGTAACGCTCCTAGAATCTAGGAACGATAACAGAATTTCGTTATGAAAATTATATTTCACCGTGTATCAATCTATTAACCAAGCACCGTCTTCCTGCGATTTAGGTTTGAACCACAGACAATACGTGGATCCCGAAGGAACCTGGCCACCCGTAGTACCAGATTATGTGGTGCTCTGGTTAGACCCCTTTTCAAATCATCCAAGGACTAGCCAGGGAGTGAAATTACATCACCAGTTTATAGTTCCGGTAGACTAGAGGTCTTTCTCATGCGACATCAAAGATTTTAATATTTTGGGAAAGCGCTTGGATAAATCATTTTGGTATGAAAAAGATGTCACATTTTATGAATATGTCGCTCCTGTGCATATTTTTTAATCAAATTTTAAACTTTGAGCCACGTGTTAAAAAATCCCAAATTTGATTTATAAACCGTTTATAAAATATAGATTTGTTTATGAACAAGACCTTAAATATCTTAAGCTTAACAATTATTTTTAAGAATCCTATCTTAATTGCTACTTACACACAATATCCATTCGACCTTCACCTTGAACGGATGAAAAGTTTGGTGCTTCAGCAGATACTTCACAACGATATAAGCCTGTTGAATTTATGGTTAGACCACGTAATAAAACTCTTGTACTGTCAGAGTGTTCCTCCTGTAAAGAAAAAAATACACGTAGATATATCAAAAAAGGATATATTCCTAATATTTGTAACAGTTACTAGTAGAACTGAGAATATACAAATTTTAATAATAATATTAAGAATCTAAGCCGCAATTGATCTGAACTTCAGCAGTTTACTTTCAAATTGTGTAATATTTTTTGTAAAAATTAAAATAAATATTCTATTTTAACTGTGGAAATTATATTAGTATATTTTTGTATGTATCCTTTTAGCTTTAATTATTATTTTTAATGATTATTCTGAAACGTAAATAAAATCCTGTTTAACAAGTAAAACATGCGTACATATAAAATATTTCTTTGAATTTGTTTTATTTAAATTCCTAAAATTATTTATTTAGTAACCTAAATTTATTAAGACGATTTTTACTTGTTATTTAACTTCCTTTACTCTTTGAAAAACAAACAACCATGTTTTCTATTTATAGTTTATTTTTTGCATAAACTAACTCAGGTAAATTTAATATTAATAGAAATTGTTTATTACTCATAAATCTTCTTATTCTTGGTTTTATTTAAAGACAAACATAATTATCAGTTACTTCCACCCCTAAAATATGCAACATTTAAAAACAACTTTAAGCATAGCTGTGGATTCAGGAAATTCATTTAATTTTAATACTTATTGTACACCTTAAGAAATCCTGTTAAAGTAACAAAAAATAATAGTATCGCTGTTACACACTTTTTAACGACTACTGTGTTCCATGTACCATATTTGAAAGTGCTTAAGTAATTGCTGAAATTTGGAACATACATTTGGAATTTCGCTATATAATTTATAAACGATTCAGTAATTGTAAATGAATCAGTTGTTAAAAATGCTATGAAGAACCCTAGAGAGCAACAGGATGAATTTAATCAAACTTGTGTTAAAAAATCGAATAGGGAGTCCTTAGAAATTTGGTTGTAATAGGCTCTCGTACGTATTGTCTATAGGGCAAGGGGCATGTACAATCGACCTAATTGTTTATCTTATGTTCAAGACTAGATTTCTTTCTAAAGCTAATTTATTGCAATATTTTTTCTTGAGTGTATTAAACCTTTTACACTTACAGTTTCCCTTTACCATAATGGTCGTTTATTTGCCTGTCTGTTTATAGTATTTTCTACAATGTGTCTGTGAGCATGAATATATGTTCAGTATGTATGTATGTATGTATGTCTCCAACACAATGTCTGTGTTTGTTTTTAGAATGTGTGCTTTATCTTTGGCATAAAATATAATTTCCTTTTTCAACCAGGATTTTACTTTGTTTCTAAAATAATATCTCATACTTACAATAACTCTTACACCATCGACTCTGTAACTGGTTTTTGGTGGATTTGCTTTTGGCACATAACGATAGAATTCCTCATTATCCTTGTACCATTTAATGGCATATAAATCTTCGCCTTCTTCTTCGTCATGTTCCCTATCGAATACGCCCTCGTTGTCAGACTCCTCGTCTTCATCTTCATTCGTATTATCGTCTACATCATCCGCATGGTCTTTTTCATGGCTGTCGGCGTTACTATCATCGCCACGTTCAGGATGATGGGCAAAACTACTGGTGCCACCAATGACACCACTAGAACTTATATAAGTTTTGCCAGTATGTGTGCTGGCACCAACATGACCGCCACCAACACCTCCAACACTACCACCATATTTATTGTGATAAATAGAAGAGGAAGACAGAGAGGAGGAGGAGGAAGATGATGATGTTTGTGTTCTTCCCCGATAGATGCTATGACCGTAAGGTGAGGGCGGTGGTGTGTGCTGTTGATATTCAGGTTGTTCATATTGTTGCGTATAATAAGATTGCTGCTGTTGTTGTGAGTGATAAGGATATTGTTGCTGATAATAAGTGCCTGTATGTGTTGTTATGCTCCCACTTGCACTACCTATGCTGCTACTACTACCACTACTACTGCTGCCACTTCCGCCCTGCCATTGTCCTTGATAGGCTTGCACTAAAGGTTGATAATAGGGCTGTCTTCGATAAGGCTGTTGCTGCATTTGTTGTTGCTGTGTACGCATACGCCTATAAGCTGTCACCTCATCTTCACCCTGTGAGTCATTATTATCCACATAATTCATATTTGTTGCTCCACCGCCACGCTGATAGTGATGGTGATTGTTGTAATTGTGTCTACTTCTGCTTTGTGTTCCACCGATCGTCCCCCTCGACTTGTTTAGCTCATACTGACACTCGAGAAATGCTGACTCTCCTCTTAGTTTGTAGGCGGGTATTGAAACTTTGATAAGGCGTAAGCCTGCTAAACCTGAAAAAAATGAAGAGAATAGTAAAAATTAGTTTCTAGCTAGAATTTTTTTAAACTAGATGTAAAGTTTAATTTTTTTCTATAAAATACTAAATATTCTATAAATAACCTTCAATTAAATTTACATTTTTATTAACTTATATTTTTTTTCTACCAAATTCCCTACGGAACTTTTATGGTAACTTCATTAAGCTAAAGTATATTAAAAATAACCACAACAACTTTTTGATTATTAAAACTTTTCCTTCCTTTACCAGGAATTTAATATCATCGTCATCAATATTTAATATATAAAATGTTTTACATTCTCAAATATTTCAGTGAAAATCAATATTTTAGCACCATTTGTAGTAGGAAATGTACAAAATCAACTACAAGGAATATTTAATCTCGCAGCTACCGCCCCCTAAATAAGTGATTATGGCCAACATTACCCACATCTTCCAGATCATAATCCCTTGCCAGTTTATAATTTAAGTAGTCAGGCACTTTGTACAACATTGTTTATGATTCTCGTCTCATTTTCCTTGTGAAAGTCATTTAGTCATGTTCTATTCGTAACAAGTCAGTTTCTGGTACTATTACTCATGTTTCTGTTTGTTGGAGCTTTTATCTTTTGTGTTTTTTTTTTTTTCAGTAACAATGTCTGAGTACTTGAAGTTTTATTTTTATTAAATTTTCAAAGAATTAAATTTCCCTCAGGTATGTGTATGTCTACCAGTTAGGGTGGAAAATTAAATTTAAATTTTTGTCCTTATTTTTACTTATTATTAAAAAAAAACTAATTTTGTTTTTATTATTTTGCATGACCGAAGAGAAATTTTGAGATTTTCTTTTATTTGTTTATTATGACGTAAAATTTTATATTATTTAATAAATATTTGATTTTTTTAATTAGCGACAAATAAAACTAATTACGCTTAAGGGATTTTGAAATAAAATGATGAATTATGAATTTAAAATAACAAGATATGTATTTAGAAGAAATCTAACAAACATTCCGTCATATACAATATATTATATTCCGATTTCATAAACTTTTGATAAAATACAATGGGGTTAAATTTTGAATGAAATTAAACTAAACAAAAAAAATTTAAATTACAAATTTTATAAACGTAAATTATAAAAATATTTAACAAAATAATTTGGCCCTTAAAAGAAAATTTATTAAAAAAGAAACAAACCTAAATGCAAAAGAAAAAGAACTTAATAATTTTCAATTAACACACCATCGAAAGAAAAAACAAATGTAATTTAATAAACTCATAATTAGTTTGGTCTAAATTGCTATAAAAATTTAATTAGCATCCAACAAATATATAGACAAAAAACGAACGGAACTAAAATAAACATGCAGAAGAAAACAAAAAAAAAGCGTAAAATTAAATGTAAAAACAACAACATAATATTAAAAATGCTGTCGTTGTCGCTAAAAAAAATAGGAATAAAGCAAAAAAGGGCAGAAGGAAAAACCTCACTTCCGGCCTTAAAAACAAAACGACATTAAGGCAACAAACAAGAGAAAGCAACAACAAATAAACAACCACACAATACACAAAAACACGTAAATTTAATAAAGTCGCGTAGGAATATTTTACAAAAACAAAATATAAGTAAAGCAACAACAACAATAATATATATGTAAGTATACATGTTGGTCCCTACAGAATCACGTACAAAAACTCAAAAAAAAAGGACAAAAAATTCATCCAAAAAGCAATTTCAATACACATACACAATTACACCATTCACGTTTAAACCAACACTTATACACCATTGTGATATTATTCAGTTTTGTTGCTCCTGTTGAACAATTGCCTTTATGGTAGCAACAACAAACTGAGAAAAAAACTTTTCAATTTCTTTCGGAAAAATATGTTTTTTTTCCAGCAATCTTTGTCGTTTTTCAATCTTTGGGGTTTTTAACTTTTTTTAGACTTTTATGAAATAATACTAAAAATGACTCTGGAATTTTTTGAACGACCAATTGTTGGTTTGTAAGTCTATTAGTTTATGGGTATATTCAATGCAAACAATTTTTTTTGAACTGCCATCTAAAGAAGAAAAGCAGATCTGCATATTGTTTTACTGTCAAAGGTTTCAGTAGTTATCTTTTCATGCTTTTATTTGTAAGATTTAAAAGAAGTAAATACATAGATAAAACTTTTCGATATTCTACAACAAATAAACTGTAGTTATACCATACTATTTTCTGTATTATACACATATGAATGATAATTTTTATTTTTATAAGAATTCCGCAAATTTACGCTTAACTTATGATATTCGGAAGTGGTCCATTTTATGAGCAAATATATACCGAAAGTGAATTTCTTTACATATAACACTTTCTCTTTCAACTTTGTTTTTATAAACTTGAAAATAATTTGCAAAATATTTATTAACTTTAAAATATTTTAAACATTTTTCGACATTTTCGATTGCTATAAAATAGTTATTTAAAAAATGCATGTTTCTAAATGAGTTCGAACCTTTTTATTTTTTTTTAATAAAATATATGAAATTTTAACAAAATTAGCATTTTTATTAGCTATTTACTATCAAAAACAAGTAAGAAAGTATAGTCGTGCATGGCCGACCATATGATACCCTACACCAGTTATGAATATTAAATGTGATTTATTTTTCATAATAAAGCATTTATCTTCAATATTCCCTTGTTCCGATACATTTAAGCAATTTATTGAGGAAAAACTAATTTTCTAAAAGAGGCTTTATATGGGGGCTAGGGGCAAATATGGACCAAGCCCGATAAAATTTTGTGAATATATTTATATTCGCATAATATTTTATTGTGCTGAATTTCATCGCGATATTTGTGTTTATAAGTTAATTTGGGACATTCAAGTAATTCTCTGAGGGGGACTTTGTATGGGAGCTAGGGTCAAATGGTGCCCGATCTTTATGAAATTTGGCAGGGTCATCAAGACTTCTTTCAAACTTAGTTGTGCCGTATTTTATCGATATATCTGTATATTTAACATAATTATGAGCTCAGAAGCCCTTTTCGGGGGGTTCTGTTCTATGGGGGCTAGGTGAAATAATGGAATAATGGATTTTAACCATTTTCAATAGGCTTCGTCCTTGGGTCAAATAAAACGTGCGTGCCAAATTTCATCCAATTATCTTGAAAATTGCGACCTGTACCTTGCGCACAAAGTTTACATGGACAGCCAGTCAGCCAGACGGACGGACATAGCTTAATCGACTCAGAAAACGATTCTAAGCTCCAAAGTCTACATATGGTCGCAAAAGAAGAACCTAGTCAACAGTACTAAAGTCAGTAGTTGATTTTCACGCACATGTTAAATGTCTATAGTAGAAAGCATTGTATGCCATATAATAAGTCACTAGTACTGGTAACTGTGTCAATAGTAAATCAATACAGTTTCACTAATGACATATCCCGCAGGGATGTTATTCTACAAATGGAGTTTACAGGGAAAAAATTACGTTTGAATTTGAAATCTGTATGAAAATTTAAGTAAATTTATTATGCTTACTCTGAACTATAAAAATATTTTAAGTCAAGGTATATTAAAAAAAAAAAAAACAATTATTTAACCCTTAATAGCCCAAGAGCTTAAATATTTCTTATTTTTATACCCTTCAACTTCATGAGAATGGTACATATTTATAAGTTTGTAATTCCGTTTATAATTATACCCTACACCACATTAGTGGGAAGGGTATATAGGTTTTGTGCTGATGTTTGTAACGCACAATAATATTGGTCCTATACCCACCTTAAAGTATACCAATCGGCTTAGAATCATTTTCTGAGTCGATTTAGCTATGTCCGTCTGTCCATGTAAACTTTGTAATCAAACTACATTTCGCAATTTTGAAAATAATTCAAGCCCTTATCGGGTGTTCAGTTGTATGGGGGCTAGGTGAAATAATGGACCGATGTTAACCATTTTCAAGTGGCTTTGTCTCCGGTACCATAGAAGATCATGTGCCAAATTTCATTGAATTATCTTCAAAACTGCGACCTGTAGTTTGATTACAAGGTTTACAAGCCCTTTTCGGGAGTTCAGTTGTATTGGGGCTAGGTGATATAATGGACCGATGTTAACCATTTTCAATTGGCTTCGTCTTCGGTACCATAGAAGATCGTGTGCCGAATTTCATTGAATTATCTTCAAAACTGCGACCTGAAGTTTGATTACAAGGTTTACAAGCCCTTTTCGGGGGTTCTGTTGTATGGGGGCTAGGTGAAATAATGGACCAATCTTAACCATTATCAATAAGCTTCGTCCCTGAGACAATAGAAGATCATGTACCAAATTTCATTGAATTGTGACCTGTAGTTTGATTACAAGGTTTACATGGACGGACGGAGGGACATAGCTAACAGACTCTTCAAAATTGCGACCTGTAGTTTGATTACAAGGTTTCCATGGACGGACAGACAGACAGACAGACAGATAGACAGACGGACAGATAGATAGACGGACAGATAGACAGACGGACAGATAGACAGACGGACGGACAGACGGGCGGAAGGACATAACTAAATCGACTCAGAAAGTGATTCTAAGCCGACTAGTATACTTTAAGGTGGGTATAGGACCAATATTATTGTGCGTTACAAACATCAGCACAAACCCAATATACCCTTCCTACTAAAGTAATGTAGGGTATAAAAACAGACGAACCTGTAGTAGGTCTTATTTAGAAATTAAATTAAATAGTCAAAATTCCCCAAAATAATGTTGAATGAAAAATATAAATCAAAATCAAATTCATTAAATTATCGATGCAGATTCGAGTGTGTTTGATTATAATTTGTTACTTGTTTAAACAAGAAATAATTGCTGTCTTAGTTATAATCATTGATGTCTATGATGTATTTTTAGGTTCAAATTTACCATCTATTTATTCTTTTAATTATAGCAAATACCTTTTCCTTTAATTAACTTAAACTTTATTATTTAATATTCTCACAACCATTTTATTACACTTGGAGAACAATATAACCAGAAATAACCTAAAAACAAATTCCAAACAAAAGTCTTTAAGCCTTAAGTTTTGACATTCGAAAAGAATGTTAAAAAAACAAGGTTATTTTTCTGCTATCATTCCCTCTTCCTATCTACATTACTAATTTGATTTCTCCTCCTAAGCCACCTCAATTCTTTGTTTTATAAAATGCCCTAATGACTTTAGTGATAATTGCCGCTAAGAAGCTTATAATACTGAAATGGCGATAAAAAAAGCATCACTTTCATTAGCTAAGATGGGGTAGTATTTTGATTTTGTTATTAAGTGTGTAACATATCGAAATACTACTAGTAGATAGACATTTATTCAGACTTCTGTTTAAAGACATAATAATCGGTTCTTCCTGTAATCCCTACAAAAAATATATCTATCATCAATAATTCCTATCAGAATATATAAAGCTATATGTAGTAATCAGAAAATTTACGAGCTATAAGATTCGTAACAACCGAATAATACGCTATTTCTTGTTTTCCATTGCTTTATCTTTTTGTTATTATGAGAAGAAAACAACGTTTGTTGGACTTTAAAAAAAAAACTCTTGAAGGGAAAAGAAAAACAAATAATTAATGATATAAAGAACTTTTTTTTAAAACAATGTAAATATTTAAATAATGATGAGAGAGTGTATTATTGGAAAATTGTTTGTAACGCTTACACTGTGACCTTCATTTATAAAACGAAATATGTCAATTCTAATTGATGTTTTTATAATTGCAATAAATTTGTTAATTATAGGTTTTTCTTCGATAACGAAAGTGGTTTAAGTATTAGGCTATAGTATTAACTATACCAAACTACATTTTTTTTCCTAAATTCGAAACAACAAAAAGTAAATGATAGCAATTTGAATTAAAATATTTAGAATTATTGTTTTTATTCGAAACCTTTTTTTCTATTCTTTGAAAATATTAATTATTTTTTTAAATCAGCCTCATAATAATAATTTAAAATTCTAATTTTAAGTAAATATTTTTATTTTATATTTCATTATGGTCTTAAATTTCTCTGCATGTTTTATATGTATATAATGTCCTTTGCAAAAAAAAAATAATAATAATAATAAATAAACAAAAAAACTTTATTCCCCTAAACATACAGCAACAATTATTTAAACATTTTTTTCATCTATTTCATCATATTTTACACATGGTTTGTCTTTCAATATTTTTCATAAATATTTAATAAGTTTTTAGTCGCAAGTAGCCGGATGGTTGGTTGCTTGTTGGCTCACTGGCTGACTGACTGCATAAATGAATGGACGAATGGGTAGCTAATATGCCAGCAACTACTTCATACATATTTATACCATGTAAGTCTGGATGACTGTTCTCTGGTTAAAGAAGTAAGTTGATTTTATACTTCACTTCGGTTGCAATTTGATAATATGTATATTAATAATTACTTTCTCTTTATACTAATGGATGAGATTTGAATGTCAATTGACTTCCTCTCTGCATTACAAATAATACAGTCATGTCAAACGATTTTTAGTGGGTTCAATAAGGATATGTGAACTACTGGGCACATACGAAACCATATAAACCAACACACATAAATATTTCACAGCTGGAGTATATTTTTCTTACTTACAATTGCTGTTTCTTATATATATTTTTTAGATTTAAATTTTTCCTATTTTATTTCTGCAGTGTTTATCTTTTGATGGGTTTTACTTTATTTTTCATTTATTTACTTTTGTTGTTTAAATAGAAAATTTTTTTAGATTTTCTTTAAGCATGGCTTTCTACTAATTTTTACAATAGACTCTTAGTACGTCTTTATATGCAGGATGGTAATGTTTTCCGTACATTTTATTTGTATTTAATTTTCGTATTATTTTATTAAATGAAATTTTTATTTTCTAGTAAAATTGAAATTTAGTTGAATAGTAGAAAATGATTTTAATTGTTCAAGGTTAAAATAAAGCACGCTTAAATCGGTGTTAGTTGTTTATGTTAGTACTAGAGTATTCAAAAACCGAAACCGGAATCTGACTAATTGTTTATGAAAAAGTTAATATTTTCGAATTATTTGTCTCAAAAACAGTGGCATGAAATTTTATATGGAATCAAGTATCTAATGATACGTACTGAACACGATAAAAATAAATAAAACTTTTAAGTCCCATTTCGAAAAGATTTCAAATTTATTTTTGTACATATTGTATTGAGATCGAGATTTTCAAATGCTGGTAGGGAACTGAGAGCCCCTTCAAAAAATATTTTTATTTTTCTAGTATTTAGTACATTTAGTAATCCACGGGAAACTATAGTGTACAACCCTGTATTTTAATATCATCTGTGTACGTGCATATGTCTGTCCGAAATTCTTGCAAACTTTAGATCACAAGTTTGAATATACTTAATTTTTGATTAAATAAGTAAAGTCGCCCGACCTTATGGAGGTCCATTCCTACCCAAAAATAATAATTTTTGTCTGATATTATCTTTATACTTGCATATTTATACAATTTATTACAAATTAACTCTCTTTAAGAGAGGGTTATGGACAGTGATATAGAAATAAAACAAGTAGGAAAGTATAGTCGGGCATGGCCGACCATATGATACCCTACACCACTGAGTATGCTAAAATTGTGGATTATTTTTAATAACAAAGCATTTAAGTTATTTACCTTAATTCCGAAATATGGGCCTATTCTTATAACTTTTGGTCCATAGGTTTACGTTTACATTAGAGTTATGTATGCTGGACTAATACTGGTGTTTATTAGTGAATTATTGACTTTCAAGTGATTTTCTGAAGGGGACTTTGTATGGGTCAAATAGAACTAAGTTTTCCAGATTTTTGTAGAGATACTACAATATTTAACATAATTATAAACTCAAAAGCCCTTTTCGGGGGGTAGGGTTGTATGGGGGCTAGGTGAAATAATGGACCGATTTCAACCATTTTCAATAGGCTTCGTCGTTCGGCCGAAAAAATTGCGAACTGTACCTTGCGCACAAGGTTTACATGGACAGCCAACCGGACAGTCAGACAGACGGACGGACATGGCTTAATCGACTCAGAAAGTAATTCTAAGTCGATCGGTATACTTTAAGGTGGGTGTAGGACCAATATTTTTGTGCGTGATAAACATCAGTACAAACGTATAATACCCTTCCCACTATGGTGGTGTAGGGTATAAATATGGAGATAGGGGTTTTATATGGGACTATTCTTACACGCTTTAGTAGAGGGATTTAGGTCTAAATTAAAGTTATTTATGCAGAATTTCACCGTGATATAAGTAAATTTTGACCTTCTAGTAATTTTCTGAGGGCTACTTTGTATGGGGGCTAGGGTCAAATTAATTCCGAGCATTACAAAAATTTACGGTATCATTTAGACTTATATAAAACTAAGTTTTGCCGATTTTTGGAGAGATTCCGGATCATTTAACATATTTATGAGCCCAAATACCAATTCAAGAGGTACGTTTGTATGGGGGCTTCATCCTCAGGTCAAACGAAGAGTATACACATACTCTTCATCTAATTATCTTGAAAAAAACCTGTAGTGTGCGCACAAGGTTGACGGACGGACATAGCTAAATCGACTTGGAAAGTGATTCTGCGCCGATTGGTATACTCTAAGGGAGATGTAGGAACAATATTTTTGGGTATTACAAACATCAGAACAATCGCATAATACCCTCCCCACTATAGTGGTGTAAGATATAAAAAGGAATTTATCGAGCTTAGGTTTTGAATTTGGACCTTATAGGCTCACCAAGGGTCCGCAAAGTAGGACACGAGTAAGTTAAATTTTTAAAACGATCCTATTTTTCTTTTTGTTTTCCTATCTCAAAAAAAAATACATATATATATGTAGAATCTCCTTATCAAGCACTACTAATTATCTGTAATAGCTTAGAAGATGGTCAGAAAACTGGAGTATTGTGTTTGGAGTAGGAGGTTTTTAGAGTGAGCGATAGTGAAATCAAAACCGAAACTTGATAACACTTCTACATTTTGCATGTGAAATTTAGATTAGAATCGAGAAACCCGTATAGAAGTTACGAAATTACAGCTTATCAATTATGGATCGATTCTCAAAAAATTATGTAGAAAGTAAGTAAACAATGTATTTGAATACTGAATTTCTGCGTAATTATAATATCTAAAGTCAATTAATTACTAATAGGTTTATAAGTCATTGATTTATGTTACATTTTATTAAGATTTGTGCATAATATCATATTGATATGTATTTAAGTGAAATATATAAAATATAATATAGTCTTAAAGCAAGTTTCATGTTGTCATGGTGGAATTGTCATCTGCAAAATGAAGTTAAGTTTTATTAGTTAGTTTGATGTCGTAATTTGGCATTAGATACGCAATAATTTGCTTGAGTGATTTTATTTTATTCTGAAAATTTTTCCTCAATAACAAATAAATATAAAATTTTGCTATTTAGCTTCTAAAACTAAAACATAAGTACTTCTTTAAATTTTACTGTAAATTTGTTCGATTTACAATAGCTTTACTTATATAGTATATATACATTTTTTTTCATAACAAATCGTACGTGCTTACATAAAAAATTACTCTCTATAAACTAGATGAAAATAATGTTAAAGCTTAAAGAAGTTTTGCAGCCAGTTTAAGTAAGCATTTATAGAAATGTCAACAATAGAAATTAAAAAGACAAAATTGCTGTATTACATACACCAGTTGCAGTATTCCAAAGGACATTGAGTACAAATGGTAGGGTTGAATGAATGAATTTTATAGCTATGTAGCTTAGAGTAGATAAATGAACTTAAATGCATAATTCAGTTTTAGTATTTGTCAGCACAATAAATGAATTAAAAAATGTGAAGGATATTTTTAACATTTTTAGCACATTTCGTTATCGGGGCAGACGTTGACAGTTGTAGTAAAAAAATATATATTTTTTATCATACAAAAAAATTTGTAGAAAATAAATTGCATAGAAAATTAAAAGCAGGTGAACATTTGAAATTATGCACACAAATTAGTAATGTAGTTTTATTTCGTAATTTTTATTTAATTTAAATTAGCTACCATATCAAAGCACCATAGATCACCTTATTCCTTTTTGTATATTTATGAGATCATGTTTTGTCGTGTACACTTTAGGAGCAATTTAAAATTTGTCAAATGAAATAGCATTTATGTCAACTGCATTACAAAACGAGAATGAAAATAGTATGTAACATGAACTACCGTATGATACCCTATATCAATGATTTTCCGAAAGTCAAGTAGGATGACTTTATACTTATGAAGTCTATGTACTGTACTTGGGGATCTTTCCAGAATATGCTGGACTATTAATTGTTTTTATGGAAAAATATTTTTATGGAAAAACATGTATGTGAAAAATACTTTGTCGCTGGCCTAAAGCAGTCATATATATTTATTTTGACCACAAAGTTACATGGAGGCACTGCAAGGATATCATTAAATCGAAATGGATTGGCAAACCCTGAGCGAAAAAGTAAGACCACTATATTGGTGTAGGGTTTAAACAAAAAAATATTTTTCTTTATAGATAAATACACACACATAAGTATGTAGTACATACATATATATTCCTTTTTTGATCAAGTGGTTGCATGTATCTAAATAAATACTGCAGTATTACGAACACCTACAAAACACGTACAATACTCAGATACAGATGAATACACATCAGTAGTATTAACGGGCTTTAGTTTATATCCTATACTCCGCAACATATAAATTTGTTGTTGCTGCGGGTTTTTTCTCAATTCATTCCAGTTTTATTTTTACAACTTTTTTTTTTATTTGCCATTTTTTATGAACAAATATGACATTACAGAAATAGAAATAGAATTGCAATTCATATTCCATGCTGAGCACATACTGTGGACTTTTAATAATGGTTCAACTGCATTTTAGCAAAAATGAAAGTATGAATGAATGAAAGAAAAAAAATGATAACGACTGGGGGAAACATCAGTAGTGGTTTAGAAAATAATAGAAGCATGTGTATATGCCCCATACAGAGTTGAAGAGATATAAATTGTTGCATTATAAAAATCTTAGTTGAACTTAGTCTATTGTTGCTAATTAGTATTCGATTCTAGCTAGCAACCCTGTATTGTCTTCACGACAAAGGCTTTATAAGCCTTATAACTAGTTAATGTAGAGTAGAGTTATAATTTTATAAAATTATTGAAAATTTTAAATCGTACTTATCTATATCACATCGAGTACATAAAAGTGTGTCGAAATAGTATATCACTTCTCCCGAGCGTTATTAAAGTTACCGCGGCAAATGATTTAAAGTTTCCGATATTTACTCTAAACAAAAATTAAATTTTTTTAATACAAAATATAAAAAAGAGTCATAAAAAATTTAGCACCTACACCTTTCCCGGATATATATGAACATTTAAATCAAAAACAATATCGTTCAAAATTACAACTCATAAGTAAGTAATACATAGAGGAAAAAACGAAATATACACGCCTGGTACCAAACTGACACCAAACTGTTTATAATTTTTCAATACTATCCCTTGTCAAAGTATATACATACATACAACACTATGTAATGTTGATAACATTGCAACAATTCGTTTCCGAAGTCTTAATTTTATAACGTGGTAAACTCACTATTGACAATCAATCCCTTTCTATAGTGAACTTACCACGTTTGTTAACATTTAGAAAACGAATGTGTATAAAATTTAGATTTCGACAACGAATTGTTGCAATGTTGACAACGTTGCGTTGTCAACATTACATAGTGTTGTCGTACGTATGTATATACTTTGACAACGGATGTTATTAAAAAATTAAAAACTCTTTGGCGTCAATTTGGTACCAGGCGTGTATATTTCTTTTTCCCTCTGTGTATAAACGGGCGAAAGGACATCGCTAAAACGACTCAGATTGAATCAATATTCAGCATAAATTCGACTTAAGTTCTCAATTGTGAGAAAAACATTGTTATGCTCATAAATCTCGTATCACTGCTAAATAGTTAAAAAAATCATTACAAATAAACTTCACAACTATTTCAATTAATTTAAAACATTTTCTGACGATAGACAGACTGAAACTAATTCTAATTTCTATAACTTAAGATCCAATAATCTCTATAATATATCAAAAAAAAAAAAAATAATTCTTTAATAACTAAACAATCAATTCCTTTAAATACTGCAAGTAAATTTTATTCAATACATTTGCCCATTACGAGTGTCTGTATGTATGTGTGTGTGTGTGTCTAAGAGCATGGCAGTGCACAAATGTTTATAAATAATTTTGTTCAATATTTCAAACGCCCGCATTTATTCTCTTCATTTGAAACCATTTTCATTATAACAACTGCAGCAGATAACAAGTTTACTGAACTGCATCGAATCGAGAAAAAATAATACACATACTCTCTCATCTATATATGTATAACGAAAAAAAAAAAAATAACAACAACACACATAATGGGAAAGAAAAAAACTTAAAGTTTCGAGTTTATCTATTACTACGTTCCAAATCTTGCATTCAGTACTTGGAGAACAGACTCATATAGAATGCATTCACTACAACAATTGCACTCACAAATATATGTACATATTTATGTATGTGTAGATATATAATGTTGATTTACTTAATGACTGTAGTAACTCAAAAAGTTTAAATGAAAAAATAAAAATGAACTTGATTGCTTTAAGTAATTTTACTATTACATATATGTTTAACTCAAATAATTATTATTAGATTGTAAAAAGAGGTTATTTATTTTCATTGAAAATAATAAATAGGCTTTTGAAAAAAGCTCTTAAACTATCCTACTGTCATGAACACGTGGAACACACATAGAAAAACCATAATTTTGAGTTGTGACATTCTTGAAGTAATTGCAACAATAGTATGTACTTTCTAAAACCACTTTCTAACCCAGTTACGCACGCACAAACAGAACTTATATACACACTCATTCATATTACATATAACTTTATTTAACTACCAGTAAGGATGAAGAATAGTTGTGTGTATTAATTCCATAGTGGTAGCATCACAACATATCGATACCTCCAAACTAAAACGTTCTAAATGTACTAAGAACGTTTTCAAAGTTATTCAATTTTTTAATTCTGTATTAGAATTTGATTCACATCCATAAGTTCAGAATTTACAATTGTACATTGCTCAAACTTGGAGAGCTTATTTTTACGTTTTGAAATGTTATTATACAATCTAAAAATATGGTTCAGATCTCCAAAACTGTACATAGTATAGACATACAAATGAAAATCCTAAATTTTGAAAACTTAAAACTCATAACTCACTTTTTCGACTTAGATTGTTTTAGTTTGGAGGCATCGATACACTTTCGACTACATATTCGTCTTCTCGTTCTTGTTCTCATAAATATACCAAGTGTGCGGTTAAGTACATTTCAAACGTGTACAATTTCATAAATGCGACTGAGTTTATATTATTTGAAGAATACAGTAAATGGAAAAAATGAATGAAAATAGCATGGTTAAATTTATTACAACATTTGTTAAATTTGTCATCTACTTTAGTTAATAACATTAATAAAAAGACACCAACTAGATGAAGAGAAAAAAATGTCAGCGTATGATTAATATTGTGTATTTTTCCAAGACCAGATATTAGAAAAAAAGAGAAAAACTATTCGTAAAATTGAATAACTATAAGGTTTTGTGTAGTAAACTAATAAACTATTATCAAAATCTAGTAAGAAATTATAGTTGATTATATCAGTTATATGATGATCATAAAATTTACTACATTTATTTAATTACGAAACTTGTGAGCTTTCTATGCGCCAAATGTAGACTAACCCTCATTAATTATATTGAAAAATCAATAAAGCTTCACCTTGTGTTCTAGTTTAATTACACGGTTATGGCCTATTTAATCTTAATATGACGTCACCCCTAAAAAAGCAAAATTTGTATACCCACCACCAAAAAGGGTTTGTAACACACCGAATTATTGGTCCAGGTCCCAAAAAAGTGTTCATCGAAGATTCTAAGACGATCCAGATATGTTCATCTGTCTTTCCAATTGGAAGCAGTTAGAGATCTGAAATTTTACACAAATGTATGATATACTTATTTGAAATTATGACTTCAGAATGTCTTTCGACGTTACCACCAGTGATGATCAGATATTCTTTCCTCTGAGACCCTAAAAAGTATATACATATATATTCCTCTGAGACCAAACAAAATATAATATTTGTCCTTATGAAATTCTGAGTCGATCTATCTGTGGAAACAGATATATAATAATGAAATTCAGCAAAATATGCACTATTTTCTGGCAAATCTGAAAAATCGGATCACATGGTGAAAACTTATTAAATAAAATTTTAAGCACGATTGAAAGATGTTAACACGTACCACTGGGGCCTCAAAGTTTTGAAAATCTCGATTTTTTTGGTAGTTTGGCGACTTTGCCGACCCATATCTATAGAACGGTTTGACATATTTACCCGTGTAATACATCAAATATGCAATAAAAAATATGTAAGTAGTACCAAAATTGAGATAATGAAGCCTATACACCCTTTTCGTATTTTAATAGATTTTCAATGAGGTCTACGTCTTGTTTTGCCGCTAAACACGCTCTGGGGATGTGGACGAGGAAAACAGCCTCTTGTCCTTGGGAAGTCAGCTTAAACTGGTCACAGAAGAGTTGTATTTTCAGACAGTAAATGGGTTTTGCCATCCACCGGGCATGGTGTACTGGACCTGGAGATCTGAAGATATATCAATGCCAATTGTGACAGCTCTTTGTAGTCGTCTCTTGGCTGGCATTACATTAGTTTTCTTTGCAGCTCTTCTTTGATATACTCTACTTCTTCTTTGGGCAGCAGTTCTAACACAAGACTTTTAAAACGTGGTGTCGACAAGCTCTTGACCTAACTTCTGCTCCAGGAGCAGGCATGGGGGTAATGATTACACAAAGTAATTCATTACACATTACAAGTAATTGTAATTGACCAATAACCAATTACAATTACTTGTAATTGAAATGGACATTTTTCCAATTACTATTGCTTGTAATGTGTAATTGACCAATAACTAATTACAATTACTTGTAATTGTAATTGAAGTTTTGACAATTACAATTACTTGTAATTGAAATTGAAATTTTCCAATTAAAATTGCTTGTAATTGTAATTAAGGTATTACCAATTACAAATTACATGTAATTATAAGGAACAAAATTCACAATTGCAAGTAATTGTAATTGGAAATTCTTCAATTACAATTACATAGCAAACATATTTAAATGAAATGAGATTACAAAGTAAAAGTATTTGTTCTTAATAAGCAATAATAATACAAATAACGCATTTTCGCTCTCAGGGGTACCTAGTCACGTTTTAGTGACATTAGATCTTTTCTCGGTTTCAGTACTAGTAGCCGATATATTGCGTAAAACATAAAATATTATAAACAGTATGGTCTTTAATTTGACGTATGACACGGGCAAATAGCTTTAGCAGTTACGGAGATATGGGTCGCCAAACTGCCAAAAAATCGAGATTTTCAAAACTTAGAGGCCCTACTGGCACGGGTTACATCTTCCAATTGTGCTCAAACTTTAGCAACCCTAAAATCTGTCAGAAAGAAACATTTTAGGAGGGTGTCCCCAAAAAATTCACACATTTTGTTTTTACCATATGGGCAATTCCATACGCTTGTATGTGACATTCGCACGCCTTCAGAGTGGTATAGATTTTGTAAAATTAGGACTACTTGGAAAACAGTTTTGTCATTCTGTTCCATTTAAAGAATACTATATTTGCAAAAGGAATCATCCCATTCGGAACCTTGTTTTCCAAAATATGGATTAAAATATGGCGATATCATATGTGACAAAAAACGGAAGTGTTTTTAAAGTACATGTAAATATTTACGAAAATCTGTTAATTATAATTAACAGAATTATGAGCTAAAAAGCAATATTTTCGGGTCCGTATGTATGGCGGCGAGGTGTAAAAATAGACCAATTTCAAAAATTTTCAACAGTCTTCGTCTTTGGTGCTACAAAAGATCATATACCAAAGTTATAAGGGGTTTACTTTTTCAATCGTGGTTTACCTTTTCATGGAATTGCCCATATGAGATACAATGTATACATATAAATGTATACATTCAACATATTTCACGAGCAAAAATTTTTTTAAACAATTATTTAATTATTGTACTTTGTTTGTAAACATTATTTTCAGTGATTTAAAGAAAACCAAATTAACATTTCGTTAAGGCAGATCTTAAATTTGATTTCACGCATTTTTTTGCTTAACTCAACATTTACCTTTTTAAAAGGTAAATGTTGACTTAGTCAACATTTTCAAAATTAATTTCATGCTTTAATAATTATAAGCACACTTTTCTGTTTAAACAGAATGTTTTACTTAACATGAATATGTTTAAATTATAAATAAAGCCAAAAAAAAAAAAAAAAAAACAAGTAAGAAATTATAGTCGGGCGAGGCCGACCATATAATACCCTACACCTGTTACAAAAATAAAATGTGATTTAGTTTTCATAATAAAGCATTTAAGTTGACTTGTGTCAGATACATATACTTAAGCCATTTATTGTTGAATAAAATTGTTGACATTTAAGTCAAATTTTGAAGGGGGAATTGTATATGGGCTATGGTCAAATGAGACCCTATAATTATAAAATTCATGCGAGTCATCAAGGCTAGTATAGAACTTGGTTTTGCAGCTTTTTGTCGAGATACGAGTATATTAAACATAATTATAAACTTAAAATCCCTATTCGTCGTTTTCAGTTGTATGGGGTCTAGGTGAAATAATGGACCGATGTTAACCATTTTCAATAAGCTTCGTCTCCGGTACCATAGAAGATCATGTGCCAAATTTCATTGAATTATCTTCAAAATTGCGACCTGTAGTTTGATTACAAGGTTTACAAGCCCTATTCGGGGGTTCAGTTGTATGGGGGCTAGATGAGAAAATGGACCGATGTTAACCATTTTCAATAGGCTTCGTCTCTGGGACAATAGAAGATCATGTGCCAAATTTCATTGAATTATCTTCAAAATTGAGACCTGTAGTTTGATTACAAGGTTTACAAGCCCTATTCGGGGGCTCAGTTGTATGGGGACTAGGTGAAATAATGGACCAATATTAACCATTTTCAATAGGCTTCGTCCCTGGGCCAATAGAAGATCATGTGCCAAATTTCATTGAATTATATTCAAAATTGCGACCTGTAGTTTGATTACAAGGTTTACATGGACGGACAGACGGACGGACGGACAGACGGACGGACATAGCTAAATCGACTCAAAAAATGATTCTAAGCCGATTGGTATACTTTAAGGTGGGTATAGGACCAATATTATTGTGCGTTACAAACATCAGCACAAATCCAATATACCCTCCCCACTAAAGTGGTGTAGGGTATAAAAACTGTTATAAATAATGATTTGTATGTATTATTTAAAGCAGTATAAGGAAAATACAAATAAATGTATAAACTTACTGGTATAAATCCCTGCCGTTCACATTGTATTTATACAATTTACATTAGTGATGCTTTATAAACTTGTTGCAAAACAATATAACATTTTCATGTGGCAAAAATAAAAGTAACGAAAACTTACATAAAAAAAGAAATAAGGAAACAGTTAACATGTTTAGCTTTTAAAATACTTAACAAATTTGTCAGATTTTTTATGTCGAATAAGGAAAACTACATGTAGACTAAAAAATTTACATACTAACATATACATATGTATATATGTATAAGTATACTACATATGTATGTAGATATTTCAATGGGAATATTATAAATTATTGTGAAACATGTACATTAGGGTTATGACTTTTTGCAATTTTTGCAAATACCACAGCGAGAGCTTGTAGGGCGTGAACAGATGTTACGGAATATGATATTATTTTTTCGCGATCGTGAAAAATGTTCCCGCACCAAAGGCGATGAAGTTTTGTATAAATTTTACTTTTTCTATATGAGAAAAATAAATATTTTTGCAAACATTTTTGCATTTGTATTACATTATCTTAAATCCTTGTTATGGAAATTTAAAAAAATCGCGATAATATTGCATGTTATAGAAAATAGTATACTTTTATATGAAAATTATTAAAATAATTTCTTTAGGTGCGGGAAGTTTTTTGACCGATATGACTTAAAAAATAGCCTTATATTATCAGGACAGTATTGGCTATAAGCCAAAAAAAAAAAAAAAATCACAACCCTAATGTACATACAGTGGGAAAAAAATTGCTCATTATCAAAACGATTAATACTAATTTAATTACAGTTCGTTGCAAAACCAAAACTTCAATAGCTTTTTAATGTTTGAATCTTAATGTAAACTTTGAAATAATTATTATTTTTTCAGAAAAATATGCATAATTCTTAAAATCACAATCATTAAAATTGTAATACTTATGAAACCATAATCACTGTACGCCTCCATTGTAAAAAAAAACATCTTAAACATTAACTCAACATGAATAACAAATTCTTAGGAGAAATAATACTAAGATGTATGTAAATATATATTTTTATAAAGTTGAAAAGAAATTTAAATTTCACAGTCAGTGCATTATAATAAGAATTTCATAACATTATACCAACAAACATTCAAACTCAAATATCCATTTAGCAAATGTCACAATAACAATCACAAACTGTAATTTCCTGCTGTAAAATGTGTATTTTAAATGCTACACATGTATATTAGGTTGACTCACGTTCTCAATCTAAACACTAGTAGAAAGAATTCTGAGTGATACTTTTAATATCACTTTTTTTTAATCCTTCTTACCAAATACTAATGCTTTAAAATATTTTTTATGAAATAATATAACAAAGACAATTTTTTAGCTCAAATGCATATTTGGTATCATGAAAATTTAACGTTTAATTATTTCAAATACCTCAGTTTTACGCAAAACTTAAAAAAAATCCGTAAAATTTTAAAAACTAAATTTGATTTCGATGTCACATCAAAAGACCTCTCAAAGACCTTTCATACGATATAATAATTTCAAAACATTCCTTTACGAGAAATAGGATATCGCACCAAATATTGACTACAGGACAAAAGTCTTAGAATAAACCATATATTCATTTCAGGTGCTAACATCGGAGCCATCCTATTCTACATTAGTATGTTTCTACATCCCCATCTTTTCAATACAAAATAACGATACAAAGTACTTGTATGAAGGTTGCGTTTAAATATAACCCTGCAGTTTAAGTTGTTCTAATGTAACCCTACGTGTGTGTTAGTGTGTTATAGAAGTCAATTGATCGTTCAGTGTATAAAATCAAGCTTCGTTTCCACTACAAATGCAACTTCGTGATAAATAACTAATTTCTTTCGGAAGGTGTCTTTATATGTGGCCTTATTCCATTATAGAACGATCATTTCGGTAATTATTACTCGATCACATCAGATTTTTGAGATATCGTGGCTTTAACTGAGTCGATAAAAATAAATCTCCTGTACTTACAAAGTTATGTTTCGATGATTTTTTTCCGTAAAATAAAAGCAATATAAAATTTTTGGAATTTAAAAATTTTCAAGCTTTAAGTAAAAATATCTCGAAGAATGATAAAGATATCACAAATGTTAAACGTTTATTTTAAAGTCAATATATTAAAATTTCAGACGATATAATTGATTTTTAAATGAAGGTCTTTCCTCTCTTATGCGGTCTCAAATATTAGTAAAACTTAGATTTTTCAGTTTTTAGGACACGACATCTCAAAAACCTGATGTTATGTAATAATTCTTTCTTTTTAAATTTTGTTAGCCTGTGTAATTTTTAAAAGGGATACATTGACTCCTAATAAAACTGTTAGGGTACTAACGAAAACACATATACAAAGAATAAGAGCAAAACATGAAAAAGATTCAAATTTAATAAACAAGAGAAAGTATCTTTCATTGATAGTATATAAGTATTAGGGTTATAACCAAAAGTAGACCGTATGTGCAAACACCTTCCGTGTTAATCGATTTTCTAAAACCATTCACAAAGAAATTTACATGATCTACATGTTTGGATACTTTTTTCCTTTTCTTTCATAAAAATGTCGAGAGCCAAATAATAACACTTTTTTAAATCAATAATTTCTGATATTATTAAAAATTTTTTTTATAATGAATATCGTAAACATTAAAGAATTTGCATTTTTTAAGCTCGGGAAAAAGTAATATAGTGGAGTGAAAAAACTCCATGTGAAATGAATAGTGAAAATTTGAAATTTCCAAAAATTTTATAAAAGCTATAACATTAATATATGTACATTAGGGTGGCCCCAAAGTGGAAGTTGCTAATGTTACTACCGAAATTGAAAATTTAGTTCATGTTAAGATTTAAATTTAGTATCATATGAAAGGTCTCTGAGAGACGACTTCAATGACATAACACAGACTTGTATACAACTCCAAAAGTATTACAAATGTCGTAATTTTTCGGAAATTTTTTAAGTTTTTCAAATTTTTACATAGAATTTTTAAACATAATTATTACATTATAAACCTCATACAATTTCACCGAAATGTTTTTTTCTGTTTTTCGAAATTCGTTATATTTTGTATTTTATTTTAATATTTTAAACTCTATTTTGTCCCAGGGTTTCTGCTAGCTATGTTTATTCAATGTACTAATAATATGTACATCAACATACGCGTAATTTCACTAGCTTTATAACTAAAAGTTTAACTAAAATATTAACACAATTTATCCCAAACATCTACTTGTTTGTTACGCATGCTTTGTAAATAACGGTTTCTATGTTATTGTTTACATTATTTCGCAATGTTTTGGTAGCGTACATAGGTTTCGATTAATTTAAATAAAATTTGATCTAGATTGAATTTTGAAAAACGGAAAAAACCATTTCGGTAGATTTTATTGAGGATTATTTTGTATAAATTTCAACGAATTATATTAAATTAATCTATGTTAAAATGTAAAAAATCTGAAAATTTTACGAAAAATTTGAAAATTTCGATTAAAATTACTGTTACACAAAAATTTCTGATATGCCATTGAAAGCGTCTCTCAAGGACCTTTCTTATGATACCAAAATTGTATATCTTTCCTTTGGAAATATGAAAAAATCATAAAAACCTCAAAAAAGGACCTTTTTATCCTTTGATCCAGCTCGCCAAATATTGTCCCCAGGAAAAATTTTGAGAAACGCTATCTTATAATCAATAAAACTTTAATTTTAGTTGGAAACATCGACACCTAATTTTTCCTCCATACAAACGTGGCCACTCTAATGTACATATATGTATTTACGTATATTACCCTGCTGTTCAACGTTTTAGGATTACTCCTGATATCAGAATCTGTTAAGTGATCCTACATAGCGCCATTCGATTACTAATGAATTTTCGCATTTTTACTCAGAAGTAAACAGAAAAAGAACGTAAAGGTAATTTCTTTCTATATTCCTAAGGGCTATTAAAAAACTAATTACTAATCACTTGAGTGTTCTGAAGTGATGGTTGGCTCTCTGTATGTATTGCAAATAGTTCGTAGTTCTTGGCAATAGACTACAAGAAATAAAAATTTGAGTCATTTGGTTAGTCATTTAGATTTTTATTTTTCATGATACATTGATATATTTAAAAATTGCTGGGTAACCTCTTGCAAGATAATGTGTGTAAGTAAATTACAATTGTATTGATGGTTATTACAATATGATGATGATGATGATGTTTTGAAGTATAAGAAAATGATGATGATTATCTCTGGGCTAAAGGTAAACATTTAAATGCTGCATACAAATAATATATAATATTAAAAAAAAATCAGGTAAATCCTCAACTACATCCGTAATAGGATAAAGGTATATTACAGTGTAACTGTTTGTAACCGGCATTGTACAGGTTTTCTTGGGGTTTTACAAACAAAATATGTTCTATGTAAAAACCTTGGATAAGTAATTATGCCATTTTTTGCAATTTTGAAGATAATTCAATGAAATTTGGCACACGATCTTCTATGGTACCGGAGACGGAGTCTATTGAAAATGGTTAAAATCGGTCCATTATCTCACCTAGCCCCCATAAAACTGAACCCCCGAATAGGGCTTGTAAACCTTGTAATCAAAGTACAGGTCGCAATTTTGAAGATAATTCAATGAAATTTGGCACACAATCTTCTAGGGTACCGGAAACGAAGCCTGTTGAAAATGGTTAACATCGGACAATTATTTCACATAGCCCCCATATAACTGAACTGCAAAACCAAGTTCTATACTAGCCTTGATGACCCTCATGATTTTTTTAATTATAGGGTCTCATTTGACCATAGCTCCTATTCAAAGCCCCCTTCAAAATTCGACTTAAATGTCCACAATTTTATTCAACAATAAATGGCTTGTACCTTGCCTCAGATATACTTAATATCTGAGGCAAGGTACAATTCAACTTAAATGCCTTATTATGAAAACTAAATCACATTTTTTTTGTAACAGGCGTAGGGTATTATATGGTCGGCCTCCCCCGACTATAATTTCTTACTTGTTTTTCATTTCAAGAGGAATATAAAAACCTTGTGAAAGAATTTGGCGCCTTAAAAGAACAAAAAAATATGAACATTTTAAATCCAAAAAAGCTTCATTTTCATGCTTTTACTAACGACACCTGTACGTATACGTGTTAATTATTTATTGATATTACAAATATTAAGTATACGCCTTATTTAGAGAAGCACATGAAATATTTTTGTAACACGTAAAAATTCGATTTTTTTAAGTTTTTTGCGATTTAGATCTTGAAGATGATGTTCTTTGATTTTATATGTTCACAATTTGTGTCTTTATGACAATAGCTGGAACTTTGCCTCAAAATCAAAATTCCGAACGGTTTGTAAGATATAAATGAGCCTGAGAAAATTGTCACTTTTTTGCAAAAATGACACCGAAGCCCGAAATTTTTGGGGACCCATACAAATAGAGCATGACTTTTGGGCAAAACTGAGAGACATGGGTCTTTTTTGGTCTTTTATCACGTAGTGGTTTCCGTTTGTGGTTATATTTTTTCGTGTTGCACTGTGTAATTGTTCGTTCTCCAAGTCATACTTTTTAGCCCTTTACTCTAGTGAAACGAGTAAATATACATAAGTTTGTCATTTCGTTTGTAATTTTAACTATAAAATTTCGGTTTCAAGTACGCTAGTAAAATGTTATTCGTTAAATTTATATTTTTTTAAGAAAATTTTGTTCTCCACTGTAAATAATTTTATTGCTAAAAGTGATGAGTAAAGGTATTTTTTATTATATTTTCATGTGTGTAAGATTCTTTTCAAACTTACCTTGAAGCAAACAACAAATAAGTATGAAAATGCGTGTATCAAATGCGAGATTCATTTTCATAGCATAATCCTTTTTCCTTTTGTTCTGTTTGTTTTTCTACAGTATCTTGTTGGTTCCTGCTGGATTTGTGTGTATATTTTTATTGTAGTTGTGTGCTTTCTTTTTTTAACAAATTTTTATCAATGTATGTATGTAAAGTTGATTTGCAGGTGTTTGTTTTTACATACATATGTAATTTGTTGCTGGTAATGTTTGTAGATATGTATGTATTTATGTATGTTTATCTGAATGCTTGTATTTTTTTACATCAGCTTGTAGGTGTTATATATTTTTTTGAATTTTTTTTTTCTTTATTTTCTTTTAATCATATGCATGTATCAGAGGCTGTGTATATGTCAGTGCTGGTTATATGTATATTTTTCTTCTGTTATGTTTCTTTTGTTGCCTTCATTTGATATGCCAATTGAAATGTATAGATACTTTATCAGTTTCACTTTTTTATTTTTTTGTAATAAATTTCTTTTGTATGGTGTTTTTGTCACTGCGTGCGTGTGTTTCTTTATTACAACAGCCGCAATCAGATATTTTAAGCTATTGTGCGTAAAATTTACAAATTGATATGTTAAAAGTTTAAATGTTTTGTTTCTTTTGTATACAGGATATTGCCAACTTTTACTTTTATGACAAACAATAATATCAAACTGTTCTTTGCAAACTCAACATTTTTTTTTTCGTTTAACTTGAAATAATAATATTTTTATATTTTTGCAATTTTAAAGCTGACTTAGTTATATTTTAAGCTCTTCTATTAAGTTTGTTTTAGCATTATATTAAGGTATTTTTTAAATTTTTCATTTAACCTTTATATTTATATTTTTTTTCTTTTGTTTAGTAATTTATTCTCTTGTTAATTTCACTTTATCTATTCCATAGCTTCATTTTCTTATTTATTTCTTTACTCTTGTAGTCTTTTCGTTACGTTTAGTCAATTTATTTGCTCGAAATATTATTCATTGTAAACGCCTTCTAGCTCAAATATTTCTGGTCTAAATAACAATTTTCCTTGGCAAATTTCTATTTATTTTTTCAAAGGAAATTGCTATTATTGTGCAACTTCGCCTGTCTGCCAGTGACCAGGTGTCATTTAAAGCAAGATTTTTATTATATTTATTTTTTTATATTCGTTTTTTCTTTGTAGTTAATCTGCAAATAAATTAAAATGAAAAATCTTAAATTTAGTTAGAACATTTAAATAAATATTGATGTTTAAATAGAAACAAATTATTTTTTATACAGAAATAGAATTGTAAATATTAAACTAAATAGAATTACACGCTAATTGAAGTTAAAGATGAAAGTCTTTAATAAATATAAAAAATAATATATAGCTTAAAAGAGGGTGTTTTAAAATCATTTTTTTTTTAATAAAATTGTGCATGGTCCATAAAATGTTTTATCAAAAAGTTATATAATGTAAATATCGAATATGATTTATTATCAACATGTAAGACGTAATCTTTTTAACATTTTTAAGAATGTTAACATTATTAATAGATGCGACTGCAAGAGTATATTACATTGAACTACCTGCGGTCACCTAGTGGAATAAATTAAATGGAAAATACCTTTCTTGAGATATCATGGATTCAAGGACGTCCTTATTTTAAAAACAATGCTTGTCCGCGAAAAACTTACCATAGTTTTATTTTATATATTACACCGTCCAACAAAAAGAGAAAAAATCGTTAGATACGAACCGGATAATATATGTACGTCTGAAACTATAAATTTACTAAGGAAAAACTACGTTTTGAGTTTTTTATTTCGTGATACTGTGTCCATTTTAAAGGACACTTCTGCTGATCAAACAATGTCAAATTTGATTTCATGCAAACAAAAAGAGTTGGGAAATATTTTGTATTAGTTTTATTTTATACTGTCAGGACAAAAAGCTGTCAAAAATTTAGCGGTTTAGTTTTGTGCGTGAAAGGGTTGAAATAGACACAGGCTCACAAAATGAAAAACGCTGTTTTTCTCCATTAAATTTATCGTTTCAGACTTATATCATACGGTTCGTGTCTAATTTTTATTGTCGGACAGTGTTATAGTTCAACGAAAAACGGGTGAATTTTTTTTTTATAAAATTTAGATTTATTTTTATACCCCCCATATATTGTTTTTGTCATTCCGTTTGTAACACATTGAAATATTCGTCTAAGATCCATAAAAGTATATATATTATGGGTCCTTATTAGATTCTAAGACGATCTAGCCATGTCCGTCCGTCTGTTTGTCTGTTTGTCTTTCTGTCTGTTGAAAACACGATAGAGTCTAAACGGAAGTAGCTAGAGAGCTGAAATTTTGCATAGGTACTTTTTGTTGATGCAGTTTGTTTGGTATTGAAAAGGGCAATATCGGTCCACGATTTCGCCTAGCCCCCATATAAGGTCCCCTTCAGAAAATGACTTTAACGCTCATAACTGACTAAAAGAAGCAGCTATAGCGATGAAATACGACATGAACATATTCTATAGAAACCTAAATCGCCTTGGAAAATTTTATAAGGATCGGTCCATAATTGATCCTATCCCACATATAAGGTCCCCTTCAGAAAATTACTTTAACGCTAATAACTACCTTAAAGAAGCATCTATAGCGATGAAATTCGACATGAACATATTTTATAGGAACCTTAATATCATTGTTAAACTTTATAATGATCGGTTCATAATTGTCCCTATCCCCCATATAAGGTCCCCTTCAGAAATTGACTTTAACGCTTATAACTGTCCAAGAGAAGCGTGTATAGCGATGAAATTCGACATGAACATATTTAATAGGAACCTAAATCGTTTTGTAAAATGTTATAAGAATCGGTCCATAATTTACCCTACCACCATATAAGGTCCCCTTCAAAAAAGACTTTAACGCTCATAAGTATTTAAAAGAAGCAGCTATAACGATGAAATTCGACGTAAACATATTTTATAGGAACCTTAATATCTTTTTTGAAACTTTATAAGGATCGGTCCATAATTAACCAAACCTAACCAAAATAAAGTCCCTCTCAGAAAATGACTTCATCGCTTTTTACTACCTTAAAAATAAAGTACAGCGACAAAATTCGACAAAAATTTCTCTACCAAATTTTAGGAGTATCAGTCCATAATTGATTCTATTTATATATTCTGGGTCCTTATTAGATTCTGAGATGACCCAGCCATGCCCGTCAGTCTATACTTCCATCCCTCTGTCCGTCCGTCTGTTGAAATCACGACTGGGACCACACGGGAGGAGCTAGATAGCTGAAATTTTGCATAAATATTCATTGCTAAGGTTTGTTTGGTATTGAAAATAGACAGAATTCGTCCTCGTTTTCGCATAGCCCCTATACAAATAGCTTCTCGGAAAACAGTTTTAACGGTCATAACTGGTTTAAAATACCAGTATAACGATGAAATTCTACATAAATAATGAAGGTAAATCTCTTGAATAGGAAACTTGTCAAAAGTATGTCTGACAGAATTATTGAAGAGTTGTATGCTTTATCGAAGGTGAACAGCATAAAAAAGTTTATGTTAAATATTTGTTGAATATTTAGTTTGGCTTGTATTACATTTAGTACAGCATTGATAACTTATTTCACTTTAACCTACACTTATTACTCATTCTTTATAAATATTCTATGCAATATTTATTACCTTTTGCCCGGAAGTTAAACAGGTTAAACATAAAAACACAACATCCGGTTACACGTTTCCTTGAAAGCATACACAAAATAACAGTATTACGTAGTAACTGCTTCAGAGGTAGTTATTTGTGTAAACTCCTACATTACACTAAAATATTTATAATATGTATGTAAATGCCAACATACTTATACATATGCCTTACCACGTTTTTTATGCCATTTGTAAAAAACTATTTTTTTTATAAAACTATATTATTTTTGAGTTGACAAATCTGTTAAACAACTGAATTCATTAGGTCCATAGTGCATAAAAAAATATACATATTTAGCTCTCTTTATAAATATTTTACTGAATATTTAAGTTCATTTTTTTATTTGTATGTTTGTAAAGTATTTTATTTCGATTTATTAAATTTTCCATTAAACCGGAAATGCAATATAAAAAAAATTCTCTCACTTCCTCCATGTTCGTTGTGGGCCAATGTTGGATTCCATATATACCGCAAAATTCGCGACTGAAATATTTTTCTAGATGAAAAGTTCTTTTTTAAACATTTAGAATTTATGTTAATCTGTACATGAATATGACATTGTAAAATTTCCTGTTATATATGCAATTAATTTAATTTAGCATAAAATTTTTGCTGTTCAAAAGGTTCATTTCAAATTTTTGTCATTTAAAATAAAGTATAAATGTATGTATGCATGTCAAACTGGATTGTAATAATTTTATAATGAATTTCTTTGTTGAATTTCAATAGTAATAGACTTAAATTTTATTGATTTAATGAGTAAATTTTACTTGCAGCATTCAGGGGTATGGTGGTATGTAGCTAAAACCTTAACATTAGTTATTCTCAAATAGAATTTAGTCTAAAGCATTTAAGTCATACGGATGCCATTGATTAGCGCTTTCTTATATGATCAGACAACTTTAGAAAACTTCAGAATTACATCGGACAAGAATACATAATTTTGCATGGAAGAGGTCATTAGTCCGAGTTAATAACAAACATCATTCGATTTTATGCATTAGCGTTTTGTGACATATAACTAAACACATCTTAATGGATTCAATTCACCTGAAAATCTTTCAAATACTGGATAAAACACTTAAAAAATTTAATTAGTTCAGGAAAATTAGTCAAATGGTAAATTTTAAATAGTTTAATAAATGTTGGTACAGGGCTTCGTTTTGGGGTCTTAATTAAAGCATTAAACGTAATAATTAATGCCATGTACGCTAAGCGAGATATTGGCGGTAAAAGGTTACATAAATCAGTTTTCAAAAAAATATCACCCTTATTGTAATTCCTATGACTTCAAATGCTACTACATTTCTGTAGACAATTAAATTTCCTACATTTTAGTTTAAGACTAGTTTTTCATATCAAAAGTTATGTTCGATCTATAGTGCATTATTTTTCAATTCCACTGATATTTTAAAATCTTAATATAGATTGGTCGGATAAAAAATTTGCCATAATTTTTACGTTACACATAAGCCGTTAACATATTCTAATACATTGTTATATGTTTCGTATCAAAATCAATCGATTGCAAGGTCTGTTTATCCATAATTTCAGATAGTGTCACAGGTCAAAATTATGAATGGAATTTGAAAGAAATTAGGGAACGCAATCCACTTATTGTGAGTAATATTGCCACCAAATCAGACAATATTTTATAGGTTTTGAAATTTTGATCTTTTTATATAATACCGATCATTTATGCAACGATTTTGCTGATTTGGAATAGGAAACTTCTCGAAAGTATGTGTGATAGAATTGTATAAAATACGGAACACGGGGATATCAGGAGTCTTCAAAAAATTATTAAAAAAAACAGACGGACAGATAGACAGACAGATAGACAATAAGGGTTGGGAAATTATATTGTGGAAATTATAAACAGAATGATCAAATTATGTACATTAGGGTAATGACTTTTTGATTGTTTTTTAGAAAATTTGAAAAAACCCATTAAAATATTAAGAAACACAATTCCGCACAAAGTTGCATAATTCTCAAAACTTTTAAAGAATACTTTCAACTTTAAAGCCCATTAATCTTTTCCCACACCATATGTATATGAAATGGCAGATCTCCGAAATATCTTAGAAATAGATATATGTATGTAGGAATAGAATAAAAATAGAATTTTTATCATATCTCTGATATTCATGTACCAATTAAGCTGTTTCTAAAAAAGTATACTGGAATTTCTTCGACTTTTTTTCCGATTTAAAAAGTTTTTCTAACAAAATGACCTTCGTCATAATTTTTATACCGTACACCACTATAGTGAGAAGGGAATTATGCGTTTGTGCTGAAGTTTGTTACACCCAAGTATACCAATAGCTATACTTTAAGATACGGAATCACTTTTTGAGTCGATTAAGATATGTCCGTCTGTCCGTCCGTCCGTTTGTCTGTCTGTCTGTGTGTCCATGTAAACCTTGTGCGAACGCTACAGGTCAAGATAATTTGATGAAATTTGGCAATTTGGTTCTAACGAAAGTGAAGGGTATAAAAAGGCTGTAGAATCGTAAATGTTCAAATATAGATAGGATTTTACGCAAATTTTTTTTTATTTTATTCACACCATTTACTTATATGCTAACTAATGCTACCTTTGACATTTCTAATTATGCTTTTTCTCAAAATAAGTAACCTAATAATAGAAAGAATTATTTCACATAACTGTTTCAATATAAACACTGAATGTCAAGGACACTAGAAGATTTTAATCAGCTAACAATGATTACTGAAACACAACAAATAATTTAGGTAATTTAGTAAAAAAATGATTACTAAACACCTACGTAATAAACATGTACGCGAAAGCAACATGTAAGAGAAAAAATTACTATTTTTAATAAAACAAAATCAAATTTTATTAGACACATAGTCATTAAATGTGAACGTTTATGTCTTTTCCTTTACAATTTCGAAACATACCATTACAAACTTATGACTATTTTAATAGCTAACTGACTGCATAAGTATATGTATAAAGTCGACGCCTTAAAGGTAAATTTACACATTTTAGTAATCAGATTTTATTAGAGACACACTTTTCGTAACTACATTTAGTTCCCAGTAGGTTCGAAAGGTATCAATATACATATGTAGCTTTTTGAGATAGTATTCTTTGTAAATGTCTAACTAATAGAACTTTTATTTATATATTTTAAAGGTTTGTAATTTTAGTAATTTAGATATGAGATAGACAATTTATACTTTTTTTCTCAATTAATTTCCTATAAAATAATATACTCTTGAATAATGGACCATATTAGAATTAGTTGCCTTTTAGCCTAGGTTTTATGTTTAATCCAGACACCTCGAATTGTAGGGTTTTACTAAATGGTCGAGAATTAATATAAAAGTGTAATATTGAAACTCATTGCGGTGCGAGCGAGTATAACATTACAAAGACGCCTTTCTGCCTTTTATAAATTATAATTTCTATGAACTACAATGGTTTCTTTTATAGATTTTTTTATATTGAAAATAACAACCAAAAGGTATTAAAGTTTCTATGAGTTTATTAACATGTGTATTCAATTGTTTCTTTTAATATTGTAATAGAAAAAAAAAAAAAAAACACACTCACACGCAGAAAAATACTGCGGCAATAAAATATTTTTATTTTAGACACGTGACTATCTTTTCGGCCATGATTGTTTTCATTTGCTTGATTTATAAATACATATATAAAAACATGCAGTTATATTTACATCTACTGCCCACACACATGTTATTACATACATACCTACATATGTAGTGAAATGTAAGTAAAGTAACAAATATTTATATATTTACAAAATCTAGGACCTACTTAATAGAAATTTATAAAATTGTATATGTTTCTGAAAGACATGTGTTATTATAATGGTGATATTCGTATAAGTGAAATACATTTTATTTATGACAGCTTACGGTTCATTACAATTCTATTTATACAGTTAATATGTAGTTTCATTTATCAAAATTAAACGAACAACTTTTGTTTCAGTTTTTGAGTTCATGGTGACGTATGATTAATGGGGAATTTAATACTTGTATGAATATTAAATGAAAAAAAAAAACGAGTAAGAGTGTTATATTCGGCTGTGCCGAATCTCATATACCCACCATCAAACCGTATGCCATAAAATGAATGCTTCCCTAACATCATGATCACTCATCAAATTAACTGACCATTTTTCATACAATTTTTTATAACGATTTTGGTTCATATAAACAAGATAACATCGAATAGAATCGCTGTACTCGCATTTTTATGTCATTAATTAGAGCTAATTTTCCAGATGCAGGCTTATGTGAGCGGGTTGGGTAGGTTACCGACAGTTTCCGCATGAAATTCGTGTAGGGTCAATTATGGACCTATCCAAATAATATTTGGTAGAGAGGGTTTGGCTTGAAAGTAACTTATTTATGTCAAATTTCATCGCTATACTCGTATTTTTAAGACAGTAATGAGCATTAATGTCATTTTCTGATGGGGATCTTATATGTGGGGGTAGGGTCAATTATGGACCGATCCACACAAAATGTGGCGGAGAGATTTTTGATAGTAGTACACTTCCTTATGTCAAATTTCATCGCTATAGCCATTCTTTTAAGCGAGTAAAGAGCGTTAAAGTCATTTTTTGAAGGGGACCATATATGGGGGCTAGGGTCAATTATGCACCGATCCACATAAAAATTGGCAGGGAGTTTTTGGCTCATATAACACTTAACAGCCGTTAAGGCTGTTTTTCGGTGGTCCACTTGTATTGGGGCTATCCGAAAACGTGGACCGATGGCTCATTTTCAATATTTCTGGAAACCTCTAGTTCCGTTCGGACTATATCGTGTTTTCAGACGGACATGGTTAGATCGTCTTAAAATTTAATAAGGGCCCAGAATATATATACTTTTGTGGGTCTATGACGAATATATATACTTTTGTGGGTCTATGACGAATAATCTTTTGATTTTCTGAAAAAACACACATTTTTTGATTATTTGAAGTCTCTTTTCGTTAACTCTCGTTTAATGTGTTGATGTTTATTAGTGTAATGCATTTAATTCAGAATAACATGTTTCTTATCTGAATTCGTATTAGATTTTTTTAAGATTTTTTTTTCATAAGATGTTCGTAAAATCTTATGAAAAAATCTTAAACAAATTCTCTTTAAAATTTTTTGTAATCATAATCATCACATGATAAAATATTATGCATTTAATTGGTAATTAAATGAAAAAAAATAATGAAAACAATAATTATCAATTAAACATTTTTATTATGAGGTTTTAATAAATGTCTTTGTTTTATAAAAAAATATAAATAAATTCCTGACTTTATATGGTCAATAAAATAATTTTACCAAAATAGCCTTTAAAATTACATTACAAAATTTAAATTTTATCAATCAATCAATATCTGTCTGTCAATAAAATATTTAAAAATATACATATTTATGTTTATTCTAAACACACCTTAAAAATATGTTCAGCTTGAATTAAATTTTTGCAGCTAATTATAAACAAAAATATAATATATGGCATAAATATGTTGACACACAAAAATATGAGTCAAAACTTTACCCTAAAATAAATGTACACACCTTTTAATGCCCTAAAGCCAATACAAAAAAAGGGCAATAACAACATTGGGACGAAATTATTTATTAACAACAATAAAAAAATCACAAAAGTGGATAGCAAAAAAATTTAAATATTCAAGCAAACACAGGTGAAAAAAATTACACAAAAAAGGCAGGACATATATATAAAACCGTAAGTGTGTCATTTATATATTTATTTTTAAGGAATGGAACAGAAAAATATGGAAAAAGCAATACCATAAAATCACAATAAACAGGGAAAAAGACAAATATTTAAAAAAAAAAATATAGATTGCATTTGTGTAAAAATATTTGATTTTAAAAATAGGTGTATGTATTATTATGACAAAAATTAAAATGGAGTACAACACATAATTCTATGTTTAATTGTAGCAATGATCTATTAGGATAAAATTTTAAGTAATATTTTTTGACATATTATAATTTGTTTTAAAATTTTTCTTAATATATATAGTCACCAAAGATTTTATAATACATATATTATGAACACTTTTATCTTATATTCGAATCATGTTATTTTGACATAAACTTTTCCATAAAATAAATTCCGGACAAAATTAGTTCCCAGATTTTATTACCAATCAGGATAACAAACAGACATAGCCATTTGAAATATAACAAAACAACGATTTTTATTATTATTCTCGCGATAAGCTCAAACTTACGGCATTTTTGAGACCCATTTCGAAAAGATTGCAAAGATTGTACTGAGATCAAGGTTTTCAATCCCAGGTAGGGAACCTTTTCAAAAAGAGAGAACCTTTTCAAGAAGAAATAATTTTTTATTTTTTTCGTAATTAATACATTAAAGCACATCGTTTGAGAGATATTCTTTCAAAAAAAGTGGTTCACGGGACACCCTATTGTATAAGATACCTTATATCCATCACCATTCAAAACAGCACAATTCTCATTCATCCAACACTCTCGTTCAGAAAAACATTCGACACACTCACTCTACGTATATGGATAGGTGAGGCTCGCATAACCCTACATCCATGCTATATCATATACAATTGATTCCAACTCATTTCTAGTTCTTAGCTCCACAGTCACTCTTCAGCGGAGTAAATGTCGAGTGCTTTACGCGAACACCTGCAGTATTGGCCTATTTCACAGTGGTCTTTTTCAACAACTGGGTGAGCTTCTGTGACGTCTCACCACCGTCCTATTGTGCTTCTTACACGCAGTTGGCAATTTACGAATATGGGATTTCCGGTCCAGTTTGGTCAAGTACTTACTGCCAAAATTCTTAACTTCTGAGATGCAAAAACATCACTTCCGTTTACAACCACGCTGATGGTATGATCTCTGTTGAGTCGGCAACAGCACCTAGAGACGTACGAAACACACTGTGCTAAATCTGGCATGAACAGAATTTACTCTGAACGTACCTAGACAAGGAAGAAAAATTCAATAGTATCACTTGTATAAGATACCTTTCATCCATCACCATTCAAGCCAGCACACTTCCCATTCATCCGACACACTCAGTAAAGAACAGCATCCAACACACTTACTCTAGATATACGTGTTGGCAAGGCCCGTATACCCCTACATTCATCCTGTAACACCAATTCATTTCCAACGCTTAGTCCCACAGTCACTCCTCTGTGGGGTATCTGTTGTCATTCGGCAACAGCACCGAACTTTTCCAGAAATATGTATATTTCACCGTGCATCAGTCTTTTGACCGCAACTTACTCTACCCGCGAATTTGGGTTTAAACCACAGCCACTACGTGGATCCCGAAGGTAACTCAACCAACTGACCAGCCAGGACAAGTCCTGCGGGCAACTGGCCACCCGTAATACCAGATTATGTGGTTCTCTGGTTCCAAGGACTAGCCGAGGAGTGAAATTACATCACCAGTTTATAGTTCCGGTAGACTAGAGGTACTGGTAGCACCTCATTACCCCGGATTGCAATACACCAAGATGAGAGTCTTTCCTCAATGAAACATGCGGAGTGTCTGCTGATTTCTCTGCAGCAGCAACGAACTAATATAGAATTATAGGCTTCACCGTGCATCAATTTTTTAAACAATATTCTTTCCCCGAGAGGTTGGTTTTAAACCACAGCCACTACGTGCACTCCGAAGGGACTAATACAATAATCGGAAAAAGACAAGCCCGATACGCTGCTCTATGGGCTACCGGTTTCCGTGGTACCAGATTATAAGGCTGCCTGGTTAGACCACAGGTCAAATTAGTCCAGGGAAAGACCGAGGATACATTTGACACCACCATTTTATAGTCATAGCAGACTAGAGGTATTGGTAGCACCTCTTTTCCCCTGGACTGCAATAACACCAAGATGAGAAAGATCATCCTGATAACATGCCCCAGGGGGATTACAAGGATTCTGAATAAATCGAATCTATGAACACTATTTCGCTGTGTTATACAGGGAATGACATTTTGTTACTGTTTTCGCATATGCAGAACTTTAGTCAGTCTTTAATTTATTTTAAATTACCATTTATTTTCATACTTTTGTAAATCAATCCATTTCTTTATAATATTGTTTTAACAAAGATAATTTCGAACAATATATCGCCGTAGTTGCACTATTTTTGTCGGGGCAACGATGATATGTATCTTTAAATCAAAGTATAACAAGTAGTCCGACTCTTTGACAGCAGTACCTAACTCTAAGCATGTGTTAGTGAAAAAGTACCTAACTCTAAATATGTGTTAGTAACAAAAATGTATTTGTATTGGTGCATTCTAAATACACAGAGTTTTATAAAAAATTACAATTTTAAATTTGTTTGAATTTTCAATACCAAAAATTGAAACTCTGTTTGTGAAATAAAATTCAACAACAACAAAAATGAAATGTCAATAATTAAACAAAAAAATGTTTTCCAGTTCAAGAAAATTAAACAAAATTCCAAATCAAAAGTGCGTTAAAACTATTTAAAAAATTGCAGTTTTTTTGTGGATAACTGCAATTTCGCGTACGATCCTTGAAAGTGGCCAAAAAGTAAGTTAAACATTTGAGTGTTTTGACAAGTTTAAATTTCTCACAAGAGAGTCGAATTCACACGGCACTTGTAGATGTGAGAGAGTAATATCCTATATGTGAGAGTCGGACTACTTGTTATACTTTGCTTTAAATAATTAAATATTTTGTAAGAGCTTAAAGAAATATTTTTTACCTAGAAACACAATGCCTACACTGAGAGTAGTTACTACATCTGATTTCACTGAAACTTCCATCATTCAAATATTATAACAAGTAACATTATAATTCGTAAACCGTATCATTCAAAAAATCCCAAAGTACGAAGAACTCATACAGTATCCTCAAGAGCAAGTTTTACGTTACTGTAGGTTTTTATTTGCATTCTACATATGTATGTGTGTGCCTGGCATAAACAAACAGCATAAAATAATATTATTTTTTATAATAAAAAAAATATACACTCTCATGTGAAACATTTATTCATTCACCTCAATTGACAAAAAAAAAAAAAAAAAAAACAACTAACCAAAAATAAATAAATTTTCTTAGAATTTTCCTAAGCATGAGTTTCAGTTTTCCTTTGTTTTCTCTATATTATTTTTACCATTCAGGAATTATTACCTTGTGAAGTAAACAAAAATATAAAGAAACCAAAGAAAATAAAAACAAAATCATAAAAACCCAGTCAAAAGTTAAGTAAACAAGTTACCAGAATGTGTGTTTGCTAGTGGTAAAGAGAAACAGAAAACATGTGCGAAAAAATTAAAGATGAATTATGCATGGAAATAAGGCGAATTCGCAAATACACTACAATATTTGTGATGGGGAAATATTTACAACATCACCTAACTGATAAAATAAAATATAAGGTAATTATTAATTAATAATTATTATTAAGGCATTATTAATGCATATTCGAACAATTTTTGAATTTTGTGATGTCTTTTCTTTTAAAACCTACATATAGTATATGATATTTTTTAGGGTATTATATATAAAATAGGGTATATTACAGATATAAAAATATTTTCTTACATGTTAATGTCTGTTTATGAAAGATTACAATAAACAATAATAGTAGAACAAACAGACTCATTGTGATGATGAATTTTATATTTTTTCAGCTGTTCATTTATCTTTATATTTTCTTTATTCTAACCTTATTTTTCTAACGATGGTCATGGCCATAAAATAGAAACAAAATACTTTATGTTTTGAACGAGAAAAATATTTGCTGGATTGACACAGAAAATTCATAGGAATATCAAAACTTGTATATTAGGGTGGATTGTTTTTTGGTTAAATCAATTGTTAATAGTTAGAATATATAAAATTTTAATACATACATATAAGTTCATAAATATGTTGTTTTTAAAAAAGCCTTATATGTGAATTTGGACGAGTCTCGGTAGAATTTAGACCCATATTTTGCAGGGGAAATTTTCTTAGACATTTTTTTGTGGACTAGGTTTTTGCTATACGTTTTTGTATTCCAATAAATAAATTATATAAATATGTATATTGAATACATACATATGTATATTTTAACAATAATACACAAATAAGTGTACTCACACATTAATCATAACAAAAATACAGTACATTTAATAACATCTTAAGTATGACGTAAAAAAATCAATTGACATTTTTACTAATAAAAATATAACCTACATGTTAACTACATATTTCCTTAAATAAAAAACTAAAATAAAAGTTTATTTCAAACCTTATATAATGAAGTTTTGTTTATTTATATATCTAGAAAAATAAAATCAATTGATATGTTTTTACTTACTACAAATAAAAAGTAAAACCATGTCTAAAAGAAGCCATTTGTTAACATTATTCGTTACACTTTAAAATTTCTACCAATCGCTGTCGTTTTCTTTTGAAAGTTTTCTTGTTTTCTACTGTAAAGTTTAATTTCCGTCGCAGACGTTACTGCTGAACATCAATTAAATTGGTGTCTTATTTCCGCCTGCATTTTAAGCTGTCACTTGTGATTCAGAAAGAGAAAATACTATTAAGTTTCAGTATTTGTTTTTTGTTTTCTTTCTCTTCTTACTCATTTCATCCAGGTTGTAAGTGTAAACTTTTAAATATTTGTTTAATTCTACTTTAAAACTCATTAGACAACGAAGAAAAATCAATACAGATTAAATTGTTTGATAACTTTGTTTTAAATAAAGTAAAAATTGTATAATAGTTTTTACCAAGAACACATGTTAACAATAAAACAAGGTCATAAAAATTCCTTGAATTGTTACCAAATGTCACAGAGTTTAAATAAAAACTATATTACTGTTGACACTTTAAATTTCCAAGTAAATTTATTCGTAAAGAAAATGTTATATTTTTAACCAATGATGGTGATAATACATATAAATTAGGGTGTTCCGAGAAATCTCTCAATCGATACGTATTAATATACTGAACACGAGAAAAATAAAATATAATTTTTTAAATTTTTAAAAATTATTTTTCAGCTTAAAATTATGGAATTATCATTTCGAAAGATTGGAGATACTTTTTTTGACATATTGTACTTAGATCAAGATTTTCAATCGCTGGTAGAAAACTGAGGCCCTTTTAAAAATATATATTATTTATTTTAACTCCTATTAATACGCATCGTTTAAAAGGTATTCATATAAAAAAGTTGTCCACGGGACACCCTAATATATATACATATGGGAAATTTCACGAAAAGGTAAAGCGGGACAAATGAATGCCGAAATGCTTTACGTGAGTACCTGCCGTGTTGGCCTATCTGACAGTGATCTTTTCATCCACTGGGTGGCCTTGAGAACAGTCGACCATCGCCCCTTCAATCTTCAATGAATAAATCAGGTGGCAATTTTTGTACATGGCTGTGCCGGTGTACAAGCGTATTTGGTAGCCCGAAATACCCAAGATAATAAATCAGGATCCCTTTTCATGAACCGATCTGTAACAAAGGATGTAAGAATTTCCAAAGTTAACTGAAACCAATAATTGCCCCGACAATTAGTCGAGTAGCATAAATCAATATATCCTGTTGAGATGGCAACAGCACCGAGAAACTTCCCCGAAGGGTAAAGAGACAATCAGTACTAGTTTCTAATATATGGAGACTTTCCCAATCTTTTACCAATTTTTGCATCAGTTCCATTCCCATTATCATAAAGATCTTTCCACGGAATAAGAGGCAACTACTGAATGTTAACCTGACAATTCCCCAGCATATACCGATCGGGTTCAGGAATCCAGCATATGCTGCTTTGTACACAATACAAGCCCTTAAACCAACAATCTCTTCCCGCGAATTTGGGTTTAAACCACAGCCATTACTTGGATTCCGAAGGAACCTCAACCAACTGACCAGCCAGGACAAGTTCTATGGGCAACTGGCCATCTGTAGTACCAAGGATTAGCCGAGGAGTAAAGTAACTTAACCAGTTTATAGTCCCGGCAGACTAGAGGTATTAGTAGAACCTCTTTTCCCCCGGATTGCAATATACCAAGATGCGGTCTCTCATCAAGAAATTATGGCCTGGGGTCCCGTATACCGGGACAGACCAAATGAACACTTTTAGAACTTTTGCATTTTTAAAGATAATTCAACAAAATTTGGTGCTGATTTTTTTTAAAATCTTGCGTTGCTTCAACTAGTCGCCGGACTTGCACATATCGCTTTATATCTCATAATTGTGTTAATAAAATTTATATAAACCTATATGATACTGACGATTTTCATAATGATCGGACCTCATTTGACCTTATAAGCACTGAAATTATAATAAGTTTTCGAAAAGTTCGAAACATGCTTCAAATATGCTTTTAAAATCAAATCATGCAAAGTTATGCTCTTATGGGTAAAATCTGCAAAAATATACGCTAACAAATCGATTCCAAATTCTTAAATTGTTCTGAAACGTGCAAATATTTTCTCCATGAATCTACACGGTGCTTGCATATTTTGGTTTCCCTGGTTTAAAATTCAAAAACCTTAAAAAATTATAATAAATAAATTATGGATAATAATTGTGAAGCTTATAAGATATTTGTTCAATACACTTTGATGGATACACTTCTAGCACTTTAAGAAATTTTCTCTGCATATCAAAATTTTAAATGTAATATGTAATTACAATTTCATTTTTCGAAAGGTTCCACCAAGGGATATTACAAAAAAGAATAAAATATAAAATAAAATGGTCAGGAATGCTTACAGGACTACTAAATCTATCCCAATCAGCCATTAAAATTTAAAGAAGCACAAAGAATATTTTTGCAGACCAGTGTAATTGTAAGGATAAGCATCACTAATAAAACTTGACAGATTTCAAAGGAGCATTATTATCACATTGACGTAAATGACGTCCAGCACGAACGCTCGTGGTTGCAAATGACGTCTATAGCCGTTATATAGTGTTATTTTTATATAGATTGATATCACTTAAAATCGGAGTATAATAAAGATTTTTTTGGACACATTGTTAATTAATAAAAAAACACAATTTTCTTCTCATATATAAAAAAAATGTTTTTATTTATTTCTAAATACATAATAATATAATTTTCTTGCGTAAAAATTTGAATTTCATCACGATATTTGTGTTTATAAGTTAATTTGGGACATTCAAGTAATTTTCTAAAGGAGACTTTGTATGGGAGCCGATCTTTATGAAATTTGGCAGGGTCATCAAGACTTCTATAAAACTTAGTTGTCCCGTATTTTATCGATATATCTGTATATTTAACAAATTATGAGCTCAAAAGCCCTTTTCGGGGGGTTCTGTTCTATGGGGGCTAGGTGAAATAATGGACCGATTTTAACCATTTTCAATGGGTCAAATAAAACGTGCGTGCCAAATTTCATCCAATTATCTTGAAAATTGCGACCTGTACCTTGCGCACAAGGTTTACATGGACAGCCAGCCAGAAGGACGGACATAGCGGACATATCGACTCAGAAAACGATTCTATCTTACAAACATCAGCACAAATCCAATATACCCTCCCCACTAAAGTGGTATAGGGTATAAAAATGATGTTTTATGAACATTTGATTAATAAAACAATTTCAACAATAAACATCATATTTTACGTTCCAAACATCGAAACCTTTGGATACAAACTTTACATACATACATAAGTCTTAATGCGAGGTGTCTCTTTCTTATAAAACTTAAGCAATTATGCGAAAGGTATACTAACTCAAAATTACGAAGTAAGCTAATTTTATAAAATAAAAAACAAGATGCCCAAAAACAAAAACATCTTTTAAGATAAAAATAAATTATTATATACAAATTCTAACACCTGTCTAAAATAAAATTTCGTAGAATAATATAAAAAAACTTTTTAAATTATCTATTTATTCCATAGTTGGTACCAACTTAATTATACAAAAAACTACTGGCAACTCTTATGATAAAATAGTAACAATAAAGTGTGCAAAAAAAACAGAACACAAGAATAATTCAAAAACTCTAACAAATGTTTTTCCAAGTTTTTCCTTTTACCCACAACACACTTTGAAAGTTTCAAAACTTTTCCAATTATGATTTTTTTCTCGTTTATGCTCTACAGTTACAAGTTCCTTTTTTATCGCCAATTTTATTTGGAGCACGCGAAAATACATAAAATCAACTTAACTATGAAAGTGTTAAAAAAAAAATCACACTTTTTCTTTAGAAATACAGAAATCAAGAAAGAAAAAAATAGTTTCATTTAACCATTTTACAAAATAATGAACATCATAGGATTCAGGAGTATAAAACAAAATCATAGGAATTATATACATACACATACGCACAAATGTTTGTAAGTTCGTATGAAAGTTAAAAAAAAGCGATTCCAAGAAATAAAACTCACGTGTTTGCAGGAATTTGAAACATTTCCATGTTCAAAATAAATTTCAAACCTCAATGGCTGAAGCCTGCATATTTAACTTTATTTACACACACTTGTAAACATATACATACATACAAACATACATATATATATATATGTATATGTAAATGTCTGTGATTGTTGGTGTATGGATTTATACTTACTTCGATGAAACAAATAAACTTTGATGTGTTTAATTATTCCCATAGTAATAAATCCTATTAGCGCCACTCAAATCAACAACAAACATAATATGGCTTAAATTATAAAGTTGATAAAAGCCCCAAATTTTTGTTTCATATTATTACTTTTTTTTTCATTATTTTCTTTTAATTATATAAAAACACAATATTTCATCTTCACTTTTTGTATTGTATTAATAATTAATTATTTGCAATAAAGTTTTTGCTTAGCAAACACATCTTGCAAATTCACTTTATAAAATATTTATAATAATTTTTAATTTTCCTTTATTTTTATCTTTATATTAAAATCGAATATTAAATTTTTCTTTTTATTTAACTTTCAAACTAAAACGTATCCTTGCGCGTTTCTGTTTTGAGATTTTGTTAATAAGCGGCGACCATTCCGTAACGCATTCCGTTTTTAACTAAACGCTTTTCAAGCAAATACTGATTATTTTAAATTGTATATGACTGTCTGGAGCTACGACAACATTTCATGTGTTTGTGTTTCTTTTGTCTATAACGTTGCTCCTGGCAAATGAGCAACAGAAAGCTTTTGCTCGTTGTTTGTGTTTTCATAAATAAACGAAGGATACGGTATTATCGACAAAAAGGACATTTTTCGTATGAAATAATAGAGAGAACTTTTGAGAGAGCAGAGACTAGGGAAAATAAGTTCTCTCTTTCTTAATACGAAAACATTCTCTGCGTTTTGGCACTCTCTTAAATATTTGTTTACATTAGTCCTTTTATGAAAAAACTTAAATTTAAATGTTTTACAAATTAGGCCAATAAAGTTAGAGTTAAACCTTGTAAAAATTAAAGGTATTTTTTTTTTTTTGTTTTTTTTTTCTTTCACCGTACGTGTTTAAATATTATTGCAAGTTTAATTTTGCGTACTTTTTATATTTCATTATGACATATTTAATAATTTCATTAAAAGTTATAATGGGTTTTGAAAAATTCCGTAGCAACATGCCCAAACTGCATACATTGCATACTTCTCAGAGAATGTTTTAAAGTTTAAAACCGAAATTCATGATTGATTAACAAAGTTATTAATGGTTTATAATGGAAATTTTGTGTGGAAAAAAAATGTTTAACAAACAAAAAATAACCCGTTGATAACACAGGCCAACGAATTATATGTTTGTGAAAACTTTTGAAACCAATTGAATATTTTTAATATACATATTTCTAGCTGCTGAATCCTAATCTGATATCTGTTTTTTTCTATCACCCACCATTTTCTCGCAAAATAGCATCGAATATTTTGTTCATATATTACGGACATTTTATATAATTATAAAAATATATTGCCGTTTAAGGGTTAATTTAAATTTTTTCGATCATCATAAAAACGGGTCTTCGGTATATATTTTTTTATTTAAATCGTTGGAAAGTAAAATAATACCTCACTATGGTTTCAAGAAAATTTCCCAATATTGCATAGCTTGAGTTTGACCTTGAAAGTTTTAAGGGTTAACATTATTCGAATTTACTTAACCTTCGCATGTATGTTTCCTATTATCTTGAATTATATATTCTGAGAAAGTTTTATATACAATTCATAACAGTAAAGAATAAAGCCTGTTTTTCAAAAATTTTAACAACAAATTATTTTATCCGAAATACTCAAAATTCAAATCGCAGATACCGCTAATCTGTGGGAGATATCGACCTAATTTCTTTACTATCTTATTCCCTTTTTTATTGTTCATAACATACATGCACATTTTCCGAAAAGTTTAAAATTTGTTTAACAAAATTGTTAAAAGTTTAAAACTAGAGATTTAAAACTGCCGTCTGAAGGATTTTCCATTTTTGACTATACCCCAAATATGGTTTACACCATCTAATGAAGATAAAAACTGTCTTTTAAGTTAGGATATGTTGATAGGAGGATGTATAGTACATTAAATCCGAAGAAATACACATAGGCCAGGCCATAGGGCCTGTTGTGCGCTCTCTTTCATGAAAAAATTGTTCATTGGGTACATTATTTTTCAATGTTCAGAAACTCAGTTTCCTGGACGTAATTCCTAAGAATTTTCCAATCACTGTTATTTCCGGAATAACACCACTTCCAAGATACTTGGATCTATCTTCGACGAATGGCTGACAGTGGCAAAGAAAGTGCTACAGAGTTTCACTGTCTCCTCCACATGCTCTACATTCGTCTGAATCCGCACGGCCAATTTTGTATAGATGTACTCGTTATCCTGTGTGTCCACTCAGAATACGTACCATCATACTTCAGACTTGCTCATTTTGAGGAGATTTCTCACCTTGTTCTCATCAGGGTCACCCCATAGGATCTTTGTGGTTCTACCCACCGTTTCATTATTCCAAGAGGCCTTATGGGATTATCTCATCCATATTTTTAATTCAGCTTTTGTTGCGTCGAATGGTTTTGCATTAGTCAGGTTAACTACCTCAAGCTCCCTTCCTTGCTGGGAGAGTATTCAGTTAAAGCTTTTTTACAATCCAATTATTTATTAGATTTAATTCTATCACCTGATATCGCCCTAATTGCCTTCTCGCTGTCAGTATATATGTAAATGGTGGTATATTTCTGTTTCTGGGTCTTCAATATAGAGGTCCACCTTTTCCCCCAATTTAGAGCCATTCGTATAGCAACGAATTCCTACTGGCATTTGCTCCAGTTTTCCGCTTGACCAAGACATTCTATCTGAGATCAACGTATCAAAGTTTCCGACATATTCTGTGTCTGGTATACGATCAGGCACGTCCGATGATTGTGTATAACCTTCCAATGTGTCCAGTATACATTGATGACGTGTCCTATAACCGCTTTTGGCCAGTTTCAATGGGTGTAATATCCAGCAACGTTTCCAGAGCTTTGGTTGAAGTAGCACACATGGCACCACTTATACCCAAGCAGCATGTACGCTGAACTCCCTGTAGTAGTTTGATATTAAACTTTTTGTCCAAAGCAGTCCACCAGATTATTGAAGCATAAGCTAGAAGTTAATACAAATATGTTATTGTACTGCTATAATTTTATTGGAATATTTGCCAAAATGTGTGAATTTTTTTTGGAATATTTCTCATTTAAGTGTTTTGTGACATTAAATTATCTGAGGAATTTTTAATAAGTTTTATAATTTTCAACCGATTTTTGTGTTTTGTATCTTATTGGAACCATAATTGAATATATATTCCAACTATTTGCTGTTAAAACTCAAAAAAGTTAAATTTAGTGTCAACATTTTTGAAAAAATCGTTTTTCCTTTCAGAGCCGTGGTGCCACCAGTCCTATAGCCCTAAATTTTTCCTCAATGCATTTCTATAACTGGACAATAGTATTTGACTATAATACCATCATTAGAATTATATTGAATATATTGAGATGTAGCCAACCTTTTCCATATAGCAATATATAGTATTAGAAAAGATTCGAGTTCATCAATGCTTTAAGTTAAAAATTTGCTGGCTTTTGTAACAGACTTTTAAAAACTGTTATAAAATTAAAATTAGATATAAAAATTCACTTGACAGAAAAAATGAAAATAAAATTTTTTTCACTAAAAGTACATAATGTTGCATATTTCAGTTTCACGTAATGCCTGAATACATTTTGCGTCATAATAACTGATTTTTCTCTAAATATCGTATAATAAAAATGTTTAAACAATTGTTACTCTGTTTATCATAAAACAACTAATTTGCGTAGTGTATTTCCTATTCATATCTATGTATATTGAAACAAAAGGTTAACAATCGCCTACGCCTCTATAATTTATTTAATGCAATTTGTAGGTTGTATTTTGAATTTGAATAATTGTTGGGCCATTAAACATTTTTGGTATCATTCAGTAACACTGTTGCCCAAAAATTTGGGAAAAACGTAATTTTTATAGAAAAAATTAAAAACGTAAACTAGTTATCTTTTTCTTCTTCTTCTATATATATAAAAATGAATGTGTGTTTGTTTGTATGTTTATATGTTTGTATGTTTGAACGTTATAGACTACTAAACGGCTGAACCGATTTTATTCAAATTTTCAAAGCGTATTCCTGTATGTCTGGAATAGGTAATAGGCTACTTTTTATTTTGAAATTTCAAGTGGGCGAGGAGCCACGCCTATATTAAGAATATATTAAATCCGTATATTTTAGATAAAATAACAGTTAGAGTCCTCAAATGTTGTCGGAGCAACTTTAGTGTCAATATAATTGTTTAGGACAAAAAGTAGGCGGACTATCATTAGGGGGCGTGGCACCTCCCATATAAATTAAATACAAAAATACGTTTATCTTGGAAACTATTACAGTGAGAATCTTCAAATTTTGCACGAAAAACTTTAACATCCATCTAAACATTTTGGGTTATAAATTGGCGGACTACCCATGAGGGGAGCGGCACCTCCCATATTAATTAAAGACAAAAATTCGTTTATCTGGAAAACTAATGGAACTAAATGCTTAAATTTCGCACGAAGAACTTAAATATTCATCTGAACATTTTGGAGAAAAAAAAAAGCGGACTTTCATCTGGGGGGTCTTGAAGCCCCCACATGAATCAAATGGAAAAATTCCTATATCAGAGAAGCTATTAGAGCTAGAATCTTAAAATTTTACATGGAGAACTTTGAAATTCATGTGAACGTTTAGAGCATAACGGGCGGACTTTCAATGGGTGGCTTGGCACAACATATATGAATTAAATACAGAATTTCGTGCAACTTGGAAACTCTTATATTATTCAAATTTTTATAGATAGATAGAAATTGACGATAGATAGAAAATGGAGAACTTGCAATAATTTGCTTGACATCTTTCATATGTAACATATAATAAATCTGGTATTTATTTATACATATTCCTTTTAGGGTAGCAAAGCACACTGGGTATAGCTAGTTTTTTATTAAAATTTAATAGTTATATCTAAAAAATATTTTTTTTTGGGCAGAATTTATAGGAAAAAAATTTATATTCAGAAACTGTGTACAGAATATTGTTTTGATGGTTTTATTTATTTAGTTATTTGCGCCCAAATACTTTCAAAGCATATCTGCATAAATACAATGCAATTGCATTAAACGTTATAACAGTAAAGAATCCGTTTATTTACTCTACACCACAATAAATATTTGTAAAAGTATTTGGAATTTAATATATAAAAATTATCATTTCACACTTACATATATTAGAATATAATAAACGATTTCCGCGCACTATTATTTCATAAAACTTTATGTTTCATTACAAAGAAGTAGCAGCAACCTTTAAATATGATTACAAGTAAAATTACAGTAGAGTATTGTTTACTTGCAGCAGGGTATCTCTATGGTCGGACTTATCTTCCTTGTTTTATATAAACTTTTTTGGTTGTATTTTCAGTGTTTGCAATATTTACGTATTCATATGTACATATTTCCTACTGTGTCTGTTTAAAACGGAAATTATTTGGAATATAACAGAAAATAAAATATGAAAATACTCGAACATAATAATTAAAAGCTAGTGGGTTGAGTTTTATCGTATGTATCTTGCCTTTATTGTTTATTTGCTGTTATTTAGTGTATTCTAATAATTTTTAAATATATTATTAGAAAACAAATGCAATTACTACACGTCTGACAATTAGATTCCATTTTGATTTAAGTAAAGAAAGCCACTTTAGTATCAACATGAATATTTATTTCAAAAAATGGGCGGATTAGCAAAAGAGGGCGTGAAACCTTCCATATGGTTTAAATACTAAAATTCGTTTATTTGGGTAACTATTAGAGCTAGAATCTTCAAGTAAACATTAGGGGGCTTGGAATCTTCCATATTAAATAAATTAAATACAAAAATTCTTATATCCGAGAAACAATCGCAGATACAAATCCACAAATTTTTCATGGACAACTTTGACATCCAAGTGAATATTTGGGTAATGAATTGACGGAATAGCAATAGGCGGCTCCTCCTATATGAATTAAATTCAAAAATTTTTCTGGGAGACTATTAGAGCTAAAATCTGAACATTTTGTGAACATTTATAAAGGACATGGGCGGACTTTTATTTGGGGGCTTAGAACCTTTCATATGAATTAAATACATAAGTTCGGCCCAGAATAGAAAAACAACTTTGACATCTTTGGGAAATAAATTGGCGGACTAGCACCTCCCATATGAATTAAATTAAAAAATTCGTGTTTCTGAGATACTAGAAGAACTTTAACATCCATGTGAACATTTTAAGGCAAGAAGGGTGTACTTTCATTAGGGGAGCTTAAAACTCTCATATGAATTAAATGCAAAAATACGTACATATCTGAAAAATTATTAAAGCTAAAATCCTCAAACTTTGTACGAAGATCTTTGACATCCATGTGAACATATGGGTAATCAATTGTCGGGCTAGAATCGTACTTGCCATATAAACTAAATATAGAAATTCGTATATGTAGGAAACTTTCACAGCTTCAATTTTGCACGAATAACTATATAAATTAACTACAAAAATTTGTATATCTGGGAAACTATTAGAGCTAAAATTTTTCATAAATTAAATGGGTGAGAGAATCCTATAAAACCTCTTGGAATAATGACACGGTGCGTAAAACCACAAAGATTATATGGGGTGACCCTAATGAGAGCAGAACGAGAAGTCTATTCAAAATGAGCAAGTCTTAGGTTAGTACGATGTTACTAATACACACAGGATTACGGGCACAGCGGATTCAGACTTTTGAAACTTTCGATCCGGAAATATTAGTCCTATTGGATAGTAGTTTAGACACAATTTCTCAACAAAATCGGCCAAGAATCCTCTGAGTAATAGTGAGTCAAAGTTTTACATTTTTGCAAAACATGCCTTTTATCTTATCTAAGTAACTTTTTACCTATTGTTTATTTTTTCGATTAGGGCTCTGTTTTTTCATTCTCTTTGACTCAAAAGAAAGCTTACATCTTTTCCTTTAAGAGCTTTTTGGTCGCTTAGTGTTATGCGAGTGGGATATGTATCAAAATAAATTGAATGTTTTCCTATTTGTGTTTACGTATGTCATTATAAAACCTAAAAAATATACAAAGTAACCTTTCCGACATGCCAAACTAAAATCTTATGCTGTTGATATGTTAACCTCAAGTATAATATCACATTTTCATGTTGTTTCTCAGAGCATTATGTATAAAATGTTCTTCATTATGCACAGTAGGGCATAAACAAATTTTTAAAATATATATAAGTTTGTCATTCCGTTTGTAATTTCTATAATATAATTTTCCGACCCTATAAAGTATATATATATTCTGGATCCTTATAGATAGCGGAGTCGATTTAGCCATGTCCGTCTGTCTGTCTGTGTGTATGTTGAAATCAGTTTTCAGAAGACCCCAGATATCTGCGAGATCCGAATTTTCAATAATTCTATTGGAAATACGATCGAATAGAACGCTATTTAAAATCAGCCCAATCGGACCATAAATAACGGAAATATGGGGACTTTTTGGAACTTTTTCGTTCTACAGAAGGTACTTTTTGAATTTTCTATAAAATTGAACCTAGAAACATGGAATTTAGCTTGAAGGGCCTTGATTAGGTAAGAACCTATAAAAGGGGACGTTTTGGTACTTTTTGGTTCTACAAAAGGTAATTTTTGAATTTTCTATAATATTAAACCTAGAAACATGAAATTATGTTTGTAGAGCCCCGATTAGGCGAGAACACATAAAAGGGGACTTTTTGCTACTTTTTCGTTCTACAAAAGGTACTTCTATAGGTAATTTCTATAATATTGAACCTAGAAACGTTAAATCAAGTATGTAGAGTCAGAATTAAGTGAGAATCCATAAAAGGGGACTTTTTCGCACTTTTTCGTTCTTCAAAAGGTACTTTTTGAAATTTGTATAATATTGAACTTAGAAACATGAAATTAAGTATGTATGGTCTAGTTTAAGTGAGAACCTATAAAAGGGGACTTTTTGGTACTTTTTCGTTCTTCAAAAAGTACTTTTTGAAATTTCTATAATATTGAACCTAGAAATATGAAATTAAGCATGTAGAGCCCAGATTAAGTTAGAACGTATAAAATGGGACTTTTTGGCACTTTTTCAGTCTTTAAAAGGCACTTTTTGAATTTTCTATAATATTGAACCTAGAAACATGTAATTAAGTATGAAGAGCCCTGATTATGTGAAAACCTATAAAAGAGCACTTTTTGGTACTTTTTCTGTTCTTCAAAAGGTACTTTTTGAAATTTCTATAATATGGAACCCAGAAACATAAAATTGCATGTAGATCCTGGATTATGTGAGAACCTATAATTATACATGTAGAGCTCGGATTAAGTGAGAACCCATAAAAATAAACTTTTTGGTACCTTACCGTTTTACAATTGGTATATTTTGATTTTTTGTTATAAAATTCGTACTGACTGTTTTTTAACATATCATGATGAAGGGTATATAAGATTCGGCACAGCCGAATATAGAACACTTACTTGTTTTTAATTATTTTGACAAAATTTAACATAGGCGTAGTTAATGAAAATTAAAACCTCTTTATCTCTTTGTTAATTAACCAACGACCAAACTATAAGCCCTTTTTAAAAATATATGTTTTTTTTTTATGAGCAAACAAAAAGTATTAATTTGTATACTAGCGATATTATATTTAATGCAATTTAATTTTAATTTAAACAAACCATCATAATAAACAAATCAGGATGGACACAATTTATAAATGAAAGCCCGAATTTTTTGGAAAAATTACAAAAAAATCAATTTTAATTGCAATTAAAAAATTTATTTTTTGAATAAAATAAAGTGAAGGGTATATAAGATTCGCCACAGCCAAATATTACTTAATTTATTTGTATTTACAAATTGTTAAATTTTAAACCAATGTAATATGAATGTAACATTTATTCCACTACCATGTTCAAAAATACATAAATATCAATTTCATGTCTCAACTATTTAATATAAAATTACCAAAGAAAAAAAAATTATTTTCTCATATTATAGAAAATGAAATAGACCCTGAAACAAACTTCATAGTTTAACCATTATTATTATTATTATTACTGTTGCTCTCCTCTTTCTTATTATTATGATTAATATTAAAAGATAATTTTAGATAATTTCAAAATACTTCAAATTATTTATTTTTGAAAGACACAACATCCAACATTATCTTTTAAATTGTATTCATTTCGTTACATTTCATTTTAGTTTTACTTCGTGTGTATGTGTGTGTGTGTTTGGCTGTTATTTTATTTGTGCCCTGAGTTTTTTTTTCTGTGTGTTTTAGCTTAAACTTGTGTTAAAACCTGGTCAATTGCTTTTGTGTCTTTTGCCATTTTTCTTATTTAAAATGCTGTAGACATAAAATGAGTTTTAGATTTAATTTTAGATAATATTTATGAGAATTTAACCAAGCGTATGGATTTCAATGGGATCGTGACTGTTTTACAAGAAGAAAAAATATACATCGTTTTGTTTTTCTGTTTAAACTAAAAGCAAAAAACAAAAAAGTGGAAATATCATGGAAAAATATCATTTCATTTAAAATAAGGAACAAATGATTTGCTACAGCCTGCAGGTAAAGTAAACAGAATAAGGTGCTACTTTTTATCAACGTAAATCCTTAAAACATTTAAATCAAAACTATGAAATATTTTCGAAAAATTCCTTATCAATGAAAACAAAGTCTCCTGCAGCTTCTGCAGAATTTTTATAAAGCTTTCATTGAAATTGAAATTCATTTGAACTCTTTTTTCTCAATAATAATTTTACATTTTACTCTAATATTATTTTTTCATGAAAATTATTAAAAAACATAAAAAATACTACGAATTATGATCCATTTAGAAGCTGCAAATTATAAATACTGAGTATAACACTATGCACTGTAAAAATATTTTAATAAGAGTCCCACCCACTACATAGCAATAGTGAAAAGAGGGATACCCGTACACTGTATAGGGTAGAAATATACAAAAGACGAAACAAATATTTTGATATTTTACTTTAAAAACGGAAAAGTTTGTTAACACCTCTCCACGATGATTCCACACAAATGATTCACTTTAATGTAGGGTATTTAAAGAGGACCTCGCAGACAATTATACAGTAACAGCAAAAACAAATATAACTAAAGGTTTTTGGCTGACTAGATATACTATGTGTGTTCGTGATATTTTCATCTACATTAGGGGGGCCCCGTTTGTATAGAGGCACTGATGTTGTCAGTGGGATTCATGAACAACTATTTCGTGTGCTGGATTAAAAGAAAAAAAATATTTTTAAGGTTTTTCCTTTTTCAAAAATAGTAAAAACTAGTTGTGGTTACTTTTTTAGTATAACCTGACGACCTAAATCCCAATTTAGGTCGTCGGGTTATATGGGGGCTAATGGACCGATATCAACCAAAATCAATAGTGTTCGTCCTTGGGTCAAAAGTAATGCGTGTATCAAATTTCATCCAATTATTTTAAAAATTACGACCTGTAGTTTCATTACAAGATAGACAGATAGACAGATAGACAGACAGACGGACAGACAGACAAGCAGACAGACAGACTGACAGACAGACAGATATGTCTTAATCGACTCAGAAAATAATGAAATGATACATCAGCACATGAAATTAAATGATACATCAGCAAAAATCCAATATACCCTCCCCACTAGAGTAGTGTAGGGTATAATTATCATGAAAACCTCCTAATAATTTGATTTCTATCCTTTGCTCTAGTTCACTAAATATTACCATTAGGACAAACATTTTTGACACAAATTTTTCGAATGACCCTAATATAACATAAGTCCGTGTGTGAAACATTTAAGCGAATGAAATTATTTTTACACAAACATTTAACATTTTTTTTATACAAAATGATAAAAAAACACTGCTGTTGAGAACGAATAAAAGACACTTCTTTAAATTGCCAACTGTCTAGTAAAAATTTATATCAAGATTTGTAATCTTTAAATGTTTTGGTATATTCAAACGTAAAAATGTCTATGTAAGTACTTGTGTATGTACAAGTATAACCTCTATGATTTTACCATTTTTTTGTTTTTGTTAACATTGTATCTTTCGTAAACTCATACATATAAACGAGGCTAAATGATACATATACACTAGTAATCTATAACATGGACATTAAGTTGGTTCCAAAATTGAATTTATTTTTTAATATTTAAAAAACTAAATTATGTTATATAAAAAAAATCGATGAACACACCAAAGTGTTATATCTTCTGATCCTACTTAACTTTAATTATATCTTAGATTTAAGATTTTAATTTTGGTTTTGAAACATCAACAATTTCTTTTTGATTTTACAAAAGACACCATCCTAATAAATAGACGTGCATCCATTGTAGTATGTAAATATGCATGTTTTTTTTAAATATGTGCAAATGAATGTGCACGAGTATAATGTATGTTTGTGTTTTTTTTTCAACTCACATACATAGATACACATACTACATGCTATTAACAAGTACTCATATTCACTTAGAAAACTCTTCATTTTTTTAAACAAGTTTATATGAATGTTGTTTTAAATATTTGCAGTAACATCGACACATAATAATGAAAAGTACGAGGGTTTAACTCGTAGAAAACCCCTTTGTAAAGTTTAGTAGATTTATTTTATTCGTTCATGATAACTGTCCAGTTTTCATATTTTCCTCCATATTCCCATATTTTCCATCGTTAGAGTTTACCGATCGTCTTAAAAAAAAATATATATTCTAAAGACATTCTCGAAGCTATATTGAAATACATACTATATCTTTAGATATTGCTCATTTACTACAAGAGTAACATAACTCAAATTCAGTGCTTTTATACTGAGCAATACAAGGTTTACAATAAAATTTTATATAGTTCCATAGTTCTACCTATTTTTAAAAATCATAAAGAAAATTAATATTAATCAGCAACGAAATACATACTTTTTCATTTAAGGCCGGAAGGAAAACAACTTCATATTGGTAGTTTTCGATGATGTATTACTTAAGTTTATTTTTTGAATTCAAAATTAAATTAAAGGGAACTAAAACGATAAAAAACTAATTTTCTTCTCAGTTTATGTTTTATGTCATACCACTACCAACTGAAACGAAAGCCATTCTGAAACGATACTGCGACGTACCCCGATGTTTATACCCTACACCACTTTAGTGGGGAGGGTATATTGGATTTGTGCTGATGTTTGTAACATACAAAAATATTCGTCCTAGACCCACCTTAAAGTATACCAATCGGCTTAGAATCGTTTTCTGAGTCGATTAAGCTATGTCCGTCCGTCCGTCCGTCCGTCTGGCTGGCTGGCTGGCTGGCTGTCCATGTAAACCTTGTGCGCAAGGTACAGGTCGCAATTTTCAAGATAATTGGATGAAATTTGGCACGCACGTTTTATTTGACCCAAGGACGAAGCCTATTGAAAATGGCTAAAATCGGTCCATTATTTCACCAAGCCCCCATAGAACAGAACCCCCCGAAAAGGGCTTCTGAGCTCATAATTATGTTAAATATGTAGATATATCGATAAAATACAGCACAACTAAGTTTTATAGAAGTCTTGATGACCCTGCCAAATTTCATAAAGATCGGGCCCCATTTGACCCTAGCTCCCATACAAAGTCCTCTTCAGAAAATTACTTGAATGTCCCAAATTAACTTATAAACACAAATATCGTGATGAAATTCAGCACAATAAAATATTATGTAAATATAAATATATTCACAAAATTTTATCGGGCTTGGTCCATATTTGCCCCTAGCCCCCATATAAAGCATCTTTCAGAAAATTAGTTTTTCATCCATAAATTGCTTAAATGTATCGGAACAAGGGAATATTGAAGATAAATGCTTTATTATGATAAATAAATCACATTTAATATTCATAACTGGTGTAGGGTATCATATGGTCGGCCACGCCCGACTATACTTTCTTACTTGTTTATATTAGTTTCAGTTTATTATCACGGTGGCAATCGCGATATACATATGGAGAATTTCATGGCGAGTGACCCAACTCAAAAAATCGATTTTGACGAAATATGCACTAAGGTTAGAACTATTAGATAGTAGGTCAGACACAAATTTTCAGCTCTATCGGTCAAGAACTGCCGAACTTAGAGGGGGTCAAAGTTATTTATATTATTTATATTTTGGTCATACAAGGTTTTATTCAAATCAGTGTAACTTTTCACCTATTGGTCCTAGCCAAAATCTTCCAAAGGAGTTCAAACAACTATTTATTTATTCTTTCCAATTTTTTTTTAAGTTTTTTTCAAAATGGGCCCATTTTTGTTTTTTGCCTAAAAGAAAGCTTATACAATTTCCTTGAAGAGCTTTATAGTCACATAATGGGATGCGAGTGGGATATCTATGAAAAAAAAAATTATTTTTAACTTTTTCAATATTTGGCACTTAATTTTCCCCAATTTTTTAAAATGGACAGCTGAAAATGTGTATCCGGCCTACTATTCCATAGTACTAACCTTCCAAATCGGAAGACATCGGTTTTAAAAGTTGGGTCACTTGACACGAAATACTCCATATGCAGAAACCCAGCTAAACCTCTGATTTTTGTAAATTATTTTTCTTTTCTTTTTGAATTATACCAATCTTGTAGTAAATGAGCGATATATGTATGTGTAAATGTATGTATGTATGTATGTATGTATGTATGTATGTATGTACATATGTCAATGTATGTCAAAAACTTTATCACTGATGACCCATGATTTTGAGATTCATGTCTTCGATATCAATGTATGTATGTACCTTAATTGTATTGGCAAATGAAAACCAAAAATAGTAGATAGGAAGTACGACTATGAGTTTTTTTACTACAATATTACAAATTTTACAATATTTTTTTAACAAATAAGGAAAAGTTTTAAATATTGACCTTGTTAACATACATATATTGCCTTTGAGATTATTGAATATTAATTTTACATCAGTGTTGTGGCTCCATTGTAATGGAGAAATGTATTGCTTGAAACTGTTTAAATGTTATTTTGTTATTAATTAATCTTTAAATGTAACCTGTTATTATGATGTGGTTGTAGTTAAAAGAAATATTAAATTTTCACAGGGAAAGAATAAACATTTTATTGAATATTGAAGCCAAGCTTTGGATAGGTGGTTAAATTAGTATAAAATGAAAACATTTTTAGCCAATATTTTAAATACTGGATAAGAATAAAACATAATATCAATTGTAGGGGTACATCCCTTTTTATAACTGTAAATTTTAATTTTATATTCATTGATTTTAAAATTATAGATTGTCAATTATTATATTCAAGAATTTTCATAAAATATAATATACGATTTTTAAAACATTAAAATTTATTTATTTAAATATAACGACTACAATTGGCGATCCTGCAATCTAATATTATAAAAAAATCAAAAATAAAGAAAACCAAAACTAATTATTTGGGAATTAGATCAGAGATTTAATCTAATCAAGATCATAGATTTCCAAATATAATGCTCCAAATTTTAGGACTTTAAGGAATAACTTCAAGGATATTGTTGATAATAGTCACATTATCGTAAGTGCGATGTCCTTGTCGAACATGAGAATGTCGAACTTTCAAACTTTTTAATGAAGGCATGCGATAACGAATAAAACTGATCTGCAAACAAATATTTTTTTCATTTAAATTTTAGTGCATAATTTGATAGCTTGTATCGAGATCTGGTTAGAAATAGAATTTCGAGGTAAAGCCACACTTGGTCTTGAATTTTTGCAGATTTACAACTTTAAATGTTGTAAATATAATAATATCAAATACATAAAAGGACAATTTCGTGTCAAATGACCCAACTTAAAAAAAATCGATTTGGATGAAATTTGCACCAAGGTTAGTACTATTAGATAATCACAAATCGGTCAAAAACTGGCGGAGTTAGTTAGAAATTTTGGGTTTTTTTCAAATGAGTATAACTTTTCACCTATTGGTCTAAGCAAAAATTGTCCAAAGCTTTTTCTTGAATGTCTCCAAAACTATTTTTTTTTTATTTTTTTTTATATAAAAATTTTTTTAATAAATTTTTTTTAATTTTTAGATATTATAAAAATTGATTTTCTCTAAGGAGGAATGGGACCTCCGGTATGACAGACTATAAGTAGTTAGTATTATAGTCTGTGACGGAGGCATACAATTATCACACTTTAGTAGACTTTTAGGATTTTTTTCAAATGAGTGTAACTTTTCACCTTGGTCCAAGCAAAAATTGTTCAAAGGACTTTACATAGCTATGTATTTTTTTAATGTTTCCAAAACAATTTTTTAAAAATTTTTTAAAGCTTTTTTATTTTGTTTTTAAATAATTTTTTTTTTTTAATTTTTTAGAAAATATGAAAATTGATTTTTAGTTTTGCGCTCCTTTACCAGTGCTTCCGGTGAGAATCGAAACCACAGCCTGCGGTCTGACAATTATCACATTTTAGCAGACTTTTAGTTTTTATTAAAAAACAAGTAAGAGTTATATATTCGCCTTGGCCGAATCTTATATACCCTTCTCCATAGCGTGTTTAAAAATAGTTTACTTTTATACAATTTAATTGTTTGCAAATCTACCGTTTCTTTAGCAAACACAAAACAACAACAATTTACATCAATCGAAACAAAAACATAAAATACGCAAAGCAATAAAGCCAATACACATCCAAACATACGTTTTTTTTACAATAAGCAATGTTGTTGTTGTATTTTTGTCAAAGAGTGTAAAAAAACTCATTTTTATGAAATTTCTTGAGGAAGATTGAAAATTGATTTTAACAGACAAACAAGCGGGCAGAAAGACAGACGAACATGGCTTAATTGAGTCCGCTATCTAAAAGAAATTTATATTGTGTAAATTACACACAGAATAACAAACAGAATGACTTCTCGTGATAGTAAAGGATACAATAATTATTCAGTAAAAGCAATTAATTCGTGTGCATTTACTTGAACAAAATCTAATTATGGTACATCACTTAATATTTTTTAAAGCAAACTTGTTATATTTTTTTATTTTCTTTCTAATTTCCTTATTATTAAAAATAAAAGTAATAGAAATTTGTATTTTTTTAACAATAAGTTTCGTACTAAATTTAGCTAACATCTTAACATTAATTTATATCAGGAAACTAGCAATAATTGCTTCTGTTTTAAGCTGAATAAATAGAGGTATGTAGAAATATGTATTTAGCAATTATTTACGTCGCTGGTTTTGCCTAAATTGGCTAACTTGGTAAATTTAAATAAATAAGGGCCATAATTGTATGGCATGCTACTAATTAGTTAATCATTATAAGCCAGTGTGAAGGCGTTTAAACACCAACTCAAGTAGAAAAATATTTAAACAAAATATGTATACCACAGCAGGACCTACAACTTGAGAAATTAGTTATTTGAAAAGAATTATAAAGCATTTAAGACTTAATTTTATTTCTTTTGTAATACGAGTTCAAATTGTAAATAGAGAATATACTTAAAAATTTACAATTAAGTTATTTCACTTTTAATGTGTTTATAGCAAAATGTTTGACCATGACACTAGTTTACAAATTAAATATTTTTATTTGCTTATGAAATGAAACATATTTTTTAAAAAAGACTACATCCTTTAGTTAATTAACAACTTTCAAAGTTTGATACAGATTTAAAAACCAAATTAAACTGATATCCAAACCAGGGTTGGCAGTCTTTTGCAAAATTATCATTTTTATTTTTTCTTCTATATTTTTCATATGGGCAATTCCATACGATTGTATGTGACATTCGTACGCCTTCAGAGTGGTATAGATTTTGTAAAATTAGGAGTACTTGAAAAACAATTGTGTCATTCTGTTTCATTTAAAGAATACTATATTTGCAAAAGGAATCATCCCATTCGAAACCTTGTTTTCCAAAATATGGATTAAAATATGGCGATAACATACGTGACAAAAAACGGAAGTGCTTTTAAAGTACATGTAAATATTTACGAAAATCTGCGAATTCTGTAGGTGTATCTTTTTTGTTTTAAGTTCTTACACTATGGGACATATTTTTCTTTAGTAATCCATAATTTTTAAATAAAAAAAAATTAATATAATTTTATAATGAACATTTTTAAATATCGTATGTGACAGATTTTTCCCCCGATTTTTTTTTAGGTTATAAAATATATATTTTGGAAATATATGCATGCACACACTTCAACAAATCAAAAGGAGTAGGAAAGTGCAGTCGGACATGGCCGACCTATATACATGTTTAAGCAATTTAAAGATACAAATAAAAAACTGGAGTTATATGGCGACTAGGGCCAAATATGGACCGATCTTCATAAAATGTGATTTTAATTCATATAAAACTTATTTGTGCTAAATTCTGTCATAATACTAGTGATTAGAGGTGAGTTACGAACGTTTAAGTGTTTTTCTGAAATTAAACATTGAATGGAACTAGGCTCAAATGAGGTCCAATCGTTATGAAAATCGGCATAATGGTTTAGGCTTATAAACATTTTAGATCTGCCGATTTTTGAAGGGATAGTATTATAATTAACAGAATTATGGGCTAAAAAGTGATATTTTCGGGTCCGTTTGTATGGGGGCGAGGTGTAAAAATAGACCGATTTCAAAATTTTCAACAGTCTTCGTCTTTGGTGCTACAAAAGATCATATACCAAATTTTGTTGAATTATCTTCAAAAATGCAGAAGTTATAAGGGTTTTATTTTTTCAGTCGTGGCTTACCTTTTCATGGAATTGCCCATATTCTTTCTTAATAAGTATTTCAGCAGATTGAAGTCCTATTTTTGCAATATTTTCCTAGATGTTTTTTAACATAATGTGATAAATATGTACATGTAAGCTAGTGTAATCAGAAATTTTAATTGCTACATAAAAATAATTCCGTTATCCTCTTACGGAGCATATGATTATTATTTAATACTTAAACATTAAATATTACGTATACGTTTTACTTAACTACAAAATCCCAAATAGGAAGCGTATACTTGATATTAAATACAAATACAATTTAATAATAAGTATACGTACCATTTAACTAATATGTAATTATTAAATTATTCTTTTAAACCAATAATAAAATTATACTCTATATTACATAAATAAATAAATTTGATTTCTAAAATACTTAAATAATAAAATAAAATTATAGTTAGACAGAATTATATAAAAAAAGTAATTTAGTTAGTCTATATAAACCTAAGCCACATATACAAAAGCTGTTATTATTAAGTAAAATCATAAATTTTCACCTGGCAAGCAGTAACTCTATAACGAAATTGTTTTATTTACTATAGGTTAATTCTTCGTTTTTCTTCTGTTTTTACTTAGTATGTATCGCATGACCAGATATACTTAAATATGTTTTTGTTTTTTTTTTTTGGCAAAACTCACACTTTCTTGTTGTATTTACAGTCTTGTAACAATTTTCACTAACGCCCTAGAAAATTTATGCAAATTTAATGCATTATTTTTAAATATATAGAATTACGTTTTAATGTTCAAGATGGTCATAAGTTGTTGTACGACTATGATATACATATACATACACACATACACATTATATATTTGGATTTATATTTAATATACTTTATATATAGAAGTACATCGTCACCTACATATAAAAATGACTTATCTAACAGTTAAATTTGTTTCGTAAGAAAAATGAAATCTAAAAAAGGCCTACAGTTACCATGAAAGAAAAGTTTTATCAAACCAAATATAAAGTAAAATTTGAATAAATTTTTTGTAAAAAACAACAGATGTAAGATACGTCTTTTTCATATTAAGGTGGCGATATGAATATTACAATGTTGTTGTTATTTTGTAATTTATAACCAAAACGACTTGTTGTAATAATAAAGATATTATATATGTATTATGTTAAGAAACTAACAAGTAAAATATAGGTTAATCTACAAATTCTTGGCAATAAATTATTAACTAATTAAAGGTTTTTACAAATTTGTGGTATTTTATAATATATTTATTACTTTAATCATATTTATGTATATTATTAAGTGATGATATAATATCAACTTATTTATATCGTTAGGTATGAAATGGTTTGTTTTTGATTTAAATACAACTCAATAATCGAAAAATGAACTTGTCCATATAAGACAAGTGCGAAAGGTTAGTTTAGTTAGCCCACGTTTTCGTCAATTACACAGGCCAACGATAAAAAACTTTTGATATCATGCTTATTCCAAATATGGAAACAAGAAAGTCATATCACCCACCAATTTTCTACATTTTCATCTTTAAGTCCTTCTGAGTGTATATTTGAGTCGCAAAAATAAAATTCTGTAATTTTAAACAATTTGCCAATAGACTTATACTTAAAGATATGCATTCTTTAAAATGCACAGCCCTGAAGGGGAAAACGATTTTTACAAAAATTTTGGCACTAAATTTATTTTTATGAATTTACAGCAAATAGTTGGAATATATATTCAATTATCGTTTCAATAAGATATAAAAAACAAAAATCGGTTAAAAATTGTAAAAGTTATTACAAAATTCCTCCGATCATTTAGTGTCAGAATTTATTGAGAAATTAAAAAAAAAAAAATAAATATTCTAATAAAACCATGTCGTTACTTTAAATATATTCTTATTCACTTTAAAATGTGTTTTAATTCTCATTAGACAGCGTAAACCGTATTTGGGCTATAGTCATAAATGGGAAACCCTTCAGACGGCAGTTTCAAAAATCCAGTTGCAAACTTTAAGCAATTTTGTTAAGCAAATTTTAAAATTAAAAAAAAAAAACAATCTCCATATGACTTATGGACAAAATAGTAAAGAAATTAGGACGATATCTCTCACACATTCAAGCGGTACCGGCCATATGAATTTTGAGGATTTCGGAGAAAAAAAAATTGTTTTAAAATTTTATTGTTTACTCACAGCAAAAATTTTTATTACCTAGTAATCTAGAAAGTAATATTGGAATCACGTGGAAACTAATTACTTTTGGGGTGAATAACTAATTATTTTTGTTCGACGAGGTTCAAATAATATGTACCTACCTTAAACAAATTAATAAATGGTTACTAATTTGATTACAAAAACTTTGCGAAATAAGTAGTTACAAATTAACCTACAAATATGTTATGTGATAGCTATTTATTTTGGGCCGATTTTGTATGTAGAAAACAAAAAAATAAAAAAATTCCTCGGCCGGGATTTGAACCCAGGCATTCAGTTGTTTTCTATGTTTCTCACTCCAGCCGCTTACTCGATGCTCCATTAACATGTTGCTTTTTATAATTTTGAGAACGGCTTTTTACAAAAATATATAAATGAATGTCATTTTGAAAAAAATAAACAGTATCCAGCAGGGCTCGAACCACGAACCCCCTGTTTGTTAAATGAACGACCTAGACAATTGAGCCATAACAAATCCAAATTGTCTTGTTCTTTACCAGTAATAACCTATTCAGCTAAATGAAATAATATGGATGATAATGAACACTCATTACCAAGTAATGTATGAAATAACTACTGGCTATTAACAAAAATTTCAGATTTTTTGCTGGGCTGTTATGTATTTTTTATTAAACTTTTTTAGAATATACAATTCAAGATATTAGGAAATATAAATCTGAAGTTATAGTAAAATCCAATACTGTTACCCGATAAACTGTGAAGGTCAAACTCAAGCTATGCAATATTGTGAAATTCTCTTGAAACCATAGTGTAATATTATTTTGTTTTCCATCGATTTATATGAAACTTAGAAAAAAATATATAATGAAGACCTGTGTTTAAGATGACATCGAAAAAATTTAAATAAATCCTTGTACTTAAATTTATTTTTATAATTTTATAAAATGTCCGTAATATATGAAGAAGACACTCAATGCCATTTTTTAGCATATTTGTCGATATACAAGAATATTAAAAATAATTATTAACTTAAAAAACCTATTTGGGGGGTTCACTTGTATGTGGGCTGGGTCAAATAATGGACCAATGTTCAATAGGCTTCGTATCTAGTACAACAGCAGATCATGTACAAAAATTTCATTGAATTATCTTCAAAATTGCGACCTGTAGTTTGATTACAATGTTTACAAGCCCTATTCGGGGGTTCAGTTGTATGGGGGCTAGGTGAAATAATGGACCGATCATAACCATTTTCAATATGCTTTCTCCCTGAGACAATATAAGATCATGTACAAAATTGATTTCATTATCTTCAAAATTATGACCTGTAGTTTACATGGACGGACGGACATAGCTAAATCAATTCAGAAAATTATTTTATGCCGATTGGTATACTTTAAGATGGGTACAGAACCAATATTATTCTGCGTTACAAACATCAGAACAAACCCAAATACAGTTCTTACTAAGGTAGGGTATAAATAGTCGAATTGGTTTCAAAAGTTTTCACAAACCTTTATTCCGTTGGTCTGTGTTATTATTTAATTTTTGTATAGTTGCTAAAATTAATAATTGGCCTGTTGATATTCTCTACATACGATGAAAAATATTTATTTTTTCTTTTAAAAAGTATTTTTTGAAAATTGTGTCAAAAATAAAAAGCGACGAAAGTATACATTTCGGATTTCTTCACACAAATACTTAATAAAATATCATTTTAAATTTTTTAAAACAAAGTTTAAAACAAATAAATATCAAACAAGAAATGAGAAAAAAGTGTATGTACCACAACTTTATGCTGAAAATAATACATTCACAAAACATTAACGAAAATACTGTTAGACATTATACTGAACTTTATGTATGGAAGTACTTTAATCTGTATACGTGGTACAATCTTAAATGAAAATTTATATCGAGAAGCGTTTTGAAAGGTCTTTCAAATAGTTTGTCTCTGGTTTATACATTGTCCACGTTTAATAAACTGATTCTAAAAATGTAATTTTTATAACAAAAATATACTTGTTTAGTTCAGGAACATTGCTTTAATTTTATTTAACTTTTCATATAACTTAGCTGTTTTTCATTTTTATAAAGAACTGAATCTGTTATATCAAAAGAATCCACAAATTTTAAAAGCATTTAATCCGCTATATAAAAAGCCTGTTAAGATAAAATTTTACTTAAAAACACCCACTTGTTACATCACTTTCAGCGAAAGGATACAATTCTAATAATTTTCCGCTCCCTGAAGTTAACGCACCTATTACGTATCTTATGCAAAGACAAAAGACTTTTAGGATTAATGTTTATAATGGTTTCTTGACATATTTGAAGTATTCAAGTTGTTGACATTTAATGCATAAAGATTTAAAGATAACTTAAATGTACATACACATGTACATATGTATGTACGCATACCAGTATAAATATTTTATTTCTTTACACGCATACTCAAACATATGCACAGATATTTATAGAAAAAGTTTTTACAAAACAGAATGATAAAAATAAAACAAAAACAAATTTTTTATGCCGGATGTTAAGCGACAAGATAAATGTAAATAGATATAACAAAAACATATAAAAACAAACGTATCTTGAAATTTTTAAACTATAACAATTTCCTTATTGCCAGACGTTTAATGATTAAAGGAAAAAACAACTTAAAAACATTTAATCTAGTCTACATGTACAAAATAAAGTATGGTTTTATTATAATTATTAAAGATACGATTAGAAGATATAATTTAATTTTAAATGATATATATGTATATAGATGTGATATATATGATTTTTATATGAAAACATTGGAGTCATTTAATAATGCAACAAAAATTATTTAATTAATACGAAAAACATAAAATCGGCTGTACATCTCTAAATAACACCTTAACACCCTATATATGTACATTAGGGTGTTCCGTGGAACTTTTTTTTGTAGGAATACCCCTAAAACGATGAGTATGTACATTATACTCATCGTTTTAGGGGTATTCCTACAAAACTACGAGAGAAAAAAAATAATACACATCGTTTGAGATTCACGAGATTCTTAAAAAGGCTGTTCCTCGGGACACTATAATGTACATAGAAACTTTGATATGTCAACTCTTTAAGCCAGTAATGAGCGTTAGTGTATTTTTTTTTTTTTTTTGAAGGGGACCTTATATGGGGAGTTGGGTCAATAATGGACTGATCCATATAAAATTCAGTAGGAGGATTTCTCCATACAAATCCACCTTCAGAAAATGACTTAAATTCCACAATTCTCCTTTTAATATTAATATCACGGTGAAATTCATAAATAAATAAATAACTTTTATATAAACATAATTCGTTCCACCAAATTTTTCGAGGATTGGTCCATATTTAACCATATCACCCATATAAATCATCCTTCAGAAAATCAGTTTTTGAACAATTTTGTATTAAGTAAAAATATTAATAACTTTGTCAATTGCTCACGGTTTTTTAAAACCACAGTTCCGTTTTACTCATGAATTGACATGGGTTTCTAATCAATGAATAAATAGTACGGTTCCTATATAAAATACTTCAAAAAAAAAAACATCTCCAAACTTGGACAACGGTGCAAAACTAAAATCAAATTCTAAATCCGTGGAGAAACTTATAATCGGTTAAGATACATCTAAGTTACTGACTTTTAAGTGCTTAAAGGTACGAAAAACCGGTTTTTACCCGTAACTCAAGATTTTGGAGGTGTTTGGCATAGTTTTGTGTTTTGTCGCATAGTGTAAGCTTTAAAGTCATTTGCGGAGGGCAACTTGTTTGGGAGATAGAAGGAAGAATCGACCGCAATTGTCCTTTTTCAATACGAGTTCTTTGCATTCGAAACCTATCATGTTTTCAACAGACAGACAGACAGAGGGACATGGCTATATCGTCTTAGAATTTAATAGGTCTACAATTAATATTTCAATGTGTTACAGACGGATTGACAAAATCAACATAATTACTCTTTTTAACATGAAAGCATTAAAATCGTTTTCAGATCAAAATTCGTTGATGATTCTTCAATAAAGCTACAATTGAGAAGATTGTGTAACATTGTGATCAGCCATATTTTTTTATTAATATAGATTACAGTACGTCCATAACGTAGTAATTTCTTATGGTACAGAAAAAATTTAAGAAAACGGAAATCAAAAGTGAAATACAGTTAAAATAGTTGTGTAGTTGTGCGTGTATCTTTTTTAAATGCATACATGATCAAAAATATTATTTTCCTAAGTGCTTCCAACAGAAGCTTTTATTTATAAACACTAAACTACTATTTCAATTTATTATTTATATACGTTACAATTCCTAAATATTTTTCCACTCAAAACATCCTTTTTCACTTAACCTACCTCACATATACTCATAATAATGATATGTACGTTGTACTTTGTATATTATACGAAATGTATTAACATTTAAATAAAATATCCCATCTCAACACCTTCGTTCTACTCATGACACCGACCTGGCATAATAAAACAGCATAAAGCCGCTTATAAAAGCTTTTACAAATATTATTAAAATATTTGTTTACGCCAAACAAATCGAACGCAATTCGTTTAAAGGCAAAATTAAAGGCTTTACCAAAATCAAAAATAAGAACCCTTGTCTCAGACGCACACTACTAACACAACAACCATAATCACATATTAATTTAATAAGAAAAATCCCTTCCTACTCATTTTCTAATTTACTCACTTTAACATAATTTCATATTGAAATTTATTTTCCAACGTTAAGGTTTTTTTTTCTTAACTTCCTAAATACCGGCAATTTGCCATAATCAAACAAGAAAAAAAATTGTTATCCTTAACAATTTTTTTCGTTTTATCTAAAATTTAATATCTAATGATTGTTAGTGTATAGGTATGTATGTTAGCATGTGTATATATAAGAGTGTTGGTGTATGAATATATTTTATAAAATTGGTTTATATTAGTGTTTGCTCCACTTTTCTCTTTCTTCTTCTTTCTATCTCTCTAGAAATTTTCGTTGAATTTCCCTTTAGCTTAAAAGTTTTCCCAATTGGTTTATACTCGTTTACATATCAAATATTCTTAAACTCATGGCTGATATTTTTTTAAAGTGGTTTTTAACATACACACACACATGCATATACTATATAAATACAAACACTTGAAACTGATACATAAAGGAGTATGTGCTTATGCACGTAAGTATAGATACTCTTCTTACTATTATTTTTAAGCATAACTGTTTTTGATTGTTGCCTTTCAGTTTGTTTTGCTTTTTTTGAGATTCTTTTTTTTCTTTCTTACTTCCCATAGAGAGAACAGCCTTTATTATTTAACCGCATTTTGTAATATGTTACAGTTGAAAATACTTGGAATATGCAAATTAGCTTTTTATTTATATACATACCTCTACAAGCTGATTAACATAAATATGTATATGGGTATAAGTATGTATATGATACTTTGATAGCTTTTATTTGAGGAGCGGGAAAGGTTATAACATAAAGATCAGCTAATCAGCTTTTCTTAGGAAATGGGAGCCCTAGATGGTTAAAGAGGTTTTGAGAAAGCTTCTTTAGATGCTCATTCTTTTGAGAGTTGAAGAAGACGTAAGTTCATAAACAAACGATAATAGGGTTTGTCACATCTTCGTCGAATTCGACGAAGATGTGTACAATAATATGTATATTATTATTCTGGATTCTTATAAGATTTCTGACGATCTAGATATGTCTAATGGCACAAGAAAATTTATGCTAGATAAACAACGCCGTTAAAACTTTCCAGTTACCTGTTCAACATAGGAGCCCCTCCGGGCATATTTCCTTAATGATAGACCGCATCTTGGTGTATTGCAATCCGGGGGTAGATAGGTACTAGCAAAAAGTCTGCCGGGACTATAAATTGGTGTTTACAATTCACTGCCTGGCCTAGTCCTTGCATGAATTGAAAAGAGGTCTAACCAGAGCACCACATGGCCAGTTGCACACAGGACTTGTCCTGGCTGGTCACTTGGTTGAGGTTCCTTCGGGATCCACGTAGTGGCTGTAATTGAAACCTAAATCGCAGGAAGGTGCTTGGTTAAAAGACTGATACACTGTGAAATATAATTTTCATGACCGTTTCTGTTATCGCTCCCAGATGCTAGGAGTGGAACAAACTACAGAGCATGACTGTGGATTAAAAAATGTTGGTAACTCCAATCTTTGCTGATAATGCAAAGATTGGAGATACGGTGTGGAGTTTCTGGTGTACTGATGTTTTAATGGATTTGACGGATGGAGAGATTTGATCGCTTATGATGTGCTGAATGATGTTTTGGCAAGATGAAGGAGGAGTTGTGGTGTAAACTGTCACTGACCTTTCTTTAATTTATCGGCAATTTTCCTTTCATGGTTGAGTATGTTGGAGTTTACTCTAAAACATGCTCAACTTATCACAGTGGGTCTTTGAGGACACTGAAATAAGTCTTGTCTATTAAAATGATCCGTGTTTCTTCCTCAGCGAGAACTACTATAGCAAGAGATTAGATAGCTCGAACACTTGAGCAAAGTGCTTGTACATGGACCGGCTTTAGCAATGTACGAAAATTGCCACCTGATTTCTTTATTGAAGATTGAAGAGGCGGTGGTGAGTAGTCACAAAGCTCATCCCGTAGTTGAAAAAGACCACCGTGAGATAGGCCAACACGGCAGGTACGTGAAGCACTTCGACTTCAATGTTCAACATAGAATCAACAAGGCACATCGGTGATGGGCGATTTGTAGGAGAACTATAGATGTGATATGAGGTCTTTGTCCTACTATGACAAATTGGCTTTATACAAGTGTAATTAGACCAATTCTAGCTTATGCTTTAATAAAGCAAACTACTACAGGGAGTTCAGCGCACATGCTGCTTGGGTATAAGTGGTGTCATGTGCACTACTTCAACGTTGCTAGATATTCCACCCATTGAAACATATTTATGATATGAGGCGTCACTTACTGTCGAACGGCTCGTTACTTTAGGCGAACTGGGCAAAAGCGGTTATAGGACACGTCATCAATGTATACTGGACACATTGAAAGGTTATACACAATCATCGGATAGAATGTCTTGGTTAAGCGGAATACTAGAGCAAATACCAGTAGAAATCCGTTCTTACACGGATGGCTCTAAATTGGGGGAAAAGGTGGGCCTGGCGTTCTATATTGAAGACCCAGAAACAGAAATATACTACCGTTTACCTAATCATAACACAAGCTTCCAGGCAGAAGTCAGAGCAATAACGGAATGTGTAAATTGGATTAGAATAAATATGGCGTCCACAGCCCTTAATATATTTTCCGACAGCCAGGCCGTATTGGATTGTAAGAAAGCTTTAACTGAATACTCTCCCAGAGGTAAGTTTTACATCATATGGGTACCAGGCCACTCGGGAGTAGTCGGCAACGAATGGTCGTATGCAATAGTTTTAAAGGGAAGGGAGCTCGAGGTAGTTAACCAGACAAACGCAAAACCATTCGACGCAACAAAAGCTGAATTAAAAATGTGGGTGAGAGAATCTCATAATGCCTCTTGGAATAATGAAACGGTGGGTAGAACCACAAAGATCCTATGGGGTGACCCTGATGAGAACAAGACGAAAAATCTTATCAAAATGAGCAAATCTGAAGTAAGTATGATGGTACGTATTCTGAGTGGACACACAGGATAACGAGCACATCTATACAAAATTGGGCGTGCGGATTCAGACGAATGCAGAGATAGGACAGTGAAACTCTGGAGCACTTTCTTTGCCACTGTCAGCCATTCGTCGAAGTTAGATCCAAATATCTTGGAAGTGATGTTATTCCGGAAATAACATTTCTGACTAACACTGATTGGAAAATTCTTAGGAATTACGTCCAGGAAACTGAGTTTCTGAACATTTTCATGAAAAGGAGCGCACAACAGGCCCGATAGTGGTCTACGTGTATTTCCTCGGATTTGATGTACTACACATCCTCCTATCAATCTAACTGTTTTCTATCTTTAAGGTGTTTTTAGTTATAATATTACAAAGAATTGCTTAAATTTAAATCTTAATTTAGGCTCCCCTCAACCGCAGAAACGTCCCTGATGTACGTTCAAATTTATAATGAATCTTCATGCGTGTATGTTAAGAAAGTAAAATTTTTCTGATTTTGTTTTGTTATTTTTTCCACTTTCTGGCTTCTTTCTCAAAAAAATCTCATTCTTCCCTTTTTTCATTCTGGTGCTACGATAAGTGATGCTAATTTATTATGCAAAATTAGTTTAAACAAATTTTTTGTCTAATCAGCATGTAAACTTTTTTGTTACTTTTTAGCTTGAAGGTAAGTACTTTTTTGCAGTTCCCCTTTGCAAGAGTAGGGGCGTTCATGTATACGTACATACATATGTAAGCAAAAGTGTATAAGTTTAGTGTAAATATTTAAACATTTTGCTTACTTTTTCTTTGCAAATTGATTATTTACGCAAACATTGATACGTTAAATATGAAAATATTTGTTTCGTTTCAAAAGAAAGTAGGAGTACTTATCTATAAGAACAATTTATTTTTGAGAGGTAAGTAAGAAAAATTTCAAAAAGTTTTTTTTTTTTTCATGTAATTTATTTTAGAATGAGTCATCTGAAATTTATGTTGAATTCTCGATGAACAAGTAAATTTATGTAAATTTGTTGAGTTTTTTTTTTATAAAAGATTATCTAAATGATTATAGAAGATTATTTTTCAAGATATAAAATAATAATAATATGTATAGACTTTTAATAAAGAATTGTATTCTTTCATAAATAGGCTTTGTTTAGGTAAGTGATTTTATTTTAGAAATTATAACAGTACAAGAAGATTTTTTTAAAGTTTGCAATATCTTGAGATAAATTAATGTAAATAAAATACGATTGCTTTCAAAATTTAATCGGGTTTAGCTCTTAAAATATGCAATCATTTTATATTTTTTGTTAACTTTAACATGTCACTATTATTTCTTGGTTATTCGTCTTGTAAATTATTTTGAGATTTGTATATTTTTCCAAATTAGGCTCACAATTAAAAAAAAAACAAATTGGTTGTATAAATTATTAATCAAAAATTGTGAATTTATTAAAATTAAACATTCTCTTAATATTCCATACTTTTGAATAATGCCATAAAGTATGCTATAAAATGTATATAATTTTTATGAAGCTGGAAAATTTATAAAAATCAAGATGTATTTTTGCAATATCTTAGTTAATTTTGTATATATTGTATAATACAATTTGTATTTAAACCCTACGCCAGTATAGTGGGGAGGGTATTATGCGTTTGTGTTGATGTTTGTAACAACAAAAAATATTGATCCAGCACCCACCATAAATTATACCAAAAGGCTCAGAATCACTTTCTGAGTAGATATAGCTCGATATGTCCGTCCTTCCGTCTGTGTGTCCATGTCGCAATATTCAAGATAAAAGACGGACAAAGTTAAATTGACTCCGCTACTATTATACTATAGAAATTTTATACGGAATGAAAGGTAAAAAATAGACAATATTATTGTACAAAAAAAAAATATGTATGTATAAGTAATCACTTATTCCACGTACAAGCCTTGATATCTGTATATTTGTACTTGTATATACATAAAATATGTTAAATTTAAAATTCCAAACAATCATCAACAAGTTACCAAAATGTCTTATACATGCACAGATAATGTTACTTTTACGCAATTCCTTTTTATTCCGACCATCAAAATATATGGGAGTATATTGATATCATCATTTCGTTTGTAATACGTTGAAATGTCTTTCAAGAATCGTATAAAATATATATAATCTGGGACTTTGTGAAATACTAAAATGGTCTGGCTAAGTTCGTCTGTCTGATAAATAAACGATGGGGTTCAAGGAAAGAACCTTACGGAACAAAATTTTACAAATTAATAACTAAAAACTTTACAATAAAATTTGTTAACACCAGTTTCCCAACAAGCATAAATACAATCGGGCTTATGCCAAGAGAACTTTAAGCTACATACATACATATGTAAATATTTCCTTGTAATGCTATGACAAAAACAGTTTTGAATCAATATTCTTAAATAATGACTCCGCACCATGTGACTAAAAATGAGTAACGCCGAAAATATTCAATTGTCGACATAGACCTACTATACTTTCTTCCTTGTTTAAATTTTCAACAAATCTGCCTATTTCATACACAAACATACTCATTCACTTTATAACACGTTCTTAATAATTAAGAAATATTAACTGAATTTTATGCTAATTAACAACAAAAACAATCAACAATAAACCTTAAATGGAAAAATATATACAAAGACTACAAATAATTAACTCACATACATAAATACAAACATAAGCACTTACTAACATGCAGTGTACACATGCTCTTACAAGTTGAACTTAAAGTTGTAGAAGATACAACAACAATATGTTTTATGTTTGTATTATTTTACGTGACTGAGCATTTAAAATATCAATATGTTGTTTGTTGCTGTTATGTTTATAATTTCTCCCTTTTTAATTTTTCTGTAATACACACGTACAATGAATTACTCACTCATACACCCTCACATGCTCTTAATCTAGTTCCAACCCTGCAACATTTTTTATCGCGGAAGTCATCCAAAAAAAAAATCGTATACACTATAAAGCCATTAAATCGCTCACGAATTTAATCGCAGAACTATCATTAATTGCTAAGAATTTTATTTTAACTTAATTTTCGAAGTAGGGTGACCATACCGCCCGTTGTACGAGTTTCTGGTGGTAATCAGATCCATAACCCCAACCCAGGCGAGAGATTTAATTATGACATTTCCTATTATAATACAATTTTAAATAATTGTAAATGAAGATTTACTTGTAATTTTAATTAAATTCTTGTAATGTGTAATTGAGCTATAACTAATTACAATTACTTGCAATTGTAACCAAAGAATTTCTAATTACCATTACATGTAGCTCTGAATTGTAATTGACAAAATTTCAATTAGAATTACAAATAATTGTAATCAATTATTGGTGATGTGACATAAAAATATCAAATTTTTTTCGTTTTTGGTTTTGTAAATGTGCACTCGTCTGAATATCATTAAGAAGTGATTTCAAATGCTAAAAGCAGAGTATCGAGTGAAATAATTTTTGGGCTAGTATGGATTTTGATCTTGCTTACGGAACAGGCTTGGTGGGAAAAGATTACATTAAGTAATTCATTTGGTATGAATGCCAAAAAAGTAATGATAATGTTCAAAGTTAATTTTCTTAAGTAATTGTAAGTCAGTTTTTTTTATGAAAAAGCTGATTAATTAACAAGCCATTGATAACTTCAGGAAATATATTGTCTAAAAGGGTTACATTGGCTATTTGTAAATTTGCCGGGTTGCATTGTGAAATATTTATGTACATACATATGTATGTATGTGCATTTGTTGAAATTATTTTATATAATTAAATGTACACAAAGGAGGTAAGACAAATTGTAAATGTATTCACATGCTTGTTTAAACATACATACACCAATGTACTTGCAAGTATGAACAAATGTTTAGTCAATATTTAAAAGAGAATTTTATCAGCAAAACAAGCCACAATGCTATAAATACATACATACAAAGCTGCCAGATGAATTTTATAACAAATCGTCTAGTTAAGTTCTAGTTCAGTTCTAGTTCAGTTCTAGTTCAGTTCTAGTTCAGTTCTAGTTCAGTTCTAGTTCAGCTCTAGTTCAGTTCTAGTTCAGTTCTAGTTCAGTTCTAGTTCAGTTCTAGTTCAGTTCTAGTTCAGTTCTAGTTCAGTTCTAGTTCAGTTCTAGTTCAGTTCTAGTTCAGTTTCTAGTTCAGTTCTAGTTCAGTTCTAGTTCAGTTCTAGTTCAGTTCTAGTTCAGTTTCTAGTTCAGTTCTAGTTCAGTTTCTAGTTCAGTTCTAGTTCAGTTCTAGTTCAGTTTCTAGTTCAGGTTCTAGTTCAGTTCTAGTTCAGTTCTAGTTCAGTTTCTAGTTCAGTTCTAGTTCAGTTCTAGTTCAGTTCTAGTTCAGTTCTAGTTCAGTTCTAGTTCAGTTCTAGTTCAGTTCTAGTTCAGTTCTAGTTCAGTTCTAGTTCAGTTCTAGTTCAGTTCTAGTTCAGTTCTAGTTCAGTTCTAGTTCATTCTAGTTCAGTTCTAGTTCAGTTCTAGTTCAGTTCTAGTTCAGTTCTAGTTCAGTTCTAGTTCAGTTCTAGTTCAGTTCTAGTTCAGTTCTAGTTCAGTTCTAGTTCAGTTCTAGTTCAGTTCTAGTTCAGTTCTAGTTCAGTTCTAGTTCAGTTCTAGTTCAGTTCTAGTTCAGTTCTAGTTCAGTTCTAGTTCAGTTCTAGTTCAGTTCTAGTTCAGTTCTAGTTCAGTTCTAGTTCAGTTCTAGTTCAGTTCTAGTTCAGTTCTAGTTCAGTTCTAGTCAGTTTAGTTCAGTTCTTCAGTTCTAGTTCAGTTCTAGTTCAGTTCTAGTTCAGTTCTAGTTCAGTTCTAGTTCAGTTCTAGTTCAGTTCTAGTTCAGTTCTAGTTCAGTTCTAGTTCAGTTCTAGTTCAGTTCTAGTTCAGTTCTAGTTCAGTTCTAGTTCAGTTCTAGTTCAGTTCTAGTTCAGTTCTAGTTCAGTTCTAGTTCAGTTCTAGTTCAGTTCTAGTTCAGTTCTAGTTCAGTTCTAGTTCAGTTCTAGTTCAGTTCTAGTTCAGTTCTAGTTCAGTTCTAGTTCAGTTCTAGTTCAGTTCTAGTTCAGTTCAGTTCTAGTTCAGTTCTAGTTCAGTTCTAGTTCAGTTCTAGTTCAGTTCTAGTTCAGTTCTAGTTCAGTTCTAGTTCAGTTCTAGTTCAGTTCTAGTTCAGTTCTAGTTCAGTTCTAGTTCAGTTCTAGTTCAGTTCTAGTTCAGTTCTAGTTCAGTTCTAGTTCAGTTCTAGTTCAGTTCTAGTTCAGTTCTAGTTCAGTTCTAGTTCAGTTCTAGTTCAGTTCTAGTTCAGTTCTAGTTCAGTTCTAGTTCAGTTCTAGTTCAGTTCTAGTTCAGTTCTAGTTCAGTTCTAGTTCAGTTCTAGTTCAGTTCTAGTTCAGTTCTAGTTCAGTTCTAGTTCAGTTCTAGTTCAGTTCTAGTTCAGTTCTAGTTCAGTTCTAGTTCAGTTCTAGTTCAGTTCTAGTTCAGTTCTAGTTCAGTTCTAGTTCAGTTCTAGTTCAGTTCTAGTTCAGTTCTAGTTCAGTTCTAGTTCAGTTCTAGTTCAGTTCTAGTTCAGTTCTAGTAGTTCAGTTCTAGTTCAGTTCTAGTTCAGTTCTAGTTCAGTTCTAGTTCAGTTCTAGTTCAGTTCTAGTTCAGTTCTAGTTCAGTTCTAGTTTCAGTTCTAGTTCAGTTTCTAGTTCAGTTCTAGTTCAGTTCTAGTTCAGTTCTAGTTCAGTTCTAGTTCAGTTCTAGTCTTTCTAGTTCGTTAGTTCAGTTCTAGTTCAGTTCTAGTTTCAGTTCTAGTTCAGTTCTAGTTCAGTTCTAGTTCATTTCTAGTTCAGTTCTAGTTCAGTTCTAGTTCAGTTCTAGTTCAGTTCTAGTTCAGTTCTAGTTCAGTTCTAGTTCAGTTCTAGTTCAGTTCTAGTTCAGTTCTAGTTCAGTTCTAGTTCAGTTCATAGTTCAGTTCTAGTTCAGTTCTAGTTCAAGTTCTAGTTCATTTTCTAGTTCAGTTCTAGTTCAGTTCTAGTTCAGTTCTAGTTCAGTTCTAGTTCAGTTCTAGTTCAGTTCTAGTTCAGTTCTAGTTCAGTTCTAGTTCAGTTCTAGTTCAGTTCTAGTTCAGTTCTAGTTCAGTTCTAGTTCAGTTCTAGTTCAGTTCTAGTTCAGTTCTAGTTCAGTTCAGTTCAGTTCTAGTTCAGTTCTAGTTCAGTTCTAGTTCAGTTCTAGTTCAGTTCAGTTCTAGTTCAGTTCTAGTTCAGTTCTAGTTCAGTTCTAGTTCAGTTCTAGTTCAGTTCTAGTTCAGTTCTAGTTCAGTTCTAGTTCAGTTCTAGTTTAGTTTAGTTCAGGTCTAGATTAGTTCTATTCAAGTTCCACTTCAGTTCTTAGAAAAAATTCTAAACAGACCGATAACCAAAATTCGCCCGGTCTTAATACTCTTATGTTTTTCTTTTTTTTAAAAAATGTTGACTTTTGATGCCATCACAATTATTCCGTTTAAAACAGCATGTAACTTATGTTTAATTTTGCTTGTCATAATTTTGGACAAATACAAAAACTATTATATAAATTGAACCAAACTCACATATGTGATTTCAGAACCTATAGAAATTTTAACAACACATACATTGATATACATATTTATGTTCATACATACATACATAAATATAAGTTTTCTATCATTTTAGTCATACTTCATTTTCGTTTCTTTAAGCTCATTCATATACATATTCATTCTTCTTGACAGGAGTATTTTAATTAAAATAAGTAAACAGCGACTTTTTGTCATTCAATTCTTTTTCACATTGCCACTGATGTTATGTTATACAAAAAAAAATCTGACTTTTAAATAGTAGGTACACCAACATATATTTGAAAGGAAAGAAAGAAAAATTAAGTAGAAATGAAAATGAATATGAAGAATGAAGTCTGAATATGGTCATATACATTTGTATATGAACGTAAACATAGTATGAAATCCGCATATTTTTGGTTTGGATGGCTTTTTTGTTGCGGTTAATGAATAATCTGCATGTATTATTTACATATCACTACATTTCGTGTAAAGTTTTTTGTTTGCTTTCCAACAACCTGGACAGCATTGCATACATTTGTACTACGAGATTAAAAATAAAACTACAACTCTGTGTACAATGTATGTGTTATTTTTTAATGATCTTTAATCAGTTCATTAAAGCATTTAAAGGGTTGAAACCTGTATTACGAAATTTATCGACATTTTTTTTAATTCTATAATATAAACGGTAAATGCTGATAAAATTGTAATGATTCACAAATTCATAAAGATGATATACATACTTAGGTTAATGATAACGGAATTTGTAATAATGCCCTAGGAATGATAAAATTAAAAAAAAAAATTTCTTGGTTTTTTCAATAACATACAAATTTTCAAAATAATGAAACTATTTTTACAAATACAGAATTACTTTTTTATATTAATTTATTACACACTCAATTTAAATTTCACATATCACTTAAATGTACATTTTCCCAAACGCCATTGACATTCAGAGTTGGTTGATGACACTTGACCCATTCTGCGTCCGCCAACATTACGTCTCTCGTTATCGTGTTGTTCCACAGCACACATTAAATTACCATTTTGAGAAAATACAACACGATTATCATCCACAAATTCTAGATCCCAAATATGATTTGAAGGCGTACCGTCAGTATCCCAACCGGCTATCATATTTGTGCTGGGCATCATATAATAATAGAATTTATATGTAGTGCTCTTAAGAGCAACTTTAAGTTTTTTTTCGTTATTTAGATTATATTCTGCAACATCGACATTAAGGTAACCCGTATTATCCATTGATTTATTATCATACCACAGCCAAATGTAACGACTAAGTGGATCAACTTTTGCCTCAATTGCTGCATAAATATATTTTTCATATTTTATATTTAATAAACAGAAATATGGTGCAAAATATAAATATTTTAAGTTATTAGGCAGCTTATCCACTATATTCTGAACACTTGATTTTAAACTCAAATCTACTGAATCGTATGAACGCTCCTTCTTAATTGTATGCAATCTGTAGGCATAGTTTTGTAAAAATGCCTTTTCGTTTTTATGATGTCGGACACTGAAACTGTTATAGAGTTGAATTTGCAAACGCAGCATAATTTCAAAGTATTTGCCATCATTTCTCTGATAAAAATTCCACAGTAAGTCAGGCATTGTTAGCAAATTTCCCCTTAAACTAACTTTTATTGCTTGGAAAAAAATGGTATCAGCCATTTGATTGTCATAGTGGTTGGTTATATTGTCGATAATTTCTTTCAGATTTTTAGCCGAATTTATAATATCATCCGAACTTAAAGCATTTGCCAGTTGCTCTGCATTTTTATCTCTTAAATGTTTTTCTACAATTGAGCGTAGTTGAGCCAATGCATATTGTTCTTCTTTTATTTGTTCATAGATATTGTAACTCTGCTGAATATCATTGATATAGTTTGACTTAATTTCATTCCAGGCGTCTAATAAATGTTGACTACTACTTATGACTGGGGCTATACTTATAGAACAGCTCAGTAGAATAAGCGCTAATATTTTCGTTGTTTTCATTTCAAGAGCTTAAATTGAAATAAATTTGATTAAACATTGCATTAAAATAAATTGCGGTTTTACCCGATTTACACACTTTGGACTTTGTTTTATCTTTCTTTCGAAGCAGTAGAAAACAATAACATGTACTTGACATTTAAAGTATTTCAAATTGTATATTTTATATACATTTATTTCGAAATTGCCCATTTGAAGTAAATGGGAAATTGAGTAAGAAACTAGTAAAGCTATTTAATACTATTGATCCAACCACATTTGTTTTATATTTTAAATAGGTTTTCTGGAAAGTAAAAAATAATGTGCTTAATATTAAGTTTTATTCTTAAGTTATATGGGTAATTCCAAAATGCAATTTTTAAGATAATTACAAAAATAAAAGTTGCTTTTTTATATAAAAAAGTCACAATAAAAATTTAATAGTGGATGTATTTAATGGTTAACTGAATATTTCAACCAAAAACGGGCCCTTCAGGATGGTAAGAATATTCTGATATCCTGTACAGTTACAGGAGTACAGTTTATTTAATTTTCTTCAAAATAAACAACATTTTTAACCAGTTTCAACAATTATAATTAAACTTTAAAAAAATTACAAATCATTCAAACGAACATTCTCCTAAACGCCACTGGCATTCAGGACTAGTTGACGACACTTCACCCTTTTTACGACCACCAACATTGCGTCTCTCGTCATCGTACAGTTCCACGCCGCACATTAAATAATCATTTTGGGACAATACAACATGATCATTATCCACAAACTCAAGTTCCCAAATATAATTTAAAGGCGGGCCAACACTATCCCAACCGGCAATTATTTGCGTGTCTGGCATCATGTAATAATACAATTGATATTTAGTGGCCATAAGAGTAAGTTTACATTTTTTCTCATTATGTGAATAACAATCTGAAACATTGGCTTTTATGTAGCCAGTATCATCCATAGATTCATTATCATACCACAGCCAAATGTAGCGACTGACAGGATCCACTTTTAGCTGAATAGCTGTATAAATATAGTTTTCGAATTTGACATTTAGTAGACAGAGATACGGCTTGAAGTATAAATATTTTAAAGTTTCAGGCAATTTGTTCTCAATACTAAGTACACTGGATTTTAAGCTCGAATTTGCTGAAGTGTATAAATTTTCGTTCTTAATTTTATACAATCGGTAGGCGTAGTTTTGTAAAAATTCGTTTTCATTTTCATAATGCCTTCTACTAAAACTATTATATAGTTGAATTTGAAAACGCAGCATAATATCGAAACTTTCCAATTCATTTTCCTTATAAATGCTCCAAAACAAATCAGGGATTACGGTTAAATTTCTCGTTGAAATAAATTCATCGACGGTCTGTGTTATAATGCTGTCAATCTTTAGCTTATCATACTTTTTGGTAATATTAGCTACTATTTCTCTAAGTTTCTTGTCAGAAATTGAAACATCATTCGAACTTAAAGCTTTTACCATTTTCTGAGTATTTTGAGCTCTTAGTTGTTGTTCTATTGTGGCTTGTAGTTGAGCTAATGCTAATTGTTCTTTCTTTATTTCCTTAAGGATATTATCACTTTTCTGGATATCGTTGCCATTATTAGTAGTAATTTTATTCCAGTCCTCCAATAAATGATGGCTATCACAGGAGACTAATACGAGTTGTATAAAACTACTCAAAATGAGTGCGATCACTTTCGTTGTTTTCATTTCAAAGGCTTTAACTGAAATGATTTTGATGAAGATGAAGATGACACAATAATGATTAACAAATTAATGAAAGATAAAAATTTAATTAATTTTGTGTGCCGGTTTTGATAAATTTAGATTCTAATTACACAAAAACATTTATTACTGCCAAAAAAATGAAATCAACTTTGTAAAGTGGAATTATTTAAAGTCAGATAGCTTCAAAATAGCTGAAGCGTAGGATAATAAGAAAAAACACTCATACATACATGTGCCTAATAAGAAATATTAAAGTCTAACAAAAAATTATATTATTATGGGAATTTCCAAGTTAACTTATCGTTAAATATGTATAAATATGCGATATGAACTGCTTATAAACAGTCGTACAATGTCCGTCCGTCTGTCTGTTTGTTGAAATCACGAAAGGGACCATACGGGAGGAGTTAGATAGTTGAAATGTTGCATAAATATTCTCTATTGATAAGGTTTGTTTGGTATTGAAAATGGGCAATATGGATCGGATAGCCCCCATATAATTGGGCCCCTGAAAAGCAGCTTTAAAGGGCATAACTGTTTTAAAAGTGCGAGTATAGCGATGAAATTCGTCATAAATAAGATTCATATGAGCCAAAATCTCTCTTAGAAATTTTATGAGGATCGGTTCATAATTGACCCTACCCCCCATATAAGGTCCCCTTGAAAAAATTACTATAACGCTCATTATAGTCTTAAAAATACGAATATAGCGATGAAATTCGCCACACACATAAGTTTAGTACGACCCAAAATCTCTCTACGAGGATCGGACCATAAATGACCCTATCCCCCATATACATAATTACTTAAACGATCATTGCTGGCTTAAAAATAAGAGTTTTGAAATTGGACATAATAATTTCATGCGGAATGTTTCGGTAACTCACCCTACCTCTCATATAAGCCCCCTTCAAAAAATTACTTTAACGCTAATTACTGGCATAATAATACGAGTACAGCGATGATATCAAGGTAAACAAGTTTTATATGAACCGCATAATTGAGGAGGTCAATAATGAGGAGAATTCAGAAAATTACGAGTACAGCGATAAAAATCGACATTAAAATATTTTTACTTTGGAACATAATTCTTCATTCTGAATTAGCACCTACATAAGGTTCACTTCAGGAAAGGGTTTTGCTTTTTAAAATACGAGTTTTCCTTATTTCAAAATACGAGTATAGCGATGAAATTTGACATAAACAAGTTCTAAACAAAACAAAATCTATGTACAATATTTTATGAGTATCGACGCAAATATTGTCCTCTTCAGAAACAGTTAAAAAATTAAAAAAAAAATGTTTTTAAAAATTAATATTTTATTAGCTCAAATAAGATCGGTCCATAATTGACTTAAGCCATATTCCAGATATCAACCTGATTTTTATAGGGGAACATTCCTTTTACGGCATACGGTTTAATGGTGTGTGAGATTCGCCACAGCCGAATACATATAACACTCTTACTTGTTTTGTTTATAAAATTTTATACATACTGATTAACTAAAAATTATAAAATGCGCACTTTCAAAACAGAGAAATAAATTAATAAGTTTGATCAAAGGTTTATATTCCACGTTTAAATAACTTGCCAAAGTTTTTAATAAAATTCTCTTTTGGAGAAAAATTTTGCAAAATTTTTTTATGTACAAAATTATCAATAACTTCTTTAATTTTATTTTCTATAATATTTTTATAATCACACACAGGAACATATTTAACACAAATATGTATAACGATAAGTATTTTTTGGTATAACAAAAGTAACAAAAACAGCAACAAAATAAACTTCTGGAATTTTTTTTTAATTTACAAATAACTTATTTTCAATAAATAAAATTGCGTTAGCCATAAGAATCAATTATTTATTTAAGCCAAATTTATATTTTACAAATCACTTAAACAAACACTCTCCTAAACGCCACTGGCATTCAGTGCTGCTTGACGAAACTTCACCTTTTTTGCGTCCACGAACATTACGCCTACCATTTTCGTCGTACAGCTCCACACCGCACATTAAATAATCATTTTGGGAAAATATTACACGATTATTATCCACAAACTCAATGTCCCAAATATGATTTGAAGGGCTGCCAACAGTATCCCAACCGGCAATTATATGTGTGTCTGGTTTCATGTAATAATACAATTGATATTTAGTGCCCAAAAGAGTAACTTTAAATTTGTTGTCATAATATGAATTATACTCTAAAACATTAGCTTTTATAAAGCCCGTATCATCCATAGATTTATTTTCATACCACAGCCATATGTAGCGACTAAACGGATCCACCTTTCGATCAACCGCCGTGTAAATATAATTCTCAAATTTAATATTTAGTAGACAAAAATACGGAGTAAAATATAAATATTTTAAATTTTCAGGCAACTTATTCTCTATCTTGTGCATATATGATTTCAATGTCATATTTACTGCAGTATATAAATAATCATTCTTAATTTTATGCAATCTGTAAGCATAGTTTTGTAAAAATTGATTTTCATTTGATGGTTTCCGTCTACTAAAACTGTTATATAGTTGAATTTGAAAGCGCAGCATAATATCGAAGCGTTCCAAATCATTTTTCTTATAAATGCTCCACAACAAATCGGGCAGTTCGTCGAAATTTCTCGTTAAACTAAGTTTATCGATGGTTTGAGCGATAATATTGTCAATCATTAGCTTGTCAAACTTTTTGGTAATATTAACTACGATTTCTTTAAGTTTAGTGTCTGAAATTGGAACATCGTTCTCAGTATTTTGTTCACTATCACTGTAGATGATTTGTATTTGAATAAAAGTAATCAGTAGAACTAGTGCGATCACTTTTGTTCTTTTCATTTTATAAGCTTTAACTGAAATGAGTTTGATAAAGATAAAAACGTAAACCGTTTTGTGTTCTCAAAAATTGCAATTTTAAATTCATTTTATAAGTTCAAGTCAGACAACTCTTAAAGTTGTCTGAGTGCTTAAATAAGAGTTTATTAAAAAATAACTCTCTTAGTCATAACTGAAGTGTTAGCATTAATGCATTCTATCAGCTGCACAGTTCGTTGTTGATGCATAAAAGATAATGAATTTTTGGTCTCCAATCTTACTAACATTGGTTGTACCTTTACACTATCTTTGTACTAATGTTTCCGACATGCTTTAACTCATATCATATATACATTAGTATATGGTTGTTTGAGAATTAGTATACACATACATACATATGTATATTAGAGGGGCCCAAAAAATATCGACTTTATTAGGCTTCAAATTATCTTCAAATACGCATATTGCTGCTGTAGGATATCGTATGGTATGGTGCGGAATCTGTATTATTACTCATTATATTTACATATATATATTTTGTTTTCATGTCAGAATTTGAGATTTTGAAAACTTGAATTTGAAAAGAAATGAGCACTTTAGATATACATACATATGTAGTATTTATTTTTTAATATTACACCATCCAACACTCAAAATTAGACACGAAGCAGATGATATAAATCTGAAACTAGAGATTAAATGAAGTAAAACTGCGTTCACAGTTTTTTATTTCGTGATCCAGTTTCCTTGTAAAAGTACTTCAAAATTTCAAAGCAGCACATTTTAAAAATAAACCAAATTTGGTATCATATGACCAAGAAGAGTTGTAAAATATTTTTTGTTATTTTTGTTTTATTCTGTCAGGATCAAAAGATGTCAAAAATGGCCTTCAAAAATTTCTCGAAAAAATAATATTAAAAATCTAAATAGTTATTAAAGGATAAACATTTTAAAGCCATTTTCGAAAGCTTTTTTCTGGCAGTATAAAATAAAAAAAATACAAAATATTTTTCAAGTCTTCTTGTTCTCTTGACATCAAATTTGACATTGTTTGATCAGTAGAAGAATTTTAAAATATTATTTGAAAAATGTACTTCTTTAAAACTTTGAAGTCCTTTAAAATGGATAAAGGATCTAGAAATGAAAAACTAAAATCGCAATTTTTCTCCATTCAATGTATCGTTTTATGTATATCAGTCGGTTCAGAGGACCTTATATGGGGGGTAGGGTCAATCATGAACCGATCCTTATAACATTTTACAAAGCGATTTAGGTTCCTATAAAATATGTTCATGTCGAATTTCATCGCTATAGCTGCTCCTTTTAGTCAGTTATAAGCGTTAAAGTCATTTTCTGAAGGGGACCTTATATGGGGGATAGGGTCAATTATGGACAAATCCTTCTAAAATTGTACAATGATATTAAGGTTCCCATAAAATATGTTTATGTCGAATTTCATCGCTATAGCTGCTTCGTTTAGTCAGTTATGTGCGTTACAGTCATTTTCTGAAGGGGACTTTATATGGGGGATAGGGTCAATTATGGACCGATCCTTATAAAAATTTACAATGATATTAAGGTTCCTATAAAATATGTTTATGTCGAATTTCATCGCTATTGCTGCTTCTTTTAGTCAGTTATGAGCGTTAAAGTCATTTTCTGAAGGGGACCTTATATGGGGGATAGGTTCAATTATGGACCGATCCTTATATAGATGCTTCTTTAAGACAGTTATGAGCGTTAGAGTAATTTTCTGAAGGAGACCATTTTCTGAAGGAGTAGGGTCAATTAAGGACTGATCCTTATAAAATTTTACAAAGCGATTTAGGTTCCTATAAAATTTGTTCATGTCGAATTTCATAGCTATAGATGCTTCCTTTAGACAGTTATGAGCGTTAAAGTTATTTTCTGAAGGGGACCTTATATTGGGGCTAGGCGAAATCGTGGGCCGATGTTGCCCATTTTAAATACCAAACAAACTTCATCAATATAAAATGTCTATGCAAAATTTCAGTCCGCTAGCTACTTCCATTTAGACTCTATCGTGTTTTTAACAGACAGACATACTAGATCTTCTTAGAATTTAATAAGGATCCAGAATATATACCTTCTTTTTTTCCTATATTTGTGGATATATTTATGATCAGTAAATAAGTATGTAGATAAAAACTATGAAACGCCATTTTTATACAAAATTAACTGTAATTTGTGAATAAAATATTTTTATTATTTTACTGAAAATTTTATAATTTTTTATTATAAATAAAGCGACAAATAAATATTAAAAGAACTTTAAATTAATAAATCACTTAAATAAACATTCTCCTAAAAGCCACTGGCACTCTGGACTAGTTGATGAAACTTCACCCTTTTTGCGTCCACCAACATTACGCCTCTCATTGTCATGCTGTTCGACACCACACATTATATAATCATTTTGTGAAAATACTACACGATCATTATCCAAAAACTCAAGATCCCAAGTATAATTTGAAGGGGTGCCAACAGTATCCCAACCGGCAATTATATGTGTGCCGGGCATCATGTAATAATACAATTGATATTTAGTGCCCCTAAGAGCAACTTGAAATTTTGTCGCATTATTTGAATTAAACTGCAAAACTTCAGCTTTTATATAGCCCGTATCATCCATAGATTTGTTGTCATACCACAGCCAAATGTAACGACTTACAGGATCCACTTTTAGTTGAACTGCTGTATAAATATATTTCTGAAATTTAACATTTAGTAGACAAAAATATGGCTCAAAGTATAGATATTTTAAATTATTGGGCAACTTCTCCTCTATACTGTTTACATTTGATTTTAAGCTCATATTTGCGGAAGTGTATAAAGTTTCGTTCTTAATTTTATGCAATGTGTAGGCGTATTTTTGTAAAAATTCATCTTCATCGGGATGATGCCGACCACCATAACTGCTATACAGACGAATTTGTAAACGTAACATAATTTCAAAGTGTTTCAAATCTTTTTCCTGATAAATACTCCACAATAAATCAGGCATTTCAGTCAAATTTCTCGTCAGCAGTAGTTCATCTATGGTCTGAGCTATAATGCTGTCAATCAGTTGTAGATCATAATTCTTGCTAATATTTGCAACAATTTCTTTAAGTTTGTTGTCAGAAATTGATATATCGTTTGCACTTAAAACATTTACCATTTGCTCAGCATTTTTAGTTCTTAGATGTCTCTCTACAATAGCACGTAATTGAGCTAATGCAAATTGTTCTTCTTTTATTTCCTTAAGAACATCATTACTTTTCTGAATGTCGTTAACATTATTCGTATTTATTTTATTCCAGGTTTCTAATAAGTGTTGACTATCACTGTAAATTGGAATTATTTGTATAAAACTAATTAATAGAACGAGTGCGAAAACTTTCGTTGTTTCCATTTGAAAAGCTTTAACTGAAATGAATTTAATCAAGATGATGATACTAGAATTATTTGTAATTGCGTAGTAAGGTAAACAAAAATTAACCCATTTTTTGTGCGGGTTTTAATGGGTTTTCAAATAACTGAATAAATAAATTCCATTTAATTCAATAACATTTTTTACAAACGTCAATTTCAAATGAACTACATAAAACAGAAATGCTTTCAGTTGGGGGTCAGCGTAAAAAATAACAACAATATCATACGTCAGCGTACAAACCAAATAGGAATTAACTTGAACTTAAAGTCTTTTTAAAAATTAATTAACTAAAACTAACTAACTAACTAACTAACTAACTAACGAAAGAACGAACGAACGAACGAACGAAACGAACGAACGAAGAACGAACGAACGAACGAACGAACGAACGAACGAAACGAACGAACGAAGAACGAAAAAACGAACGAACTAACGAACGAAAAAAGAACGAACGAACGAAAACGAAGAACGAAAACGAAAACGAACGAAAGAACGAACGAACGAAGAACGAAACGAACGAAACTAAACGAACGAACGAAAAAAAAAGAACGAACTAAAAGAACGAAAACGAAAACGAACGAAACGAACGAACGAACGAACTAACGAAAGAACGAAAGAAACGAACGAACGAACGAAAGAAACTAACGAACGAAACGAAAGAACGAACGAACGAACGACGAAACGAACGAACGAACAACGAACTAACGAACGAACGAACGCACTAAACTAACGAACTACGAAACTAAACGAACTAACGTAACAACGAACCTGAACTAACGAACGAACGAAAATAACGTAAACGTAACAAATAACTAACTAACGAAGAATTCGAAAAACAAAAACGAACGAACTAAAAACTAACGACGAACGAAATAACAACGAACTAACGAACTAACTAAATAAATAACAAACGAACTAACGAAATAACTAAGAACGACTAACAAACTAACTAACTAACAACGAACGAAAACGAAACTAAACGAAACTAAGAACGAACTAACGACAACGAAACTAACTAACGAACTAACTAACTAACACAACTAACTAAAAACTAACTAACAACGAAATAACTGAACTACCAAATAACTAACTAACTAACGAACTTAACTAACAACTTAACTAACAACGACCGAACTAAACTAACTACGAACTAACTAACTAACAACTAACTAACTAACTAACTCTAACGAATACTAAACTAACTAATAACTAACTAACTAGCTACCATTTTTTTACATTTCGCGGAGAGATCTCTAGTCTGATAAACCATATTTACAAGGACACAATATATACTCATTTTCTAGGAATTTTATCTTCAACAGAAAAAGTACCACGGTGTCAGTGTAGGGTTCATAAAATTCTAAAAATTTTACAAAACACGAAAATATTGTGGGAATTCCAAACAAGCAGTAATTTTATCGCTTAATATTTTTTTTTAGTTCTCAGAAATGTGGTTAGACATTTGAACAACAGAGTATATAATTCCCTGATAACATAGTGTTGATACAATAAAAAATAAAAATTGTTATATACATATGCAAAATATTTTATTAGAACACATATGCATTATATACACTGTCCACCTACGTGAAAAGGTAGGTAGCGAAGTCTGTATGTTTTTTGAAATGAATTTTTTGAAAAGCTTTCAGGATCAAAGATTTTTTCGAAATATTTGTACTTTTGGTAATTTTTTATTTTTATTTTTTTTTTTTCAAATGTACCTACCACAATGCTTCACTTCCGAAGTAGGTATACTTGTTATAACTTATTTTATGCTGGATATAAAAATTAATAATATAGTTAACAGTTTTGTTTCAAAAGGCATTTCTTGAATGTTATTACTTTACACATATTTTCTAGAACTGGGATTTAGGACTAAATCAATTGAAATATTAAATCTCTATCCGATAACTGTTTCGCCTTCCAGTTGATTAAATATTTATTTGAAATCCAATATTAAGCTCTCAGTGGGCTAATAAACTTCTAACTTATAAATAAGGTATTAAGACTCAATACAAATGTTTTGACTCTCTATCGACTAACTAGTTATTGGGAATAACAGCTATTAATCCATTGCAATCCATTGAGACATGTAGATAATTCTCAATTGACTAACTATGATTTGGAGATAAATAATTCATCTGTTACTTGTACAAATACGGTATTATTATAGAGTCATTTTTATCAGCCGATACATTAAAATTAGTTTTAATTACAAATATTATTTAATGCTAAAATTAAATAAAAAACAAATTTGTTTACTCTTTTAATTTGCAAACAAAAAACCTTATCGTAAAATACTATATGCATGTGTATTTGGTGTTTTTTTTTTGCGGTCTGTCATATTATTAATAATTAATTTATTCAATTATTTACATGGCTTCTAAGAAATCACATACACATTTATAAATACTTTTATACGATCGTACATACATAAGTGTATTTCAATAACCGGTTGTAGATCTTTTGCTACACAAATTACACTGTGTGACATTAAACAATTACTTAACATGTGACCATGTGCGGTTTGTAGATTAGGTTGAGTAGATCACCATATTTAGAATTTTTAATACATATACCCCGAAAAATTTATTATCTTATCTAAACAAAATGGATTTTTAATTGTTGTCGGATTTAAAATGTTTTATATCAGATTTCTTTAATCCCATTTATTCTTGTAAACAGCAATAGAAAGCCAAACTCCTCTACTTTTTTAAAAATAAATAGGCTTCGTCTTTGAGCTGAAAACAGCCTATTTGTCACAAACAACCTATTTGTCAAATTAAATTGTTTTGAAAATTTCGACCTGTACCTTGCGCACAAGCGTTACATGGAAAGCCAGCCAACTAGACGAACGGGCATCAGCTCAACCTCTGCACAAAATTGTTTATCCACTTTGATCCTTTTACTAGACACTAATTTAAATACAAAACAAATAGACTTTGAATTTTAAAAATTCAGAAAATGTTAAAATTTGTCATTTTGAACTTAAAACATAATTTTGTTGAATTCAATATTTTCCCAAAAGAAATCATATTTTACTTCGATTGGATCAATAAACATTTCTTTTTATTTAAAAGAAGAACATTTTTAGGGGATTATTCCAGATTTTCGGGGTAAAAAATATTTTAAATATGGTGTTGTAAACTACAAACAACATTCGGTTGTGTTGAGATATATTCTGTTTTTGTAATTCTGTCGCACAGTGTTATTGTTCTCAACTTGTTTTTAAGACACTCTTATATTGTTTTCAAAAAGTTCAGAAATGCTCTTAAAGCGAATTTATAAGCTGATACTCAATTTTTATGTGATAAGTATAAATTAAAGGCCTGCACAAGCCAACAATAATACGACAATTTGTTAAAAAATATCGTGTGCGACATCATAAGCACACAAAATTTTTTAGCAAATTGTCGCATTATTGTTGTCTTGTGCAGGCCATTAGTATACATACACAAAGTCTACCGTGGAAGTGACTTGAAATTATGTTGACTTATAAGAACTGGTTTTACGGGTAACATTTAAAACAACATTTATATAAAGAAAGTAAGCGAAGATGGTCAAGAACAACACTTATAGTTCATTTCATGCAAGACTGACTGATACATACATTCATACTTACATATGAATATAACTCAAAATTCGGGTATTATAGTGTTGTCACCTTGGTATCTTTATAGTGGTTTCCAAGTAGTTTATTTAGAAACTGCTACAGCTAGAGTCCTATAATTTTGTATGGGCAACGTTGACATCAATATGAACACCTGTGTTCAAAATGGGCGGAGTGGGTACTGTGGGCGTGGCACTACACATATAGAGAAAATATTGTATAGTATTTTTTAGAAAATATGTAAGTTTGAGTCCTCAAATTTTGTGTAAATTGGCGGATTAGCAATAGGGAAACTATTAGAGTCAGAATCCTCAAAGTTTGCAAGAACAATTTTGACATCTTTGTGAACAGTAGTGTAATAAACTGGTGGATTAGCAATAAGGAGGGTGTCACGCCCCATATGAATTAAGTACAAAAATTCCTATATCTTAAAATCTATTAGAGATAGAATCATCAAATTTAGCAAGAACAACTTTGACATCCATGTGAACATTAGTGTAATAAATTGGCGGACCAGTATTATTAGCTATTAGTGCTAGAACAACTTGGACATCCATGTGAACATAAGTGTAATAAATTAGAGAATTAGCAATAGGGGGCCTGATACCTCCATATGAACTACCTAAGTACAAAAATTCGTATATCTGAGAATCTATTAGAGATAGCATTCTCAAATTTTGCAAGAACAACTATGACATCCTTGTGAACTACAACAGATAGGAGACCTCAACTGTAGCACAATTGCATTAAAATCAATATGAACATTTGGTTTAAGAATAAGTCGACTAGAAACAGTGGGCGTGGCTCCTTCCATATATAATAAATACTAAAAGTCGTAAAACTGGGTATATAAGTATAACAGCTAAAAAAAATTTAGATGGTAATATGGGTTTTAGTGGGATATTATTCGTCATAGCTAAATTTACAACTTTGTTTGTTTATTATTTAGTTTAAAATATTAAATTTTGAGTTGTGTCAGTCTTGTGATAAATAAATTTATTTCGATAAACTAATTTAATATTAACATATTGTACCAACCTAAATATGTACAATATCGGTAGATTTTATTCAATACAATCTACCTTAAATTTGAATGAAAATAAGGTGGTAAAATATTTAGCAAATAATTTGGACGTGCTGAACAATAATCCCTCGAAATATGTAAAATTGGCAATATATTACCTTATGCAGACGATTTTGAAACAAAGAAAAATTATGTTATAGTGTTTTTTGATAATTCGTTTTTTGTATACGCATGAAACATATTACACCTCTCTCTCTGTCAGGATCAAAAGAAGTAAAAAATGCTTTCAAAAATTTTTTTGAAAAAATAATATTGGAAACCTGAAATTTATAGTTTCAGAAGTATATCATCTGGTTTTGGTGAACGTGTTATGACACGTTATTTAAACAAAAGTGTTCTATATTTTATACATTTTCGAATATTTTCCTTATTTCTAATCCTACCATAAATCTAGTGAAATAAACAGATATTGTGTTCTATTGAAAACTTGTGATGTATAAGAAAGAGATTTTTGTATATAATACATCCATATGTTTGTGGTTATTAACAAATATTGACCAAAAATCTTTATCGAAAATTGCATAAAGATCTATTGCAATGACTCTGTTGCATAATAAGCATTTTAATAGAATAGACTTCTTAGTTATAGTCATAATTTTAATGTGATGACAATGACAACCAAGAATTGAAGATGATAATATTGCATTATTGTGAACAACAACAGTAACAATAACAGGCAGTGTTAGTTAATGTAGTGCAATATGTATGTAAGTATGTACAAAATTTTATAGATATACATACATATGTACATAAATATTCTTAACAAGTGTAGTAGTTAAATTTATGAATGTTTTAGTAGTATATACATAAATATGTATGTAATAGTTATTTATATTAAAATTACTACTAAATACTTGTACGACTAAGTACTTAAGTTATGCATGAAACTTTGATTGTAAAATAAAATTGTATATTCTACGTGTATAGTTACATAAATATGAAGTAAAAACATATAATACTAATTTCATAGATTAAAATTTCATTAAATTTATACAAAATTTATGTTTGTATATTTATATAAGCAAACTTGTGGAAAATGTTAAGAAATATTAGCTGAAAGTTCAACAATAAACGAGTAAGTATGGCAATTTTAAAGATAGGATAGGATGAACAAATTATTTTAAATAATAAAAACATGAAAAAATAAACAAAAATATATTTTTTTATGGGTCCAGCTCAAAATCCGTAGGCTTATGTTTATATTATACAAAAATAATTAAAAAATATTTTGGGAAATTTTGTCCCGTTTGTATACAGAAGAAAACAAGTACTAAAATTTCCACCAAAAAGCACGACAGCTAATATATTACAGCTTAGGTGAAGTTGTGTAAGTATTTCAATTAAACTGAATTATTTGTTCTATAACCCAATTAAATATATAACCAAATGTAAAAATTTTAACAACCCAAATTTAGTACTTTTGTAGTCAAACATAAATGTTTGATATGACGTTTCATTTGATAACAAATATATGTATATTAGAGTGATTCAAGCTTGTTTAAAGAAAAAAAAATTGTCTAACAGGCCGCCCCCTTCTATAATTGTTCTATGGGTTGTAAAACTATGTCATACAAAAATTTAGGTTGATTGGATAACGTTAACAGGTGCCGTAACGGCTCAAGTGCATTTACAAGGGGAAAATATCGAATTTTTCAGTTTTTGCTCAGTTTTTTCTTTCAGTTTTTTTGAAACTTTGTTAAACAAATTTCAAAATTTTTACGAGATTTCATGGGGATTTATGGTCAACAGATAAAGCGATTTGAACTCGGCGGATTTCGGGAAAATCGAATTATTTTGTAATATTTTAGAGAAAACGTATTAATTCTTTACTGTTGCACATTTTACATAAAGTATTACCTAAGTATTATAGTCCAGATAATATAAAATATATATCCGAAGTTTTATTAAAATCGGACATTCTTAACCCATAAACTGTGTCCAAAGGTAAAATTTTGCAATATTTGGGAATTTTTAGTGTACCATATCGAAATAATATTTATTTGTCGGCCATATTTACCAAAAATGACTGGAATTTATCGTATATAGTCCGATATTTAAAATAGAGTGAAAATTATTTTGTAAGACATAGTTTTACAACCCAAAGAACAATTCTAGAGGAGGGGGACGGGCAAAATTAGCAACTTCTTTTTTTTTTTTGAAGCACTCTAATATATAATACATACATATCGTAAATTTTCTTTCCAAGAAATATGATAAAGAAACAAGTGAGAGTGTTATGTTTGTAGAAGGAATGCTCTTCTTTAAACCTCAGGGTGATATTTGGAGTAAGGAATTTAATGAGGGCTTAAGTCTATTTTGAAACATGGTCTTGCGAATTAAAAAAAATGCAATTAATTTTGAAAACAAATAATTTTTGTACAATTTTAATAACCATAAACTGGTTTTCTCTAAGATGGGTTATATAAGAGGTAGGATCAATTGTGAACAGAGAAAATTTTGCAGAGAGAGTTCGGTTCGTAACACTTAGTTTTTCGAATTTTATCGCTATACTCGTATTTTTAATTCAATAACGAGCGTTAAAGTAATTTTTATGTCGAAACCCTGCGACCAAGTTAAAGTGTAACTTTAGAAAGTATAACCTTTTCTGACCTCCAATTTTCTCCATCACATCTGGGATTGGATATATCGTGTCCAAAAATTTGACAAAACGCCATTTTTGTTACTTTTTGAATAGTTATAACAGCGCCAAGAAAACTTAACAAAGCTTGAAACACCTGGCTTTCAGTGAGAAGGGTATTATGCTTTGTAGATATTGTTCATGAGGAACCAAAATATTGGATCCACACTTACCTGAGGATGTGTCAATCGACCCAAAATCACTTTCTGATTAGTTTTTTCGATGTCTGTCCATCCGTCAACTTCGACGGATGATATCTCAACAAATAAAGTAGACTGTTAAACAATCCAAAAATATTGTTATAGACAAAATTTTTAAAAATTGCAATATTGGTTTTTCGTAAAATATAGACGGAGTGTGCGAAAAATTTCAGTTTTTGTAAATTTCTTGTATCAAGCTTTATGTGAAATATCACGAAGGACATAGTATCTCGAAACCCAAATGTGATGAAGATTTGGATTCAGCGCAGCTCAGTCCTTTAGAGTATTATACTTCGGTCTCTAAAAATTTTTCAGCTTATGTTATCGACCGATCCCCATGCAATTCTGTAGGAAGATTTGAGTTCCTATAAAACTAGCTTATGTCGAATTTCATAACTGTACGAAGTATATTAGTGTATATATATAAATTATTGATCGTATAAATTTTGACCGTTTTGACCAGTATTTCGATGTGTTGCAAACGGAATGATAAAATCTGGTGTGTATAAAAATACAAAACTCTAAACATGAGCTTTATATCCCTTGATCCACCAATATTGATGTCATGGCACAATTTTTTTTATTTTGGTGTGAAAATAATCAATTTCTCTTTTACGACCTCCTTAATATAAACATATTTGTATACTAAAGGAAATATGGTTAATGTTATGGTAATATAATGCATCCATATTGTTTTCTTTATATTCGTCGAACTAATTGTTGGTTAAAATTAAAGTTTTGGAATATTAAATGTAAAAGTATTTCCAACAGCTGTATAATGCTGAATTTAAACAAACTATTAAAATATTCTTATTTTGTGTACAAGAGCGAAATTCATAACAGAATATATAAATATAAAGGGTGTGTTAAAAGTTGAGAATTTTATGCTAAATTTACCGAATATATATGATTTACTCCATTGCGGAAAAAATAATCGATAATTTAAAAAAATTGCAAAAATGTTTATTTTTTAAAAACAAATGGTTATAGTACTCTTATTTGCAATTTTTAAAATTTGTTAAGAATATAAATGATTTTTTGATTTATTTGCAAAACAAAATTTAGTTTATACCAACATTTTTGCAAAAAAACCTCAATTACCAAATTTTTCCATTCTACCGCGTATTTGCCAATTTTACCATCTCTGAGCATTCAGCATTATTTTCTTCGACACTGTTAGTACACTGTCATATTGTCTTCAGTGCATTTCCTTTGCATACTTATACTGAATATACATAGCTATTTTCCAATTTCGTTTTTTTTTTTTTCTCAAAACAATTTTGTCTAACGGCTAAGTTTCGGGTTTGAATACTGCGCTTATATATATACTGCGTTTTTGAATTTATTTATTTATAAATTTTCTTGCCTTCTCCATTATTTATATTCAAGATGTTTTTAATGTTTTAAAAACATATTTAATGATAGCGATGCTTTATATTGGTTGCTATTTATGCAATATTTTGCATGTGTTGAATAATTATGTATTTCAGTTTATTTTGTAGTAAAGTTTTAACTACAAATATATGTATGAATATATTAATTTTTTATTATGTATTACTAATAACTAAAAGTTTGGCTTCTTATTCTCTACAACTTTTTTATTTATTTGCGGCAACATATGTTAGGAATATCAATTATATATTTATGACCATCAAACTAGTTACTTTTATTTTTAATAAAGTAATAAATATGAATACTTTTGTTAAAAATTGTTTATGAACTGCTGGGTGGTAAAGGGTATTAAAATCACAGTCAAATAATTTTGCTCTAATTATAAATATAATGTTCTTTAAAACTTATTAATATTTATAATTTAAATTTTTCAACTAAAAAAATTTTCAAAAATAACCGAGGAGTATACAAAGAGCGACCTTTAAAAATTCAAAATAAATATTGTTTTCACACTAATGTTGCAGCTGTTAAAAACATACAATTATGTAATTATAAAAACAGCTTCAAAAAATTATCTCAAGGCATATTTTTTCGTTTTTAAAAATAATATTTTTTATATATACATATGAATATGTATATTAGGGCTATAAGTTTTTTTAATATTTTTGGAAATATCGCAATTGTTGAAAAAGTTCACAAATCGGGTTAAAGTTTAAAATCAACATCTTTTACTTTTTATATATTTTCCGCAAAAATCACAAATATACAAGGCTAGTATAGAACTTGGTTTTGAAGCTTTTTGTCGAGATACGAGTATACTAAACATAATTATGAACTTAAAAGCCCTATTCGTCCGGTTCAGTTGTATGGGTGCTAGGTGAAATAATGGACCGATGTTAACCATTTCCACCAGGCTTCGTCTCCGGTAGCTGTTACAAAAAATGTGATTTAGTTTTTATAATAAAGCATTTAAATTGAATTGTACCTTGCCTCAGATATACTTAAGCCATTTATTGTTGAATAAAATTGTGGACATTTAAGTCGAATTTTGAAGGGGGCTTTGAATAGGGGCTATGGTCAAATGAGACCCTATAATTAAAAAATTCATGTGGGTCATGAAGGCTAGTATAGAACTTGGTTTTGCAGCTTTTAGTCGAGATACGAGTATATTAAACATAATTATGAACTTAAAAGCCCTATTCATCTAGTTCAGTTGTATGGGGGCTAGGTGAAATAATGGACCGATGTTAACCATTTCCAACAGGCTTCGTCTCCGGTAGCAGTTACAAAAAATGTGATTTAGTTTTCATAGTAAACCATTTAAGTTGAATTGTACCTTGTTTCAGATATACTTAAACCATTTATTGTTGAATAAAATTGTGGACATTTAAGTCGAATTTTGAAGGGGGCTTTGAATAGGGGCTATGGTCAAATGAGACCCTATAATTATAAAATTCATGTGCATGCAGCTTTTTGTCGAGATACGAGTATATTAAACATAATTATGAACTTAAAAGCCCTATTAGTCCGGTTCAGTTGTAATGGGGGCTAGGTGAAATAATAGACCGATGTTAACCATTTTCAACAGGCTTCGTCTCCGGTACCACAAAAGATCGTGTGCCAAATTTCATTGAATTATCTTCAAAATTGCGACCTGTAGTTTGATTACAAGGTTTTCAAGCCCTATTCGGGGGTTCAGTTGTATGGGGGCTAGGGGAGATAATGGACCGATGTTAACCATTTTCAATAGACTTCGTCTCTGGTACATTGAAGATCGTGTGCCAAATTTCATTGAATTATCTTCAAAATTGCGACCTGTAGTTTGGTTACAAGGTTTACAAGCCCTATTCGGGGGTTCAGTTGTATTGGGGCTAGGTGAAATAATGGACCGATCGTAACCATTTTCAATAGGCTTCGTCCCTAAGTCGACTCAGAAAATGATTCTAAGCCGATTGGTATACTTTAAAGTGGGTATAGGAGCAATATTATTGTGCGTTCAGCACATTAGCACAAACCCAATGTACCCTCCCTACTAAAGTGGTGTAGGGTATAAACACTCATAAAATATCGACATTTGTACATGAACCTTAAGAGCACGATTTCAAAGAGTTTCAGCTCGATCTTCTTGGAGTAAAAACTAACCTATTGAGTTTTCAAAAGTCAACTTCGTAACTCAAATGAAAAACATGTTTTCGCAGTGATCTCTCTAAACTCGATTGCAAAAATTTAGTCAAAATTTAAAACATATATGGCCTTGTTAATATGTTTGTCTGAGATCATGGATTTCACAAATTGTATTTTTTTAAAATTAAAAGCTTAAAGTTAACAATTTTGGCTTCGTTGCTTAATAGGTAGTTTACGAAAGTAGTGGGTTCGGTTGCCACTAATGACTCTGGTAAAGGAAAGTACAACGGCCTCATATTGTCCTATGTGTATTTCTTTGGATCTCATGTAACGTACATCCTCCTTTCAAACTAACTAACTAAACAATTCTGCACTTGTTATTAATTTTTTCGAGAAATTTTATGGCGCAGTTATAAAAGCATCGATTACTAAGATATTTTTTTCAAACCATCATTACATTATTATCTGCCCTAGATAAAGGAAACAATTAATAATGTTTAACAACAAAGAATTTCATATCACAACTATCCTTCATTCAGCATTCCACTGCCTTGAACTACTTTAATGAATATTCCAACAGATATAAGCTAAGTAAAAAAAACATAAAAATAATGCAATTTGATACGAGTATTTTGTTATTAATTAATAAATTTCAAACGAAACTTTATTAAGTTTTTTTCTTTTAATATTCGCATTTCATAATTGCGCATACAACGGCAACAGAATACACTTCAAAAACACAACAAAAACCCAGTAAGCATGTAGTTTTTGAAAATGCCAAATGTTTGAAAATTATTTGATATCGACTATTTAGGGTTTGCAAAAGGGTTAAGAAAATATAACTTTTAAAAAGTTTTCTTACTTCCGTTGTAGCTTTTAGAGAGATGATAGAAACATTTATAAAAGTATGTTTTCAGTTGAAACATTTCTTAAGGTTTGAGAATTATTTAAAAATGAAACTTACGACTTGGTGTTTGTTGGGTATAAGTATATTAGTGTATCTGTATGTGTAAAGGTATTTATGAATTTAATATCTTGGGCTTGTTCTAAAAACCCATTTCTTGTGTAGAAAAAGACTGCAATGCTTTGGTAAATTTACCTTTCTTTGCAAGCATTTTCTGTATTTTTTTTTTTTTATTCATTCTCAAGCCAAATAAAACTTCTCACTCTAAATAACAATAGCAACTGCAACTTTACCACAAAACAGAAACAGAAGAATAAAACAAAAGGAACAACAACAAAACAATTAAAAAGCGGTAAGAAAAAATGCTCACACATTGAAAAGTGAAAATATCTGCATTAATTAAATGTAGAAAAAGTTAGTCCATAGTTAGTACACACACTAACATACGTGTATTATTGTAAGTGTGTATTAAACAGGTTGAAATATATAAATTCATACCATAATCGTTAATCATTCTTCAAATGGTAATAATATAAATAAGCTTATTGGCAATATTAAAATCTAATTTTTCAGAGAATTTATAATAGCTCGAATTTTGTGTGCAGTATTGTATTCTACTCTGTACATGTTCATACAGATGACTGAGTATATCTTTAGAAAACTAAACTGACGAAAAAATGAACCATTAAATAAGATTAGCGCATATACATAATACAAATTTACATATCCCAGCAGTTTTACTTCGAGTCAATGTGTAACTATATGAATGACTCCAATTTGTATATTTTTGGAAGTCAAGAAGAATGTCGAATTGCTTTACGTGGACGCCTGCCTGAACGGTCTAATTTAACGGCGGTTTTTTTCACAGGGTTAGCATCTTTTACGACTAGCCACCGCGGAGTCTTTGTGCATCATAGACTCCGGTGGCAATTTTTGTACATGGTTCTGACGGTCCATGTACAAGCACTTTGATCAAGAACTCGAGTTATCTAATCTAGAATAATATGTATCATAAGACAACTCCAATACATATCCCGACATGGAAAAGGCAATCTTTGGTTTAGAGCAAATAGAAGGGGCGTACCCAACATTAGGCGAAACCCCTACTGAGATGGCTCTGTTGTCTGGACAACATCACCTAGGCATAAAATTGGTGGACCGAAGTACGGCTCCATATTTAAGTTACAAAACTTATTTCAAGGGCCACAAGGACTTACTGTGTTAAGTTAAATATGTTTGAGAGTAAACTCTAATACGCTTAACTATGAAGGGAAAGATTAAGGTATATCCCGCCCTACCAGCCATCTCACAACCATCAGTTCCAGCATTACACAGCAAGTACAACATAGAAACATCCTCTTCTAAAGGATACATGCATCCGATGGTACATCAATTCATACCCAATCTTTGCAACATTTTATTAATCAACAGATTTACTCTGTTCCTATAGTTTCTATAGAAACTAGGAGCGGTAACAGAAACTTATCCGGAATAAGTATAATTTCATCGTTCATCAATCGCTTGAATCGAATTTGAGTTTAAACCATACGAAGATCCCGAAGGAATCTCAACCAACTGACCAGCCAGGACAATGTCCGGGCAACTGACTACCCGTAGTACGAGATTTCCTAGTGCTCTGGTCCGAACCCATGTCAATTCATTCTAATGAAAGGCCGTGGATACATTTGATCATCGTGTTTGAAATAACACCAAGATGTAAGAGGGCCATCAAGTAACATGCCCCGGGAGATTTTTGGGAGTCAAGTAATAATTTAGAGAGAAGACACTTTTTTGGTATTAAAGATTTGAACTAATCTGCCATACAACCGTACTCGCAAATATGTACCGATTTGTCAAGTATGATATCAAATTATGTTCATTAAAAAATTATGTAAAAAATTTTTTTACTAAAAATTTTAATCAATTTATTCGAACACTCTCTGAATGGAACCGAATGACGAATCTTATATACCCACCATCAAATCCTTGCCGAAATATCAAGAATAAACTTTGATATTCAAGAATCGATGCTTTTGTTATTATGGAAACAATTTTCTCATGTATTAGAACACTTAAGGCGCGATCGTCGTAATATTTTGTAGAACGATTTTCATTCATACCAATCTTGTTCATCACTGTACTCGTATTTTTAAGCCAATAATGAGCTTTAAAGTAATTTTCTGAAAGAGACCTTATATAAAGGGTAGGATCAATTATGGACCTATCCTTACAAAATTTAACAATGATATTAGGGTTCCTATAAAATACATTCATTACGAATTTCATCGCTATAGATGCTTCTTTTAGACAGTTATGAGCTTTAAAGTTATTTTCTGTGGGGACCTGTTATGGGTCGATCCTTTTACAAAGAGACTAAAGTTCTTATAAGACATGCTTGTGCCGAATATTACCGCTATAGAATCTTCCTTTAGCCAGTTATGAGTGTTAAAGTCATTTTTAAAATCCAATATTACCCATTTTCAATACCAAACAAATCAATATAAAATATCTATGAAAAATTTCAACTCGCTAGCTACTTCCATTTGGACTCTATCGTGTTTTCAACAGACAGACGGACGGACATGGCTAGATCGTCTTAGAATTTAATAAGGGTCTTAGACGAATATTTCAAGGTGTTACAAACAGAATGATAAAAACAATATACCCCTATGTTTTTTTATGGTGGGTATAAAAATCGTGTTATAGCTAGATCATGTAAAAAAGGTTTCCCGAACTACAGGGATACTACAATAATGTATGTGCTTGTGTGCAAATGTTTATGAGAGTATTGCATCTGCATTGCAGAATTACGAAAAAATCGCACAAATACATTAAGCTACGAATAAAGAGTTTTACATTCAAATGTTCACGTACGTATCTGCGTAATATGACGTTTACTTTATGTTTCGTATTTTACAATTATGACACATTTCCATTTATGTTTTTTTTTGCGTACATAGAAAGAGTAACAAACAATTAGCATATTTTTAAATAAATTTGTTAAAGTTTTTGTTTGTAAAATATAGAAATAACAATAAACCCTATATGAGAAATGGAATAGTCATTATGGAAATGGAATTCTTAAGAACTAGAATAAATTTTCGTATGAAAATACATATGTATGTGTATTTATATGTCTATATGTATGCATATATACATAGTAATTACGATTTACATAGTTATGAGTTCTGAAATGATAAAAAAGTACTGCATACTACTACATAATACACTTAAAGCTATATAAAATTATGAATAGTAGAATATTCTATAAAATATTGGTAGAAATATATATATATATCTAAATTAAATATTTATATTTTTGGCAATTTAACTAAGCCTAAAAAATTTTTGTATTTTTACAATACCTGTCAATAAAATGACCAAAAGAAAATTTAGAAACAATCAATAAAGTGAGTGATTTTATATGACAATTTTATTAAAAAAGAAATAAAAATAATTTTTTCCTCAATACTATAACACCAGCATCAGTCGATATCCTAACATACAATAAATAAAATTATGACTATTGTACACTCTAATAACGTTTCTTACCAGTTGAACAAAAATATTTCATATCACAGAACTTTCATACGATTTACATTGACTAATAGTTCTAATTACTTGTGAGAGAGGGTGGCAAGAAATTGCCTCCAATGACATCACCATGTTAAAATAATACAATTGTATGAGTAAATTTTATAATTTTTTTAGTAATAAAAGTTTTTACTGGGTATTTTTTAAATTTTACCTAGAAATACTAAAAAAATCTTTTAACTATGCCAAACATTTTTTGTTTATCCTATTTAACTTTTTCATCCTTTTCCTACATGAATATTTCACTTAAGAGAACATATTTGTTACTATATTTCTCCAACAATCACATCTATTTAATCTGTGTTTGGAAAGAACAAATCGAAAAAAAAAAAAATAAAAGAAAATTTACATATCAACCGAATGAATTTGTAAAGTTTTATAACAAGTATCTCTACATTATCTATCTATTCTAACGTATGTAAAATTATTCATGTTATCTACAAAAGAAAAAGTATTTTAGGGTATACCAATCTAAGGGAATTTAATCAATCGTTACGAACATTATAGAAACAGAAATTACTTTTTTGTAAAAAACTATAAACACAATATTTTGTCTTCATAATATAATCCCTCTTGCGTATGATTGTTATGTATTTTATTATGATAGTTAAATATTGCGTATACGCAACCAATTGCTTATAAGAAAAATCATTTTTATGGTTCATCCTTGCAAATTTGTTGCCAATCTAAGACAATTGTAATAAGACTTTTTTTCTTGTTGTTAAGGGAATATATAAAATATGTATATGTTCTTATAGGTTTAAACAGAAAAAAATTGTACTTAAAAATATATTTATTTCTACATAACAAGTTGTTTAAGCCCATGTGTGTATTTAGATGTTTGCATTTACATATACATATGTATTTTCTATGTTTAATGTATGTATGATCTCATTTGTTGGAACCTTAAATACATTGTTGACTTATAACCACGTCTACAAATCTTGTTTCGGTTTACACAGATATACTTTTTCTCTTAATTGACTTTATCACATGATAAATTGATGGTATAAATTTATAGCTTAGAATTGATTTAAGTGCAAAATATTTATGTTGAAAGGGAAAAAAATCGTATACAATAAAACTGTTTAACTTGAATATTTATGTATTTCTTTAACGAGTTTATAGAGCAGACTATAATCTAGTCTATATTCAGGGCTATAATGTAGTGTGTAGCCTGGACCATAGACTACAGTCTAGTGTGGTCTAGTAAGTACTGTGAACTATAACATATAGCACGGATTATAATCTGTAGTCTAAAGTCTATAGGGTGGGCTATTGTCCATAGTCTAAAAAATGGATTATAGTCTGCAGTTTGAACTATAGTCTATAGACTGACTGACTGATTCATCATCGCACAACCCAAAGTGTTGAACCTAGAATCATGATATTTTGACAATAGATGTGGTTTTTGGTTATGTAGATACACTAAGGACGGTTTTTGGGAAATTTGTATATTTAAGGGTAAAAAATGGAAAAAAACGGGTAAAACCGATTTTATAAATTAATAATATTAGTGATACAAAAAAAACTTTAAATGCACCTTTATCTTAAAATAAGCAGATGGGCGTCTGGTACTTTTTTGAAATTCTACTTTTAGGGGGTAAAAATGTGTAACATGACCCTTTATAACTTTTTAACTAAGAAACAAAATAACATTTTTGTAAATATTTTGAATATATCTCCCAAAATTAGGAGACACACGTTTCGTACTTTTTTAAAATTCAGCCCTTTTTGGGTGTAAAAGGGAGAAAATTGTATTTTTGTTACTTTTTTAGCACATTATGAAAACTTTTTCGATTTATTGAAGTTTTCCTATTAAATTACGGAGTAACTCTGTAATATTTATTGATACAAAATGTTTGCTATTTCACTGGGGGAAAAAGTACCAAACAGGGGAAAAACGAGAAATTTAATTTAATTCGAACTCATTAAGCCAATTTTTATAAAATTTGAAAAAGTAATATATTTACTCACACAGAATAAGCTATTGGTATATTATTTTGGAATTCGAGTACTAAGGCCTATATCTGACCAAATTCGAGTAAATTGTTTGGTACTTTTTGAAAGCACAATTTTTCTGGAACAAATAAATGCAGAATTGAAACGTTTGAGTTTTATCTATGATATAGAGATTTAAATACGGAACATTTTGTAAACTTAATTCTCAAAAAAGTATATTTCTAAGCGAAAAGGGGAAAAATTGTACTCTTTTTATTAATACTTTCCACTAAGTTAGAATTTATTCCACTTTTGGTACTTTTTCTCTGTTCAAATGATACTCATTGTATGTTCTATAATATGAATTCAAAACACATTATTATAAAACATACATGGTCCTCATTGAATAAAATTCTTTAAGAGAGAACTTTTTAGTACTTTTTTTATCTCAAAAAAGTTACTTTTTGTATTTTCTAAAATATTTAACCTAGGAACATACATTTTAACATACATGGTCTTGACTGAATAATATCCTGTAAGTGGGAACTCTTTGGTACTTTTCTATTCTCCAAATGGTACCTTTTAGATTCTGTATAACGGTTAACCGGAACACATGACACTCGGTCCTTATTAAATGAGAATTTATTGAGAGAGATTTTTGTACTTTATCGTTTTTCTGGTGGTACTTTTTGATATTTTTACGATATTGAAAATAAAATTTAAAATGTAGGGACCTTAGTGAATGAGAATCTACTGAAAGGGACTTTTGGTACTTTTTCATTCATTAATTATATTTTTGAATTGTATATAACAATTTTATGATATGTTTCTGAATACAGAAATATAAAATTTTTGATTAAATGATAATCTATTAGAGATACATATTTTATAGTACTTTTTTTCAAATAGTACTTTCGAAATATTCTATAACATGGAAGATAAACTAATGAAACTAAAAATACAAGCTTCTTATTGAATGCGAATTTATTCACGTGATATTGAACGTAAAAAACTGAAACATTAAAAAATGTTTAATCAATTTTAATTTTCTATAAAAGTAAACAAAATTTTGTATGTACTTAATTTTGATTAGGGTAGCGAAGCACCCAGGGTATGTTTATGGTATGAGCTAAGTTCTATAATGTGGAATATAAACTATAGACTATAGTCTGAATATAGTTCAGACTACAGTGTCTATTAGTTTTTTAACAGTTACTCCCTATTGTGTATTACTGTTTCCCGTCTTAGTGGGAATTAATTTAAATAAACAAAAAACATAAGTTTCTTTGAGGTACATAAATAATAGGAAATATTTAAAAACAAAATTGACAACGTTACTTCATTTCACACCCATGGGAGACAACAGTCAAAAGAAACATTTACTACAAACCACTACCATCTATCAGCTTTTACTTCCATTAATTATACAGAAAAAAAAACAACTCTACCCTCGTTTGGCAGAAAACCAACTTAAATATTCGTGCTTTATGAAAATATTATTTCAAAGACTTAATGTACACTTTTCCATTTTTGCAGTTAACAGCAAGTGCCTACAATACATAGTCACATACATACATACATACATATATTTTTTTGTCATTTAAATGAAGAATGAATGGTGTCTGTCTAGTGCTCTGTCAGTCAGTTAAAATGACACGTTTTGTAACGAAAAACATATTTTGCGGTTAATTTGTGTTTACTCATGTAAACATAAATGCATACAAATACATTTACATTCACACTTACATAAATTCACATTTACACACACTTATAGAGCTAATACGGCGTGTATAAATTTTTACTATGTAAATGTGTTTCAACTTACAGGATGATGTTAGATATTGGATACAAATGATTTTTCACACCATAAGTTTGCATGTATAGAATTCAATGAAATCTTCGATGACCTCATAACTTCACAGTTATGATTTTCCACTATTGAGTTTTAAGGTTATGAAAAAATAATACATTGTTATTTGTTAGAATAAAGTAGAAACTAACTTAAAAGGATTTTAAGAGTTTTTTGGTATTAGTTCTCACCATTGTTGCATGATTAACTAATGCAGTAACATTCAAACTATAATTGAATTTTAATGGGCTTACTTTGAGATGCATGTTGAATCAATATTTTTAAAAATATTTCATATTGTTTCATTAGTTGATGTCCTTGGGAAAATCATTTTTTGCCACATTGTATGTAAATATGTATATTTATGTGAATATATAAATGAATACATATATAGACGTATATGTGTAAGTAAACAATAACATATTTGCCATAATGGCATAAATATGCAGACACATATAAATAAATGTTCATATAAATGGAGGCAGTTCAAAATATTCATTGAAATTTACATATAAATGATATACACATACAATTGTATATTGAAATTCCATATTTAATGCATTCATATACATACATAAATGCATTTACAGACACTTTCACAGAAATGGCAGATGTTAGTTCAGTATTTACAAATGATTTCCTTCCTTCAAATTTAATATGTGCATTAGGGTAGTTTTGTTTTTTATAACTTTGAGTAATATGGAAATGTGAATACTAGGCCATCGTCCTGGATGTAGTCTTTCAGGACGATATTGCAGTTGTTATTAAAAGTATGTTAATATGTAAGTGATTACAATTGTCGTTGCCAAGTTTCTGCTGGGTGTTGATGTAATTTTGATCATCGGAGATATTTATGGATTAAATTTGGTTTCTAAAAAATCTAGAAAGCACCCAAAAAAAACTTCTATACTTTGAAAAGTAATGAGTTAAAAAGCTAGAAAATCCGCTTTTCATTACTTATTCATTAGCATTTTAACTAATTATTCTAAAATTGTGATGACATTGGAGGCAAGTATTTACCACGCTCGCTTACAAATCACTACTTAAATAAGTACTTACGAACCTTGTCCGCACAGAAAAACAATTTTCTTTGTGTGTGTGTAAAAAACAGTTAATAGGGCGTGATCCAAAAAAATGTGCGAATAAAACGGCAAAACTCAAAATAAAGTACTTAAGTATCTGATTCTATGTAAGTAATTATAAGAGTATTTAAAAGTAATACAGACGGTATGTAGTAGTCATTAAAAAGTAAGTGGTTATGTAAGTACAAGTCATTACCGAGTTTTCGCTGGACATGTCTGATAAATAGGAACATATTCATAAACAGAAGCTACTAACATACTGGACAATCATTGAAGAATGGACTTAGTTAAATCGACTCAGTTAAAGATTCTATATCACACTTTTTACTGGGAAGCAATTAGGTAGAATTTTTAAAAATTAAAAACAAACACCCTAATGTAAATATGATTGTACATAGTGTTTGTATATTGAAAATTTCATGCCATGTCTAGTTTTCCTACTATTTACTATGACACAAATTTGACATACAGTACATAGCAAACGATCAACCAAAATCAACTGAATCACAGCATATGCAAAATTTTTCGTTCATATTTGCTCACATTCATATTTACTGACGTATGTATGTATATACATAAGTATATATGCATATATGTATGTAGCATTCATAAAAACACACTGTATATATGTGTAAGATTTCATTGTGTTCATAGTGTAAAATTGTGTCATTAGGTTAAGTAACAACGAATGTACTTGTTAAAAAAAATTAATTAAAAATAACTTAAAACGATTTATTTTTTAAATAAATGTTGAACTGCGTTTAAATCGCTGATTCTCTGATCGAGAAAAACATTATTCGAAAGTGTTCTCATATTTTAAATGAATTTAAACGATTTTATGTCGAGTTTTTCATTGCTTTTGAAAGTCGTAATTTGACATCTTATTTATACATTATTAAGAAAATAAAAATTAGCATAAAAGAAATGTTGTCTAATAAAATATCTTATAGTTTAAAATTGGCATATAGCACAGTCTTGAGGTGAGTACAGATAAAATCGTTAGCCCTGCTTATCGTTGTTAGCTTGAAAAGTTAGTATCAAACTTTTCTTAATCCTTATTACTAAACGAAGATTTAGGTTTAGTCCTAAAATACATATTATAATGTTATTTTATTACTTGCATTATAACCATGCATGATAACAAACATCTTAAATATTCCCAAAAAAATCCCAAAAATAATTCAAACAAATCCCTTACTGCAAATTCTCCGATAAAACTTTTATTTATTAACCAAATAGTGAATTAAATTTACTACGTAAATAAGGCATTCTTGAAATATGGTTACTTTAACACTAAACACTAAATTCAAATGATTTACCATCTTCATTGTGTTTTTTTATACCAACGAAAGCATATAAAGCAAACAATAAATCAGGAGCAGGTAAGAGATGAATGAAACCATTTATATGTACAAAATGGACGCAAATAGACGAACAGAAGAACACACAAACGAACAAGACATAAGAACAACATTTCAAAAGCAATTAAAAATGATAAATAGACCCTAAAGATGGACTTAAGACAAAGAGGTCTGGTCTGAAAGTGATACTACCGTTTGTGTATACATAGTATGTACATTTGTAAGGACATTTTTTTGTTTCTTTGGCCAAATTTGCAAATAACAAATATGGAAAATTTTACATTTGGAAATGCACCAAACATATTGTATGCTTAAGTCTAAGTAAGAGAAATATTGTAAAAAATTTTGTATTCTAAAGAATTTAAATTAAAAGATAATTCATAAACCAATATATATTCATATTTAAACTAGGGTGGCCCAAAACAAAAATTGCTGATATTCCCAAATGAAATGCAAGCTAAGAGTGTGCATTCAAATTGCTCTCCTTATGTCAATATTTGGTGAGCTGGATCATAGGAGAGAAACGTTTTTTTTTGAAGTCTTTGTATTTTTTCATATAACTTCAAATCTTACACGAACTTGGCCTCATATGAAATATATTTGAAAGGCGTTCTCAATGACATATAGGAAATATAAGTATAACTTTAATAAAATTCAAAATTTTGTTATTTTTAGGAAATATTACTTAGGCCATTTATTGTTGAATAAAATTGTGGACATTTAAGTCGAATTTTGAAGGGGGCTATGATCAAATGAGACCCTATAATTACAAAATCACGAGGGTCATCAAGGTTAGTATAGAACTTGGTTTTGCAGCTTTTTGTCGAGATACGAGTATATTAAACATAATTATGAACTTACTTGACCTATTCGTCCGGTTCAGTTGTATGGGGGCTAGGTGAAATAATGGACCGATATTAACCATTTCCAACAGGCTTCGTCTCCGGTAGCCGTTACAAAAAATTTGATTTAGTTTTCATAATAAAGCATTTAGGTGGAATTGTATCTTGCCTTAGATATACTTAAGTCATTTATTGTTGAATAAAATTGTGGACATTTAAGTCGAATTTTGAAGGGGGCTTTGAATAGGGGCTATGGTCAAATGAGACCCTGTAATTAAAAAATTCATGTGGGTCATCAATGCTAGTATGAAACTTGGTTTTGCAGCTTTTTGTCGAGATACGAGTATATTAAACATAATTATGAACTTAAAAGCCCTATTCATCTAGTTCAGTTGTATGGGGGCTATGTGAAATAATGGACTGATGTTAACCATTTCCAACAGGCTTCGTCTCCGGTAGCAGTTAAAAAAAAAATGTGATTTAGTTTTCATAATAAAGCATTTAAGTTGAATTGTACCTTGCATCAGATATACTTAAGCCATTTATTGTTGAAACAAATTATGGACATTTAAGTCGAATTTTGAAGGGGGCTTTGAATAGGGGCTATGGTCAAATGAGACCCTATAATTAAAAAAATCATGAGGGTCATCAAGGCTAGTATAGAACATGGTTTTGCAGCTTTTTGTCGAGATACGAGTATATTAAACATAATTGTGAACTTAAAAGCCCTATTAGTGCGGTTCAGTTGTATTAGGGCTAGGTGAAATAATGGACCGATGTTAACCATTTTCAACAGGCTTCGGTACCACAAAAGGTCGTGTGTCAAATTTCATTGAACAGGAACAGGCTTCGGTACCACAAAAGATAGTGTGTCAAATTTCATTGAATTATCTTCAAAATTTGCGACATGTAGTTTGACTACAAGGTTTACAAGCCCTATTCGGGGGTTCAGTTGTATGGGGGCTAGGGGAGATAATGGACCGATGTTAACCATTTTCAATAGACTTTGTCTCTTGTACCATAGAAGATCGTGTGCCAAATTTTATTAAATTATCTTCAAAATTGCGACCTGTAGTTTGATTACAAGGTTTACAAGCCCTATTCAGAGGTTCAGTTGTGTGGGGGCTAGGTGAATTAATGGACCGATCGTAACCCTTTTCAATAGGCTTCGTCCCTAAGACAATAGAAGATCATGTATCAAATTTCATTGAATTAGCTTTAAAATTGCGACCTGTAGTTTGATTACAAGGTTTACATGGACGGACAGACAGACAGACGGTCATAACTAAATCGATTCAGAAAATGATTCTAAGCCCATTTGTATATTTTAAGGTGGGTATAGGAGCAATATTATTGTGCGTTACAAACATCAGTACAAACCCAATATACCCTCCCCACTAAAGTGGTGTAGGGTATAAAAAGTATCATATTAAACAATATATCTCTACCAATCGGGTCACAAGTTTGTTTTTTCAGTTTATTCGATCTGATGCCAGTGTGATGTGAGAAGTTGCAAGCGTCCTTTCGAATCAATGTTGTTGGTATGCCATTTTATCTTTGTCAACAAATTGACACTTTAGTTGATAGTATTTGGAAACAACTGCAACTATTACTTAGGGCACACCCTAATGTACCTAAACACTTCTAAGTACTTTAATTTTTGTAGCTACTAAAATTTTATGATTATTTCAACTTTAAAATATTAAAAAATCAATTTATTACAATTAAATTTTCTTTAATACAAATAAAAACTTTATTTTAAATCAAATTTTAAAATCCTCTTAATTAAATTGACGAATTGTTGTAAATTAATAAAAATCGAAAACAAAGGAACTAGAACAGAAATAATTTGTATTAATTGCAAGATTAAAAAAGTGACAATTACTGGACGAATGTACAAACAAAAAGTTGGTTTGGAATAAATTACTTACTTATTTAAAAAAGAAGAACAAAATAAAATTTACAAAATTTTCTTTATTTCTTGTATTTGTTAAATAAAAAAGAAACAAGAAAATAAACAAAATTGAAAATAACATCAAAAAATATACAATAATAATATTTAGTTTGTTTTACTGAATAAATCTGTGGTATTGATGTAAAATGGCATATCTCACGAAAAGTAAAAATCATATAATTAAATTTCTGAAATCATATATGTGTGTTTTAGTAATATAATTGTATTTTCAAAAATATTTTACTATAGTTTCGTAAAAAATCCAAAAATATTGTTCTGAAAAGTTTAAGAAATTACTTATTCAGATTTTCCTTTTTGTCATAGGAAGTTATTTATTTTTTGGAGTACTATACACTTCATACTATCTATAACAACAAGTAAGAAAGTATTGTTAGACAAATCAGATGGTATTTGTATTATTTTATTTCCTTATATGTATATTCAAGTTCCACGTCTATTTCCTATTTTCTATATGAAAATAGAAAATATCAGTCCATGATTTCATCTAGCATTATCATGAACATGGTTGCGTATGTACACAGAGGGAAAAAGAAATATACACGCTTGGTACCAAATTGACACCAAAGAGTATATAATTTTTCAATAACATCCGTTATCAAAGTATATACATACGTAGGACAACACTATGTTGCAACGTTGTCAACTCATTTAAAAATGGCCTCCATATAAGGGAACATATGTATATGTACATTGATGCACTCATAACACTTTTGAACCTAATCGGCATGGTTGGACATCAGTAAACGAAAACAAGTTTCAGTCAAACTTCAAACCAAACATATAATATCAATTTTTTTCGAGTACATAGAAAAATAGGAAAAATACATAAAATATGTATAAAGTATGGGGAATAAGACAAATCATCTACATTAAATAGACAAATAACAATGATATGTTGCATGGTATCTAGATGCTGCCAAGTAAAGTGAATGCACAAAAGAATGAGTGTTAAACTAGATGTACTACTATATGTATAAGGGTGTTCAATGTGTGAATTCTAAAACTGCATAATTTTAGCTCTCTTATATATATGTGTTTAAATATTTCATTAAAATTTGCTGCTGAGACTTACGATTTCTTTTAAGGAGTTTTATCACATCCGAAATATCAGATGATATTATCGAGAGTATGTAACCTCTCAGGTCTGAGTTGCGAAGGCGTCTAGGCTTGTGTTTGTTGCCTGGCTTTCGACAGTTTTGCGTCTCGTTATAAGTTATATGTTGTCTACATTAAAATCGTGCTTTCGTAGCGCCTCAAGTGAGGTTATGTTTATGTTTGGTGGAGACCATAGATTACTCAAACGTTTATACCCTCGTGGAGATCATTAAACCTCAACTGTTTATACCCTGATGGAGACCATTAAACCTCAACTGTTTTTACCCTGGTGGAGACCATTAAAACTCTTCAACTTTACTGGTGCAGTACCATTGAAAAATTTAATTTTACTTAAGCCCCCTTCACACGAGCACACAAGTAATATGATCTGTCAAAATTTTGTGTAACGAAATCATCAAATATTGAGAGAAAATACGGATGGAAAATTTGACAGTGTTATGGCTCTCTTCATTTTTTGAAATGATTCAAAAAGCAAGCAAGTCGCATTAGATCAGGGATGTATTTTTATATAAACACATACAAAAAAGTGAAACAGCTGTTCCATCTTACTTTGTTATTGTTTTATACCATTCATGTAAATACAAAAAATATAAATCATACGACTTTTATTCTCTTTTTTGTCATACGGATAGAATTTCATTTTACTTTTTTATTAGACTTGTCGTACGTAAAGTGTAATCGTCTGAAGGGTCTTTTAAGTTTTTAAAGGTTTCCAGCTTCCTATATGAAGATATAGGCCGACTTAAAGGATTTCCTTTAAACTACAGTGGGATACCCTGCCGTTTTGCTTATGATCTCAGCCATGAAATATTACCAGTTTGTACGACAGACTTACAAAAGTATATAAATATTCGGAATTCTTATTAGTTTCTAAGGCGATATAGTTATGTTCGTTTGTTGAAAATGTAAGAAATTTGAAATTTTCCACAAATATTTTCTATTGGGTATAGATTTAATAAAAGAGTAAATCATGGTAGTAAATAGCACATGTGACGATTCACAAATACCTAAGTCCACATATTGAGTTTCGAAATTCACAAATTTCTGACATTTTGAGGAACATCCTAAAAAAACTGAATACACATATCTTATGTTGCTAACTTATGTGTATGAAAACCAAATCAATGAATCAAATTTTTCATATAGTCGAAGTGTTATTTCTAAAATTAATTTTCAGACACACATTGAAAAACTATACACAAGAAAATATTTAGATAAATATTTTTAGAATTTTTAGAGTATTTTTTTAAAGAAAATTTTCCTTTTTGGGGAAATTTATATATAGTAACTGAATTCGAAACAATAAGAGCTTAAAAGATTTAAAAAAATTAGGTTCGCTAGTCTCAAGTCCCCTTAATTAAAAAAGCTATCATTATGAATTTTAAATAAATTATTTATTTTAATTCCTTAAAGAAAAAATACCCTCTCATAAATTTACCTTTTTTTTATAAACGAAAAGTGAAAAAACAACATCAAACATCAATACCCACAACCATACCAGATAAATGGAATCAAGTGAAAAAGTATACAATTCAAAACAATTTGTCATGAAATCCCAGGACAATCAACAACACATACACACATAGACGGACGCATCAAATACTCGCTATTTTTTCTTTTGATTTAATTTTTTTTTATTTCTCTGTTGTCATTTTGCAAGTGTGTGTATATGTCCTTGTGTCATTCTTACTTCTCGTGTGATTCTAGTTTTTGCAACTTTTCTCAGTTCATTCGATTTGATGCCAGTGTGATGTGAGGAGTTGCAAGCGTCCTTTGAATTTCGAATCAATGTTGTTGGTTTGCCATTTTATCTCTGTCAACAAATTGACACTTTAGTTGATAGTATTTGTTTGGTAGAATAAAACACTTTCTATCATATTGCTGCTATTGTTTTGGTTTGTTTTTATAGATATATTCATAAGTATATGTGTAAAGATGTATGTATGTACGTATGAAGGAAAATTGAGTCAGAACTTTTTTGGAGAGAGTTGTTTCTAAATATCTAACTTAAATTTATATACTTTTTTGGATTTGGAATGTTAACTTTTGTTTTCTATAGAATATATTGTCCAGCCAATTATATAATCGCTATCAACGTGAATTGTGGGACATCCACCAAGAACTGCAGGTATATACTAAAAAAGCTATATATATACAAATACATAAGTACATTAAACCGACTTACTCTGTACGGGAAACGAAAACATGTTTTTGTTACCCCTCTCAAAATTTGCTTGTTTTAGGATGATTCTCAAAATGTTTTAAGTCTAGCGATGGCCGTTCGTGAGCTGGACCAAATTAAAAAAGGTATTTTTGCTCACGAACGTCCAACGAAAGACTAAAAATATTTTGGGAACCATCATAAAACAAAACAAATATTTTTTTAGCTGGGTAAAATATTGAATTGAACATGAAAAATTGTGTCCCCCATAGGATGTTTTCTTGAAAACTCTCCAGCTCATGAACGGACAACAATAAACCCAAAATATTTTGGTTAATATCATATTACATACCAGCGAATATTTTGAGGGTGATAACTCAAGCACCATTTTTTATGAGTCGGTCTAATGTACATGTGTTTGTGTCATGTGTTTTGCTGTTATTATTATAAGTAAAATATCTTTTTTGTTTGTTTTGCTGTTGTTTACTTTAAGATGTAAGGAAAATTATTTCGGACAAATGACTTAGTACTATTTAAGGTATGTTATTTAAAACATTAGAAGAGAATATAATAACACAGAACAACAAAGCAAAATAAGCAGCGCTGAAATTTAGCTCTGTTAAGAAGTCTCAAATATGACGAAAATTATTTTTCTTAAATTTTAGGACATGATATCTGGGAAACATGATATGATAAAGAAATTCTGATTGCAATTTAGCTCATCTTAATCCATATTTAAAAGTAGACATATGTATATAAGTTCTTTATTTTGATCTAATAATTTTCTGGAGATTCTTGAAATATTTAAGAAAACACTTGGGTACAAATATTTTTGTTCTGTGTAATATGTATATTAATTTGTATATGACATTTTTTAAATCATATATTTTATTATTTATTAGGTTGATCCGAAAAATACTATACAAATGTAGTTGTTTGTATATACCAACAGATTTTTTTTTTTTATTTAAATACCGACAAATTTTTAATAATATTATTAGAAAAAGTACATAAAGTACACACAAATCTATTTTTAACTAATTATATTATCGATGTCATGTAAGATTCATATTTTTAGTTTTCATAATCCAGCTTAAATCTAATACCAATTCGAAACTGAAGATTAAAGTTCATAAAATGGAAAATCATAATGAAAATTTATTTATTTATTTACATATACATATAAATATGTATATTAAATTCTGAAAAAATAAGTTTAATAATAAACTTAATGATTTTGCGATACTTAGCATTATTGTTTATCGCACCTAAAATAATATTTTGTATTACTGCAGCAGTCTAGTGTGCATACATTCACATATCAATAACGTGCATCCAAACATATTTATAAAATTATATTGTTACTGATACTTTTCTCACAATTGCTAAGTATTATAAAATATTGATATATTGTTATGGGATCGTTAAAAATTGTTGTTAATTTTCTCTTTTTTCCTTTTTCTCTTGCTTTCTATTATTTATCGTAACATTGTATTTTAACCGATTTTCTTTTGTTATGTATGTAATTATATAAATTATTTTGTATAAACATACATATGTGCATTGTACATATGTAACTTAGTTAGTGTAAATTTTAATATCTTGGAGATTATAGCGACGTATGTAACTGTTATGTCAAAATATGTATATGTATTTTTAAATGTGTTACTTAAAAATGTTTACCCTACACCACTATAGTAGGAAATGTGTTATGCGTTTATGCTAAAAATATTTCCCCCATACCTTTTCTGTCACTCTGTATGTCTGTCAGTCTGGGTTTTCAATTAAACCTAATTTGATGAAATTTGAAAAATCATATTCTCTTGGCCCAAGGACGAAATCGATACATTATTTCACCTAGTCCTAGTCAACAACCGTACCCCGAATAGTGCTCTTGAACTCATAATTTGGTTAAATTTTATAGTAGCTCTACACAAATTAACTCACCATTATTTCGCATACCTAAGTCTCAGTGTTACTACCTATTTAAGTAATGATAGGGCCTCATTTCACTTATAAACAATAGTATCACGATAATATTCTGCATAAATAGCTTTAAAGAAAACGAGAATCCCTCTGCCAACATTTATAAGGATAGGCCCATTTATAACCCCCATATAAACCTTTTTTTAGAAAATAACTTTTTTGTCAATAACTTATTAAAAAATTTTGGAATTGAGGCAAAAGCAACTTAAATGCTTTATTAGCATCCACATTTTTTACATGCTGTTTTTACAAGGGTAGGGTCTTAAATGGTTGGCCATGCCTGTCTACACAGTCTTACTTGTTATACCCTACACCACTTTAGTGGGGAGGGTATATTGGGTTTGTGCTGATATTTGTAACATACAAAAATATTCGTCCTATACCCATCTTAAAGTACTTATACCAATCGGCTTAGAATTGTTTTCTGAGTCGATTAAGCTATGTCCGTCCGTCTGACTGACAATATCGCGATGAAATTCAGCACAAATAAATATTATATAAATATATTTACACAATTTTATCGGACTTGGTCCATATTTGCCTCTAGCCCCCATAAAAAAGCCTCTTTCAGAAAGTTAGTTTTTCGTCCATAAATTGCTTAAATGTATCGGAACAAGGTAATATTGAAGATAAGTGCTTTATTATGAAAAAATAATTTACATTTAATATTCATAACTGGTGTAGGGTATCATATGTTTGGTCACGCCCGACTATACTTTCTTACTTGTTTTTGTATAATGTCATGCGAATTGTACTATGTATTTGATAGAAAGATTTTTTATAAATGCATATATCACAAACTGGGCTTCGTCGTTCGGTCTAATGTGTAAAATTTTATCAATTGATTGCTATACTTTGTGTTGTGTGTAGATTCAGAAATGATAGTGGTGCACAGTGGGGCAGAATGGAAATTTTTTGGAAATAAATCTGGCATTTCTAAACGGCTGATCCGATCGGGATAAAATTTGGCGTGAGCGTAGCCAAGGAGTATTCGAGTTTAAGTTTTGAAGATGAACCCTGCAGATGCCCCAGGGACGGCGCTGTGGCGGCTCAAAGTAGGGTACCTACGACATGTAAAATTTTTAAACTCGTGCCATTTTTTTGTTTTTCACCCAAATACAAAGATTTTTATATTTTGTGAGAGCGCTCGACGAGATCTTGAAAAAACATGCTTGGACATACTACTTATCTCTTATAATATCCGAGTTATAGGCATTTAAAAATTTAGTGATACAAAATTTACCATACCTTGGTCCGCCTTTTTTTGAATACCGGGCGTAATTTTGGACCAAATGGACTCAATTTTTTCTTGTTAGTTAGACAACAAAATTTCCAATAATATACAAAAAATTTCAGATCAATATTGTTTACAGATCCAAAAATATACGTTTTTTAATTTAAAAATTCAAAAAATTTTAGATTTTTGGCGTTTTTTTGCCAAAAATGTGTCTTAACTCTTTTATTAATAAAATAAAATTTTTATTAAGAACATATAACAATTTTATAGTTTTCTAAAAGGTATCTTTACACAGAACGCTTTGGCGTAAAAAACTTGTCCTATTTTTTGAAAATGTTGCCACTGCGTCCTTCCGAATATGAGCTATTTTTTATCAAAACTTCAACTTTGGGCGACATGTTCTAAAATCCCAAAGCTGGGATCAGAAAACTGAAAGCAGTTTTGGAAACCTCAATATGTTTTCTATTTACTCCAAAAGTATTTTCCCAGCCCTGAAAGAAATGTGGACCCTATGGGCAAAAAAGTAAAAAATCCCATTTTTGGGATTTTCATTCCTATTTTTGGGAATTGCGGGATGCCCTTTGACCTTTTCAATTTTTTTTTTTGCATATTCTTATTTGAAATGACAAATTTAACAAGCGTTGAAAATTTCATTGAGTTTTGTTCATAAATAAAGATTTTGTCATATATTACATATTTGTTTAATTTCTAAAACTATGATTTATATCAAAATTTTAATAGGATCGCAGATAGCTACAACAATTTAGTCCATATTTATCCCTTAATATCATTTTTTAGTTAGATATGGAAATTATCGACCCTTTACAAAAAATTTCAAGCCAATATCTCAATTACATTCAAAAATATGTTCATTTAAACCTGTGTCCTTTAATTTCATCTTTTTCATATTTTAGTATTAAGTATGACAGAACATACATTTGGTGTTGAATAAAATATTTGGACAATTTTTAAAAATTATTTAGTTAATTATTTTATTATAATATTGTATATAAAATAAAAAAAATTATAATTTTATTATGAGCCACGCACAACAACACCTAAATCACCCCACACAAATTACCTTTCCCGCCCACCGAAATATAAAACACAATTTAATACAATATCATCAGTTAGTATAATAGCTTTTTTTATTTGAACTGTTTATCTTAAACATAATACAATTAATTCTTACAACCTACTTATATAGTTAATTCCTAACACTACTTATTTTCTATAAAATAATCTGTCATATCGGTATACATATCCAGAAGGTAATATAAGTCCTTTAAATCTTCCTTGTTTTGAGATGATAGAGTTTCATAACAAATCCATCTTTTTCGCATAGTTGAAAGAACAGGATCAGAAGATAGAAGTAAACTATTAAAAATATCTTCATTCTGTGATTGCCTGGAGCATTTTCTTGAGCTGAATAGTTGAACATGCTTAAAATCTCAATTCCTCGCTTCCTGGGCTTCTTCTGTTAACTCTCCAAGTGGAAGAATATTCGATTCAATTATTATTTGACCATGACACAATACTTTGTGTACTGTTGGTGTTAGTTCCCTCCATGGATACAGAGATACAAGTAATTTAGAAATTTCAGATGTGTATTCCCCAAATCGATTTTCATTAATTTTATGTTTACTATTCAGTGCCATTAAAATAGTTTTAACTCTTCGAAGCAACTCCTTGTCGATTCCAGTTATTTTTGAAGTAATTTCAAAATCACGAAAAAACCTTCTCGACGTATTACCGTCATTTGTACTACCGCAACTTGAAAGTGGTTTGTCGATGTTTAATCCCATCTGAACTTTAAATTCTTCTTGGATTCTGCTTTTTTCCGCAGCTCTCAGTTCTTTCAATTCTTCATTATTTTTTGTTGATTTAGTAGGATAGTTTGTTTTTTTTTTCCTGGATCGCCTTGTATGATGGTAATATATTGTGTCCTTTTTCATGCAGAGCTTTCCTTAATATTTGGTACTTATTTCTACTGAGACCCAGTTCCAACATAAGCGCTATTGCTTCCTCTTCAGTAAAATTTGATTATGATGTTGGAGTTGGTATACTTTCCACAATTCGCTTAAGTCGTTTTGGTGATGCATTAGGAAGAATAGTTGCAATATGTACGACATCCATATGTTGGTTTTCCTTTTTCAGCATTTCGTTAAATGTATCAGCAATTTCCTCATTTGAGATTGAAAAAAGTTTTTGTGTGACCCTCTTTTTTTACCTTGAACATAAGACTTCGTATGACTTGCAAGGCGCTCCTATTGATGTGTTGTAAGTTGAGATTTCCGTAGTAGTTTCCATCCAACTACAAAATTTTAATCGAAATTTCTTTTGATTTCCATCCACAGACTTACTTTTTACATCAAAAAGTTTTAAAAAGTTTTCAATTTTTGATATGCCTGTTTTGTCTACTTTTCTACTATATGTAGTTTTTATATAATTTGAAATGTCTTCAATTTTTTCTGGCCCTTTTGAAGATATACTCCATAAAACGGAACACAACTCTTCGTACTTTAATGTAATCTTCATTGTAGATTTATTAAATATGGTACTTAAAATCTGAGAAGTTTACTTATATACCAATTCTTTTCATTTCCGATACAGGTATTCCAAAGTAAAAAATTACGAATTGTCTACCTATTAACATTTAGGACTATATTACTATAACCTGTAATTCAGTCATTGATATTTCTTATTAGTGAATGAATCGAAATTATCATTACCTGTATATTTTTACCTACATGATCATAAACGAAACAGAACGAAATGATCTGTCGAAAAAATTTTGGTAAAAAATAGTTATAAATTTTTGAAAATTTAAGCATAATAGGACCTTTCAATTATAAGGATAAGCAAACAAATAGAAAATAGGTAAATATAAGATTTAAATATGTGCTGTCATACTTAATACTAAAATATGAAAAAGATGAAATTAAAGGACACAGGTTTAAATGAACATATTTTTGAATGTAATTGAGATATTGGCTTGAAATTTTTTTGTAAAGGGTCGAGAATTTCCATATCTAACTAAAAAATGATATTAAGGGATAAATATGGACTAAATTGTTGTAGCTATCTGCGATCCTATTAAAATTTTGATATAAATCATATTTTTAGAAATTAAACAAATATGTAATATATGACAAAATCTTTATTTATGAACAAAACTCAATGAAATTTTCAACGCTTGTTAAATTTGTCATTTCAAATAAGAATATGCAAAAAAAAAAAATTGAAAAGGTCAAAGGGCATCCCGCAATTCCCAAAAATAGGAATGAAAATCCCAAAAATGGGATTTTTTACTTTTTTGCCCATAGGGTCCACATTTCTTTCAGGGCTGGGAAAATACTTTTGGAGTAAATAGAAAACATATTGAGGTTTCCAAAACTGCTTTCAGTTTTCTGATCCCAGCTTTGGGATTTTAGAACATGTCGCCCAAAGTTGAAGTTTTGATAAAAAATAGGTCATATTCGGAAGGACGCAGTGGCAACATTTTCAAAAAATAGGACAAGTTTTTTACGCCAAAGCGTTCTGCGTAAAGATACCTTTTAGAAAACTATAAAATTGTTATATGTTCTTAATAAAAATTTTATTTTATTAATAAAAGAGTTAAGACACATTTTTGGCAAAAAAACGCCAAAAATCTAAAATTTTTTGAATTTTTAAATTAAAAAACGTATATTTTTGGATCTGTAAACGATATTGATCTGAAATTTTTTGTATATTATTGGAAATTTTGTTGTCTAACTAACAAGAAAAAATTGAGTCCATTTGGTCCAAAATTACGCCCGGTATTCAAAAAAAGGCGGACCAAGGTATGGTAAATTTTGTATCACTAAATTTTTAAATGCCTATAACTCGGATATTATAAGAGATAAGTAGTATGTCCAAGCATGTTTTTTCAAGATCTCGTCGAGCGCTTTCACAAAATATAAAAATCTTTGTATTTGGGTGAAAAACAAAAAAATGGCACGAGTTTAAAAATTTTACATGTCGTAGGTACCCTACTTTGAGCCGCCACAGCGCCGTCCCTGGGGCATCTGCAGGGTTCATCTTCAAAACTTAAACTCGAATACTCCTTGGCTACGCTCACGCCAAATTTTATCCCGATCGGATCAGCCGTTTAGAAATGCCAGATTTATTTCCAAAAAATTTCCATTCTGCCCCACTGTGTGGTGTAGGGTATAATACAGAAATGAGAACCAAAGAGAAAAGCCTTAAGGAAACCTCACTAAACTTAAGCGTTTGTAACTAAATATGTATGTATGTATTTAAATCTTTACCTACATGTTCGCAACTAGTTTACATACAAACACATATATTCGTATTCATTTATATGTATGTTAGAGTATCCTTAGGAACATCTTTTTAAAAATTTCATGTAACTCTCAATTGATGCGCATTAATGTACATGAGTAAAATAAAAAAATATTTTTTTTTTTCAGTTCTATACCAGCGAATTTTTGAAAAATATAATATCTTCGATTTTTTCGAAATGGGTCTCAAATATTTTTGCTTTTTATCGTTATAGGTTTCAAAATGGCAGTTGGTATAGTCTACTTCAGAATTTTTAGATTTTTTTTTTTTTTTTTTTTGAAAATTATATTCTTTTATAATACACTAAAAGTCGAATCAGTGCGGACCAGAAATACACTAACAAAAATTTTTATTATTTTCCCGCGACACCCATATCGAAAATATTGCATATAACATATTGTACTGAGATCAAGATTTTCAATCTCATGTAGGGTAATGAGGACCTTTGCAAACAAAATTTTTTTATTTAGTACATTAACTCATCGCTTGAGAGGTATTCCCCCAAAAATCGGTTCACGGGACACTCTTATGTATGTGCTATAGTTTTCTTCAGTTATATGTACGTATGCTGTAGATATATTCGAGAAACACACATATATGACCAAGTATGTATGCATATATAATTTGATACGTCGTTATGATCAAATAATAAATAAGTTTTTTGTATGTAAGCTGTTTTCTTTTTTATTTTATAAGCGGAAATTGCTGGTGGGTTATAAAAGTTATGAGTTACTATTTGTTATTATTGTATGTATGTATGTTGATTCTTGCTACTGCTGGTGTTTGGCATGTAAAGATAAAATAACAACAAAATAATTGGAGTTTGTAATATTCATGTTTCTATATATTACAATATAAATCAGTTTGAATTGAAAACACTGCACTTTTTTAAATATTCTGAGATATATGTATATATGTACATAGTATGTATGTATGTATAAATATAAACTACAAATAAACTGTTAGATGTATTCATGTGAAAACTTCTTTAAAGTTTAATCTTAAAAACAAATAAATTTTTAATCAGATTTATAATTTATTAAATATTTTTAGGGCAGCTAATTAAAATTGTATACGGAATTTGCAAGTAGTATAAGATGTGATACAAAGTACTGGTTTCCAAATTCAGTTTCGTACCAATCCACAAGGTCTGAGAAGAATGCCGCAGTAATATTAACAAGTTATAATATTTAACTTTGGTTATATAAAAAATAAATTTTGAAGTTCGTCATTCGGCTATGTAACTTTGTTTTGTTTCAATCACTCTCACAATTTACGTAATAAGTTCAAAGTTCGTTTTTGGTATTTAAGCTTTAATAAGATACTAAAGTGCTAAAAAGTGAATAATATTTGGTTTCCCCACTTATTTTAATTTTCATTTATTTAGATGACTTATTATATCTACCATCAAAAAAGAGGTTGGGTATATTGCTTTTTCCGTTTGTCATTCCGTTAGTAACATATCGAAATATTCATCTAAGACCCATAAAAGTATATATATTCTAGATCCTTATTAAATTCTAAGACGATCTAGCCATGTCCGTCTGTCTGTCTGTTGAAAACACGATAGAGTCCAAATGAAAGTAGCTAGCGGGCTGAAATTTCATATTGATGCAGTTTGTTTGGTGTTGAAAGTGGGTAATATTGGTCCACTGTTTCGCCTAGCCCCCATCTAAGGTCTCCTTCAGAAAATGACTTTAACGCTCATAACTGACTAAGAGGAGCAGCCATTGCGATGAAATTCAAAATAAACATATTTTATAGGAACCTTAATATCTTTGTAAAATTTTATAAGGATCGGTCCATAATTGACCCTACCCCCCATATAAGGTCTCCATCAGAAAATTAAACGCTCATAACTGTCTAAAAGAATCCTCTGTATCGATGAAATTCGACATGAACATATTCTATAGAAAACTAAAATTTTATAAGGATCGGTTCCATAGTTTTTTTTACGCTGTATGCGATAAGAAAGAACATTGGAAACATTTGAATGATGAATAGACGTTTGTAGAGTAAATATGATTTAATGATATTCAGCGATTACTGCTAGGCCTGAATTTTGTCAATTATTAAACAAGATTATTTCGCGCTATGAAAAATATTCCTAATATCCAAATTGGTTAGATAAAAAAATACTACTTAAGAATAATATGGGACTGGTATATCTAGAGATTACAAATAATTAAAAATAATTATAATAATTGGCCTGCTATAATCGAAATTTAGATCATTCATTTTTACAAATGTTGATTCCGACATCAATAACACTGTACATAAAATTTTGACTTTTGAAATGACACAGAAAAACTTAAACACCTGACTTTTCAGAACGGAGTACGTCACTAAATTCTACGATCCAAAAGTTTAAGTCTACGTGTTTTACCGATTTTCTGTGTCAGTTTCACATACTTACAGTGTAATTATAAATCTGTATCAAAGGATAAAAAGTTCCTTATTTGGTGTTTTCGTGATTTTTTCATTCAAAGGAAAAATACGAAAATTTGATATCATATAATACCTGTGAATGAAGTTTCCAATGTCATATCAGATATCTTTATGCTATTACAAAAGCATTACAAAATTTTTAATTTATTGAAAAATGTTCACATAGAGATATTTAAAATTCTATTCAGTTGCAATTTTATTTATTTTAAAAAACCAATTTTCCCGTATTTCGGGTTAAATATTTAATCAAGGCTTACATAACATGTATATCAAAAGTATTAAGATATATGCATTTCACAAAAATGGTTTGTTATTAGAAATTTATCACTCTCTGGAATTCGGAATTAGTTGATAATTGACCCAATTGCCAATTAAATACCCTCTTTAAATGTTATAAATTTGTTACTTTTTAATCATAAATGCATTTTTCATTTAAGAAAAAAAGTTCGTGTTCACCGAACTTTGAAAACCAAACAAAGTTCGGGTTCGGCCGAACTTTCAAATTTACCGAAGTTCGGGTTCGGTACCGAACGAAGTTCGGGTTCGGTATGATACCCTACACCAGTTATGAATATTAAATGTGATTTATTTTTCATAATAAAGCATTTATCTTCAATATTACCTTATTCCGATACATTTAAACAATTTATGGATGAAAAACTAATTCTCTGAAAGAGGCTTTATATGGGGGCTAGAGGCAAATATGGACCAAGCCCCAAAAAATTTTGTGAATATTTTTATATTTATATAGTACTTATTTGTGCTGAAATTCATCGCGATATTTGTGTTTATAAGTTAATTTTGGATATTCAAGTAATTTTCGGAAGTGGACTTTGTATGGGAGCTAGGGTCAAATGAGGCCCGATCTTTATGAAATTTGGCAAGGTCATCAAGGCTTGTAGTTGTGCCGTTTTTTATAGATATACAGGTATATTTAACATAATTATGAGCGCAGAAGCCCTTTTCGGGGTGTTCTGTTGTATGGGGGCTAGGTGAAATAAGGGACCGATTTTAACCATTTTCAATGGACTTCGTCCTTGGGTCAAAATAATATCATGTAGCGGATGTTAGCATTACATCCATAACTTCAGCGATATATACATATGTGAAGGTAATCATCCATATTCGCAGACAAACTGGCTATAATTAAGAATTTTACAAGATAAAATAAAAACTCGTTTTCAGTTTTATCTAGAAAATCTAAATAAAGAACTAAAAGTGAACTAATGATATAGTGGAAGTCAAAGGTCATGAGTATCAAATCTTTGCATGTATCGCGATTATTGTTCGTCGTACGACTTTAGATGTTATTACAACTTTTGTAGGGAATACAATTTCCAATATTTTGGTAAAGATTATTTTCGCAGATCATCAGTTGTTTTCAAATTATTTTGTTTTCATTTTCCTTAGCTATGTTACTTAAAAATATCGATTTAACTAAATAGTTAATATAAAAATATTAACGGAAGGACGGACAAGATTGGATCGCCCCAAAAAGTGATTTTAAGTTGATCAGTGCACCAAAAGGTGAGTGAGGATCCATTACTTACGGTGTCAGATTAACTAGTGTAAATAAAATAATATTATAGTGGTGTTATGATTTAAATCAATATAATTGGAAACACAAAGGACTTTTTGGGAAATCCTAAACCAATAAAGATATCGATAAATGCTTTTGTGCACACAAGTACAACCAGTAGAGGTACAAATTGCAATAATAAAAAAAATTCGAAAAATTCCACATAGTACTTAAATTCAAAACAGGGACGATATGAAAATTTAGTATCATATTAAAGCTCTTCGGGAGACGATTTCAATGACATGACACAATTTTGTATACAACTCCAAAATTATTACAAATGTCGTATTTTTTACGGATAATTTAATGAATTATTTAATATAATTAATTCGAATTATTTCATTATAAAACTCATATAATTTCATCGAACTGTTTTTTTTTTCTGTTTTTCGAAATTCTATATGATTTGATTATTATTTTCTCGCCAGTATTGTGCTAGCTATATAGCATTTTATGGTTTCATTCTATTATAGATCATATTTGCTATTTTTTGCTATGCTTGCTTTGCTAATAACGGTTTGTATGATGTTGTTTACATTATTTTGCAATGTTTTGGTAAATATACTTTAATCTAGATTAAATTTTGAAAAACTGAAAAAACCATTTCAACGAATTATATTAAATTCATATGTGCTAAAAAACAAAAAATTTGAAAATTTCCTGAAAAAATTTAAAATTTCGACAAATTTTGCTGTTATATGGAATTTAAAGCTCTAGGACCTTTCTAATGATATCAATAATTCATATCTTTTCTTTGGAAGAAATATGAAAAAAATCATAAAAACCTCAAAAAAGCACCTTTTTATCCTTTAATCTAGCTCACCAATTATTGACGCTAGGACAAAAATTTTGAGAAATGGTATCTTAGAATCAATTAAACTTTAATTTTGGTTGGGAACATTGACACCTTATTTTTCCTCCATACAAACGGGCCACCGTATTGTACATATGTATATTCATTTGCTAAAAAAATACACACACACAACTTGTTTCTTATTTTTAAATATAATGACAACGAAAGAAAATTTCATTTGATTATGAGTTGAATAAGGTGTATGTACACAGAAAGAATTATCAGTAGTTTATTTTCAATTAACATGTTTTTCTCTTTCTTTAGTTTTAATTTAAGCAATTTTTTATTTGTCTTAATTATCTCGTTGTTTAAAACCTAAGTTTACAAATTTGATTAAGTGTTTAATTGATTCAATTAGTTTTTTAATTGATTGAAAAAAATTTTCTGGCCAACTTTTCTATTTTAGTTTTTTTTTTAAATATTTTATTTTGATTTCTTATGCTAACAATGCTTATAATTCTTAAATAGTCAATACGATTTTAGGCATATAATATTCAAGTTTCATGACAATTTATAAAACACTTTATATTTTCAAATTTGATAATAAAGTGATATTTTTGTAAATGCTCAACGCATTGTTAAAGGTCAAGCATTCCTTTAACATTGTGAGTAATCAGTTAATAATTTGATTGTTTTAATCATCAGCTTAATTGGTTTTTAATACATTTTCTAACAAACTAATTCATTTGATTAATAAATTAATAAAAATTGGATTTTATTTTTATTAAATATTTAATTTTTACAATTAATGAATTAATCAATTTTAAATTTTGTCTCAATTATTGATATTAATTGTTCTGATTAATTCGTTATTTGGAAAAAAAAAGTATTTTTTTAATTTTTTTACAAATTTGATAATTGATATCATCATTTTGGTGATAGGTGCAAAACTTGCTTGATACAATTATTTTGATAATTGAAACATATTTTCAGTTTTTTCTGTGTATGTATCTTTTAAAAGAACCACAAATAAATTCTTTGAAAATGACGTTGTTGAAGAAATTTCCATAAATCTCAACTAATTAACAACATTACAGCAACATATACAATTTTAATGAAATTTCACATTGTCACTGCGCTTTGATTTAACTGATATTATAAACTTCTTATAAAAAGTTTATTTTCACTAGACATTTTTGGAACTAAATAACAAATCCTTTTTCTAGTTCTGATTTCATGTTAAATGTTCTGATTCATGTTAAATTTTACTTTGACATAGATTTCAACTGAATTATTTCTCGTAATTGAATGTTTCTTCTTACATACATATGGTAAATTTCTATTTATTTACTTGATATAATTAAAAACCTTCTTAGTAAATCGATGATGTTTGTACTAAAATAAAAAATCCATAACATAAAATTGTAATATCATTGGAAATATGTATGTTTTTATAAAATAGCTTTCATGAAATTTAATAGACAAACCGGTATAACTCCAGTAGAAACTAGATTATAACTTTAACGGATTTTAATGTATTTTAAGAAAAACGATCCAGTTAGAAAAACACTAATGAACTGAAATTTTCCATTTAACCTACATTTCTGCATGAAACACTACAAGGGAAAAACACTTTCAGTGAAAACAAGTAAGAGTTCTATATTCGGCTGTGCCGAATTTTATATACCCATCACCATGATATGTTAAATAGAATAGCCAGTACAAAAAATTATTGCAAAAAATCAAAAAATACCAGTTGTCAGGGTGTGGCGTATGTGCATAAAAATCTAGGAATGTATCATTCATAGAACAAAAAAGTAGAAAAACTCGTTTCCTCAAGATTTGTTTTAACTTAAAAGTACCAAAAAGTCCCATTTTACATGTTCTCACTATAAGTACAAAATTTTATGTTTCTAGGTTCAATATTATAGAAAATTCAAAAAATACCTTTTGTAGAAAGAAAAAGTACCAAAAAGTCCCCTCTTATGTGTTCCTACTTAATCCGAGCTCTAGATACTTAATTTCATGTATATAGATTCAATATTATAGACAATTCAAAAAGTACCTTTTGAAGAACAAAAAAGTACCAAAAAATGCTCTTTTAAATGTTATCATTTACTTCGGGCCTAAATACTTAATTTTTTGTCTCCAGGTTTAGTATTATAGAAAATTCAAAAAGTACCTTTTAAAGAACGAAAAAGTACCAAAAAATCCCATTTTATACGTTCTCATCTAATCCGGCCCCTACATGCTAAATTTCATGTTTCTAGGTTCAATATTATAAAAAATTACATAAGTACCTTTTGTAAAACGAAAAAGTACCAGAAAGTCCCCTTTTATGTGTTCTCGCCTAATCCGGGCTCTATATACTTAATTTCATGTTTCTAGGTTTAATATTATAGAAAATTCCAAAAATACCTTTTGTAGAAAGAAAAAGTACCAAAAACTCCCCTCTTATGTGTTCCTACTTAATCCGAGCTCTACATACTTAATTTCATGTATATAGATTCAATATTATAGAAAATTCAAAAAGTACCTTTTGAAGAAAGAAAAAGTACCAAAAATCACCTTTTACAGGTTATCATTTACTTCGGGCCTAAATACTTAATTTTTTGTCTCTAGGTTCAATATTATAGAAAATTCAAAAAGGACCTTTTTTAGAACGAAAAAGTACCAAAAACTTCCCTTTTATAGGTTCTCACCTAATCCGGGTCCTACATGCTAAATTTCATGTTTCTAGGTTCAATATTAAAAAAATTCAAAAAGTACCTTTTGGAAAACGAAAAAGTACCTAAAAGTCCCATTTTATGTGTTCCTATCTAATCCGGTCTACACATACTTAGTTTTATGTTTCTACGTTCAATATTATAGAAAATTAAAAAAGTACTTTTTGAAGAACGCAAAAGTACCAAAACATCCCCTTTTATGTGTTCGAACCTAGTCCGGGCTCTACATACTAAATTTCATGTTTCTTGCCAATAACAACATACTGCTTCGTTCGTAAAGCGACGTCACGCTCAGCTTTGTTTTTATAAACAAGTACCTACAATTAAAAAATTACCATATGATTATGTGTTTTGTTGTTGTTTACAGTTTCTGTCTGAGCATAAATAAAAAAATCTCAATTTTTGATGAAATTTTCAGAGGTAGCCTCGAATTTTTGCTCATATCTCCGGTATTTATGGACCGATTTTGCTGATTTTGCGTTCTTCCTGATCGTATGTCTGATAGAATTATTGAAGATTCGGATCTCGAAGATATCTGGGGCTTCTGAAAACTGATTTCAACATACACACAGACAGATAGGCGGACATAGCTAAATCGACTCCGCTATCTATAAGGATCCAGAATATATATACTTTAAAGGATCGGAAAATTATATTATAGAAATTACAAACGGAATGACAAACTTATATATACCCTTCACACGAAGGTGAAGGGTATAAAAATTATGATCAGTTCAACTTTCTCTCGATTCGTATAAATCGTATTAGAATTTAATAAGGTCCCAGAAAATATATACTTTGGTGGGTCTATGACCACATTTTGATGTGCTACAAACGTAATGACAAAATCAATGTACCCTCATCTTTTAAATGGTAGGTAAAGAAATAACACGAACATATTTTTCAAATTAAAAAAAAAATATTAAAAAATAAATTCGAATTAAAAGAAAAAAACAGGATATTACACACTCTGCAACAATGTCGGTTTTTCGTAAAATATCGATATACACAATTACAACTTAAATTTATCAATAGTTTATAAAATTTACTTTCTATTGAAATTTAATTTTTAGAAATCTTTAATAAATTTACAAGATTATTACGGGTTAGCCATCAATTTTGCAATAATTTCATTAAATCACCGCTTTCAATAATGTACATGTAATCAAGTCTACGCATTTATACTCATTGTTAAAATTATGGTATAAATTGACAAAAGTAATCAAATTAATACATGTGACTTTACAAATTCTACTAAATTTATAATTAAATTAAATTAGTCAGGCATAATGTACCGCAAATTTACTCATCTTCTAATTGTGTTTTGTGGAATTCATTGCAAAATTTTTGATTGATGTGAATTGTTTAATATTTACAAATGATTATGTAAATAATACATATGTACGTAAATATATATATTAAACCAACCACATACAAATGAATTTGCGTTAAATATGTATTGTAAAAAAGTCAAAATTTATTTAGAGTGAAGCTGGTATATTAGGGTCAATTGATGTGTTAAAGTATTTAGTGTTAAAGAATTTCCACAATGAATTTTCGGTTGGATTTTTAACTATAAAAAAACCGCGACAAAGGTTATTGGTCTTTTTTTGTAAAAATTATTATGAAATTTCCTTGTTTGGGTCATTTAATCGGTGTAGGCTATCATATAGCCGACCTTGATTTTACCATGCATATACATATACATATGGGCAATTCCATACGATTGTATGTGACATTCGCACGCCTTCAAAGTAGTATAGATTTTGTAAAATTAGGAGTACTTGGGAAACAATTTTGTCATTTTGTTCCATTTAAAGAATACTATATTTGCAAAAGGAATCATCCCATTCGGAACCTTGTTTTCCAAAATATGGATTAAAATATGGCAATATCATACGTGACAAAAAACGGAAGTATTTTTAAAGTTCATTTGAATATTTACGAAAATCTGCGAATTGTGTAGGTGTATCTTTTTTGTTTTAATTTCTTACACTATGGGACATATTTTTCATTAGTAATCCATAATTTTCAAAAGGAGTAGGAAAGTGCAGTCGGACATGGACGACCTATATACATGTTTAAGCAATTTATAGATAAAAATAAAAAACTGGAGTTATATGGAGACTAGGGTCAAATATGGACCGATCCTCATAAAATTCTAGGGTGTGATTTTAATTCATATAAAACTTATTTGTGCCAAATTTTAAATTAAATTAAAATAATACTAGTGATTAGAGGTGAGTTACGGACGTTTAAGTGTTTTTCTGAAATTAAACTTTGAACGGAACTAGGGTGAAATGAGGTCCAATCGTTATGAAAATCGGCATAAAGGTTTAGGCTTATAAACATTTTAGATCTGCCGATTTTTGAAGGGATAGTATTATAATTAACAGAATTATGAGCTAAAACGTGATATTTTCGGTTCCGTTTGTATGGCGGCGAGGTTTAAAAATAGACCGATTTCAAAAATTTTTAACAGTCTTCGTCTTTGGCGCTACAAAAGATCATATACCAAATTTTGTTGAAAAATAAAAATGTAGAAGTTAAAAGGGTTTTCTTTTTTCAGTCGTGGTTTACCTTTTCATGGAATTGCCCATATGTATATTTTTATTTAATTTTGCAACCACAATCTAAACAGATAAATAAACTCTATCAAAAAATAGTTTGAATAAATAAACAATCACAGTGACTACTCAACTCTTTTAATGCAAATATACATACTTATTATGTAGTTCTATTTGAAGGAACATGTTTATGTAAATATATTCTAAAACAAATTAAAATTTAATAACAAATAATATAATAATATAATGAAAATCCGAATTTAAGCCAGACCACATTAAGTAAACATTATTTTTACCGTAAAACAAAAGCCAAAAACAAATATTGAATGTGTTTTAGAAAATGTTCAATGAGATTTTACGAAAACGAATTTATTTTATAATTTCAAATGCAGACACACACCAACACACATATAAAAACACATACAAACACAAGTAATACATATTAAAACAAATGAAACAAACAAATAAACAAATAATGTTGTTAGATTCAACAAAATCATATAAAACTAATTTGTAAAACCATGCAGACGAGAGAGACTACTAACTATATATATGAAAAAATATAACCCGTAGATCGGGTTTCCATTTATTTCGTGGAAAATTTTAGGACATAGTTCCTAGTGGGTTAAATAAATACTTTTCATATATTTATATAGATATCTTAAATATTTTCTTTTTCGATATTGGCATTCATTGAGTTCTGTCAAACTGCGGGGTTACTTTCACCAATATCTTTGTATGAATAAAACATTATTGTATATGTGCAACCAATACCAACACATCAAATGACATACATATGTAGGGTGAAACAAATTTGCTTAGATACGAGGATTCAAATTTACTAATTTCAGAAATTCACATCAAATTTCGGCCACATGTTTTAATAAGAAAGTTTGGAAAATCTTTAAAAACCAATTTGACTCGATTTCATGTATTTTTAGGTGCTGAAACCGAATCTAAAATCGGTTTTTACTTTTTTTTCTTATATTTCGGAAATTTTTTAAAATTAAATAAACATATTTACGTTTAAGGGTTAAGCATGCCAATAACAAAAACATAGGGGTGAAAGAGAAGGATGTACTCGGAGAGAGCTCTAAGCTACCTCAGCCTTTAAATATAGGTGAGGGTTCCGACTCTGAATACTCAGAAGATAATAACAACACCATTATAGCAAATTCGATGAAGGATGAAGTAGAGCAAATGGTGAAAGAGGTAAGTGATAACATATCTAAACTACTTATTACTAAGAAAAGACTATCTAGAGCACAGAGGAGGAAATTGAAAAAGATGCTTAAGGATATCATAGTTAGTCAATCCCACGACACTCCTAAGGAAAATTCGGACTCTCTCACAAGGTCTGATGCAAAGAGGATCAGGTCTCCCGAGAAGTTGACAACGGAGAATAAACCTAAGAAGAAAAAGACGGGGAGCGTCATCTCATACGCAGTCGAAGGCCAGGCCACACTTCACTCAGAGGAACCACAAGTCAGAATCCTGCGAGTAAGGTTGACAACGCCAAGCCAGATATTTCGAAGACGAACACGTAGGCGAAACCAACCTCGAAGGTAAGGCTATCTCAAAAGAAGCCCGAAAAACGAGGAAGGAGAAGCTGGACGGTGGAAAAGGTCAAAGTTGACAGAAGAAGACACCGGGACGATCTCTGCTATGCAGTTTACGATGCCGGTAATCCGACAGGCAAATTTCAAATAGACCAGCAGAGTAAGATAGAAGATCTGGTGAACAATAAGATAGTGGACCACGCAATCGCTTCAAAGCGCAAACAACCAATAGAGAGCGTGAGCTGCGAGTCCAGCATGGGCGTGATGTTGATGAGATTGGCATCTCACCAATGTGTTAGCACCCTAAGGGACTTGGTGGACTGTGTCCCTCCTCCCTGAGACGGCGACAAGCAGAGACTGGCCAAGAAGAGTGCTCTTATAGTCCGCTGTCTACATAAAAGTATGGGGCAGTAAACTGGCTAATGAACGTTTACTGGAAATTCTTGGAGGTCAAAATGCTGAGCTGGCCGTGAAAAAAATGGGATGTCTTTTAGTGGAAAGAAGGACCTGAGGGAACTCTATTTGTAATAGGTTTCGACAAGAATTCCATGGCTAGTCTTGCCAAGAATATAGGCAGGGTTTACTACGCCTCTACAGCTGTCATATTCAAAATTTGGTAGGTGCTAACATTTTTGCAAAAATAATTTTCACCTTCAGAGCCGTGCCGCCACCATTTAAGGTTGTCCATCGCCTTAAATTTTTCCAAAATGCATTTTAATAACATAGAATATAAGTCTAGAGGCAGAGACGACCAACATTCGCAACTTCTGTAGAATTATAGATTTGAATATTTGGGACACACGTACATATACAGTCGCGAGGACTAAAATATCAATATGTGAAAAATTACTTTTTTCACATTAGGACCCTCGTATAAATATAATAAATATAAAAGTATACAAGCATTTGTTTATACATATATAACAAGCCTGTCCGTAATATAATTTATAAAACAGCAAATATTACATTCCTACTTTTAACCATAATGTATTGAGGTATGTTTAAAAGGATGTATGCACTAACCTACAATAATATTATAACCAGTATTTTGGTCAAATGAAATTAGCATTTGTTATGTCTTTTACTACTTATTTGTTATATTTGTGTTAACGTGAAAACATGTTGTACTACAAACATAAATACAATAAATATAACAAACAAAAACAACAACAACATCTACAAACAGCAAAAATTGCATACACATACATACATCAATGTAAAAACGCAACAAATATTTATGTACTTATGTATGTAGAATGTACAACTATACTCTAGAGATCCAAATACATTTATTGATTATTCCCCAAATATAACATGCATGAATAATCGGCACAAAATGAATGAAATTTTAACCCAATTTTCTACAATAATATTGAAAATACAAATGACCAATTTAAAAGTGAATAAATAAGTATTTTTTTCATATATGTACGTATTAGGGTAGCATAAAAATATTAGGCATTCATTTAAGGAATTTTATCACTTTATAGAAAACTTTTAATAAGTTGTCGTTATTAATGAAACATTTTCAATGAATTCTCTATTTAAAGAGATCTTTGCATATGTTTTCTATATTTTTATAATACGAATAAGTACCTGTGAAGTGAGGAATCTATTTTTAAAATTTGCCAAGCACCTCCAAAATCTTGAGATTCCAGTAAAAACCGGTTTTCGTACCTTTAAAAGTCAGTAACTTAGTTGAATCCCAACCGATTTTAACTTTCTCAATGGAATTAGAAAGTAGAAGCTGAAGCCTTTACAGTGACATACATATGCATATGATGTTTAAGTAACCTAGATAAATACGTGTATATTTCATCGTCAAATAAGTTTTTGATTTTAGATTTGCACCGTTTTCCAAATTTGGAGATGTTTTTACAAAGTATTTTATATAGAAACCGTACAATTTATTAATCCATTAGCAATTGACGACGATATTGATATTTTTTATTGATTTTATCATTCCGTTTGAAACACATTGAAATATTGGTCATAGACCCACAAAAGTATATATATTCTGGGTTCTTATTAAATTCTAAGACAATCTAGCCATATCCATCCGTCTGTCTATCTGTTGAATATTCTCTATAGGTGAGGTTTGTTTGGTATTGAAAATGAACAATATCGGTCCACGATTTCGGATAGCCCCAATACAAGTGGGCTCCCGAAAAAAAATTTAACGGGCTTATCTGTTTTAAAAGTACGAGTATAGCGATGACATATGACATAAATAAATAAGTTTCATATGAGCCAAAATCATCCTACCAATTTATAAGACGATTGGTCCATAATTGACCTTACCCCTTATATAAGGTCTCTTTCAGAAAAAAAACTATAACGCTCATTACTGGCTTAAAAATAAGAATATAGCGATGAAATTCGACACACATAGGTTCATGCGAGTTAAAATCTCTCCACATAATTTTGTATGGATTGGTCAATAATTGACCATACCCCTTCAGAAAATGACTTTAACCCTCATTACTGGCTTAAAAATGCGAGTATAGCAATGACATAAGTAAGTCTCTTACAAGCCAAAACATCCTGCCAAAACCCGAATACGAATATAGCGATGAAATTCGACACACATAATCACACAAAATCTCTCTACTAAATTTTATGAGGATCGGTCATTAACTAACCCTACCCCTCATGTAAAGTCCCCTTCAGAAAATGACTCTAACGCTCAACACTGGCTTAAAAATACGAGTAATTTGACATAAGTAAGTCTCTTACGAGCAAAATCCTCTCTACCAAATTTTATGTGGATCGGTTCATAATTGACCCTATCCCCCATATAAGATCCCCATCAGATAATTACGTTAACGCTCATTACTGGATTAAAAGTACGAGTATATAGATAAAATTTGACATAAGTCAGTTTATTACTTACGAACCAAAACCTAAGAAACTTTTATAGGAACGTAGATCATCCTACCGAATTTCATGCGGAAAGTGTCTATGTAAACATGTTTTATATAAAAATCGGTCTAAAAAAATTTATGAAAAATTGTATGAAAAACGGTCTACCTCTCATATAAGGTCTACTCAGTAAATATGATGAGTAATATTACCCTGATGTTTATAGAGGAGCATTCCTTTTACCAGCGTTGCCAATTTAGCGCTTTTGACGCTAGATTTAGCGCCTTTTAACAATCCAAAAGTCGCATTTTTTCCTCTTAGCGCTTTTTTTTGGAAAAAGGCGCTAAATTAGCGCTTTTTTCAAGAAATGAAGAATCTTTTTAATAACATAAAATTATTCTAGTTTAACAATAAAGAAAAAACGGAATAATTTTAGACAGTACTCTGCCGTACACATTTATTAAAGTTCCTTTTTCTAAACTTTCCATATTATGAGTAATTCAAAGATCTTTTAGTGTGATGAGTTATTTTAAAACTTTAAAACTAAAATAATAAATATTCACCACTTTCGCCAAAAGAATTGAAATTTGTTTCTTCTTAAATTTTCATTCCTTTCGAAGGGAAAATTGATTTCGTGAAATTCCACAACAGTTGATTTTGTTCGTAACAGCTTTTTATTGATCAGAAAATTCTATAAAAAATTCACAACAAGGGAAGTTTTTCACGTCAAAAAAGGTAAATTAACTTAATTTTAGTTAGGTTAACTTGAACTTGAAATGAAAATAGCATTTCGTGAAAACTATTGATATTTTAATGTGAATAATACAAAAATAATTTTGATCGCACAAAGTTTGATTCACAAAAATTTAGCATTATTTTCTTATAACTTCACTGTGAAGGAAACAATTACTTGACGATTACTTCAGTTTTTTTTTCACAAAGTTTTGGCTCTTGGTATTTTTGGAAAGGAAGAGTTTAATTAAAATTTATTACGGGGAATTTCAAAAAATCTCTTTGACTAGTTATTGAGATCTTGATCGATGATAGCAATTAGAAAATCGAACATATTTGTATTAACCTTAATTTTTTAAATAGATTTCTGTTTTGTAAAAATTATTTCTTGATAGATAATTTTGTATAAATTTGGTAATTCTATATAAAATACCAATTTGTAGAGAATTTTCCATAAATTTAAACGTCATGCTATATTTGGACAAATTTTCTGCTCATAAAGAATTTTATATAAAATTTCTATTCATTAATAGTTTCTATTGACTGAGTATTAAAAATAAAAAATAAATTCTCTATTTGATATTTTTTATTTTATGTATAATATTTACGATATTACTTTTATGGAATAATAACTGAAAAATACTTCAATATTTAATGAACATTTTCGCAAAATTTCTCTGAATTTCCCAATAATTATAAAAAGTTATCAAATTTTTTCGAAAATTTTAATTTAATTTCCTCCTACAATGACATCACCATGTTAAAATAATGACTTAAATACAATTGTGTAGGTAAATTTAACCATTTTAACCCTTGCTTAGTAGTGAATTTTTTTGCCAAGTATTTCTCAGAAATTTAAAAAAAACTCTTTTTTATTTCATAAAAATTTCATGAAATTCTCTCCAAAAATATATAATTTTTTAAATTGAAAAATTTATGGAAAAAAATTATAAATTTAATAGACAACTTTTGATTATTTATCTTTATCCAGGGAAAAATTCCCTTTAATTTACCTTTTTTAAATAACGATGAAATACTCGATACATGGCATTGATTTTAATAACAAATTCAAAAGACCACATGTTATAATATGTCCGTTTATTTAATTTTAAAATAAACTATCATTATTTTAACATTAACCTAGGAGTAGTATATTATTGCAAAAGTAAAATTAAATAAAAATATTTACAACAAAAAAATAAGACTTTAAAATATATATATTTTATTTACAACGGATGCTAGCATTTTTACACACGAATAAAATGCATTTAATAATTTATATATGTATATTATTTACATAAATGAACAGTTTAAATACTTCATGGTTAAATAATATATTTATATAAAACTATTTTTATTTTATTTATTTGGTTTTTTTTTCAACTCTTTTAATTTAATTTTCTTTTTGTTTTACCTAGTGTTTGGTATTTGTATCATTAAATAACATAGTACTCGTACGTTCTTTGTAGGGCTGTAATGTGGTTTTTGTAAATTACATTTTAATACAATAATGTTGACATTTTAAAACTTCATTAACACAATTAACCGCACACAGACGCTTGCAAATGAAAAGGACTCTTAGTGTCGTTCATTTTGTGTGCAATGTGCGTTTTTTTTTGCTCACCTCTCTCGATCTCTCATTATTTTGCGTTTAAAAGTAGGAAACCATATTAACAGCAACAACAGCAAAGGTTTATAACATTGTTGAAAGCTCCAAACCGCACAAATATGTTTGTCTGTTTGTAGCAGCACAAAAAAAAGACGACAACCTGTACTGAGACAGATATGTACATTAGGGATATAACTAATTTTGATGAAATTTTTTGCAAACATTCCCTAGTTAAAAAGTCCTTTAAAATAATTTGTTGATCATATTAATTTTTAGTATATATTCGATTCTTATGGACCGATTTTTCCGGCTTTAAACAGCTAAATTCTTAAAAGCATATATAACTGAATTATCTAAGATTTGGATTCCAAAGATATACACTCCCGCTCACTTAAATATGTTCACTATTGTTTACATTCAAATTAATTTTTTGCAAAAAATTATGGACTAAATTGGTTATATTAAAATTTTAATTAATAGCATAATGCCTTATGTATCACTAGATAGACAAACATTAGTGCAATACTAAGTTTTTGAACAAAATTTGTTTTTGGCTCATTTGAATAGGCTCATCATCTTTAATTTACAAAAACAACAACAAAATGCATTTTTCAGTAAACTTTTTTATTTTTATAAATATTTTTACAAGGTTTTAGAAAAAATTGAGTAAGAAACATATTCGCCGTTACTTGAGATAACTTCGAAAATTCGAGGTGATAGAGAGTTATCAAGATTCTTAAGTAATGACAAGGAACTTTCGGTCTAAGCCTTTTTAGTTCCTTCAATTTAGGCTTCTTTTGTGTCATACTGTCTGCCCGACCTATACACTTTACGAGAAAGAATATTCAAAACATTTTCAATAACAAATAGGTGAGAAGATTATGGAGGCTACTCCAAAATTTTTACATATTGGCATCGAATCCATCCAATTACAGCCGAAAATGTGAAAAAAGCTCTTAATTTCAAAAATCATAAAAATAATTATTATATCGATCTGGACCTTTTAAATTAAAGTTTTTTCATCCGAAAAAAACAAGATGTTGATATTGATTTTTATAAGCATGTGTTCACGTGCAAACTGAAGAGGTTTTACCTTTACGAGTGGCAATTGACAATTACTTGTAATGTGTAATTGACCAATAACCAATTACAATTACTTGTAATTGTAATTGAAGTTTTGCCAATTACAATTACTTGTAATTGTAATTTCAAGTAATTGTAATTGGCAAAACTTCAATTACCATTACAAGTAATTGTAATTGTCAAAACTTCAATTACAATTACAAATAATTGTAATTGGCAAAACTTCAATTACAATTAAAAGTAATTGTAATTAGTAAAGCTTCAATTACAATTACTTCAAAAGTAATTGTAATTGAAAATGTAGTCATTACCCCCCAAGCCTGCTCCATATGTAGTTCCATTTATGTTTTCTTAATATTCAGACTGTTTTCTTATAAAATTGCGAATAACATTCTGAATTTGCCAATTTTTTTGCCTGTGATTTTGGACAGTTTCCAAAAACGCTAAAATTATATTTGAACAAAATGTCAATAATTATATCCCTAATGTACGTAGGTGAATGTGTATTTGTGTAAAATTTTAATGATACCATGCGAGCATAACTAACACTTGTACGTGAAAGAAAAAGAGGAATAAATATTTATAAGTAGATCCCAGCAAACAATTTTATTATAAAGTTCTTAAGGATACATATTGCTAGTTTATATTATTGCAAACGTTTGATAAGTAAAATACTTAGTGTAAATATGTTGTATGTTAAGATATCGAAACGTGGAGTCTAAGTTGTCATTAAACGTTTGCAGGGGTAATGACACATACATGTATATGTATGTAGAGTTTTTGCAATAAAAGTTAAAATTTCGTTTATTGATTTCATTGTTCTTAAAATAGCCTTTGTTTTGGACATTCGAAGAGAGCTATATGATATATGTAAATGTCATTATATGTAAATCGTTTAATCCTTTTAATATTTTTAATTAATAAATAAAATTTGTTATTAATATGTTTAGCCTAATTTTATAGTAGCTTACTTAATGTAGAGTGGTCTAAAGTATATGATGGTCAGATATAAACATCAATTGTGTGGTTTTGTGATTGGTAAGCTTAAGGCTTGTTGCAGTTTTTGCAAATCGCTTATTTTCTACAAAATCGGCATAAATCAAAAAACTTCATTTTGATTAAAGCAGCATTAAATGTTTTAGGTTATTTTTTATTTTATTTAGATAAATTTCAAAAATAAAACCTAATAAAAAGTGTTGTTAACATGTTGCTCATCTCAACTTAAACTAAATTTTTGTAGTGAAAAAATATACGTGAAAACTTGGGCTTTAGTTTGAACGTTTACTACAAAAACCACTCGCACACCGAAAATAAACCGAATTTTGTATTGGGACGCTCATGTTGTAAATGAGCGATATTGTACATATATGTATATAAACAGTAAAAATTATTTTTAATATTTTTTTATTAGTCTTATTTTTAATCTATCTACCTAAGACCGCTTTGGACTGTATAAGAGACTTATACGAATACTCTTCCAAAGTATATATTTGCATCATAGGGGTAAAAAGCCAACACGGAAATAATCGCTAACGAAAATACTTAATGAAAAGGGAACTCGAAGAAGTTAAACTAACGAATGTAAAACCGTTCAACGCAACGAGAGTTGAGAGATATTATAGGCTATCTCTAATAAAAAGAAAAAAGACCTCTCAGAGAGAACGTATTTTTAGTGTACGCACAAGGTTATGGACATAACTTTACAAAATTCGTGAAAATTAGATTCAAATGTCTTGCGAGGGATGGATTTGATGATCCTACTCCAAGAAGATTAGGATCTTCTAAACAGGATATATAAACGGCCTGCCCAAAAGCTTTCTTTTGGATTTCAATTTAATCATATAACCTCTGATTCTATGAAATCCAGGAATAAAACATAAACTAACGAATATCTCCTTTCTTACCTCAAAAAAAAAAAAAAAATATAAAATTCCAGCAAAATTATGAAAATTTTCAGTTTTTCTTTCCTTTTTTTAATTCTCTTTAATATGCATTGGTTGCGTATGATTGATATTTAATTAACCTCACATTGTATTTAATATGTATGTATGTATATTAAGTATATAATAAACTTTTCGAATTTAATAATAAACATATATTGTTTTTAATTAAATCGTAGCATTTTCAATACATAACCATAGTATATGGTCAAATATAGGCAAATTTATATTCCAACATTCGATTATCACTGATCAAAATTCGGACTACAAACGTAAGCAGGGTATTTGTTGCGTATGATTGATATTTAATTAAAAATGTTCATATATATAAATGCTAACTATACAATATGATAAACTAATCAAATTTTAAGTTGTATATGGCTATCATCTTACACATTTGTTTCTTAAATTTCTCTATGTGTAAAATAAAAACAAGACTATTCCTTTTCTTTTTTCTATTTCATAATGAAGAGTGTGAATAGCAAACAAGAAACAACGCAAACAGAAACTGAATCATGGACACGAACACCAACTAACAGACCAAACCAGCTAACAGCAACACAACGTTTTTAATTATTAACCACTGATAGAAGAGTGAATGTCACAAGGGTTTCATTTTCAAAATTTTGAAGCAATGTTTGTTCTTGTGATTGAGTTTGTTCATGACTTGATTGCAACACAACCCACATGGTTGATGTATGTCTGGAAAATGTGAAATAACTTGTTAAAGTGTCTAAAAGAGAGAACAGTTTTTAGATTCAAAAATATATTTAGATTGAATTTTCAGTTTAATATATATGGATAATTGTGATGTATGAATAACCTACATATATTTATTCTAAAATTGTAAATCAGTATATTTAATAAATCAGGATATTTGTAAATCAGGATATTTAATAAAAAAAAGTGTTCTTGAGTCAAGAACTTGAGGAATATTTGACATCAAGAAACCATGAAAATCTTTTGCATATATGTATGTTTATTAGGGTGGTTCCAAAATAGAACTTGCTGATGTTCCCAACGAAAATGAAAATTTAGTTCATTCTAAGATACAATTTCTTATTAAATGTTTGTCCTGACTACAATATTTGTTTAGCTGGATCAAAGGATAAAAAGGTCCTTTTTAAGGTTTTTATGATTTTTATCATATTTCTTGCAAATAAACCATATGCAAATTTCGTATCATATGAAAGGTCTTTGGGAGGTGATTTCAATGACAAGCACATTCGTATACAACACTCTAAAATTATTACAATTGACGTATTTTTTCGCAAAATTTTTAAGTTTTTCAAATTTTTACATAGAATTATTTAATGTAATTAATTGAAATTATTTCATTATAAACCACATATAGGGGATTATTTTGTAAATCCCTTCCTCTCACTTCACTTCATTTTTCATATGAATTGTTTTTGTATTTTAAAAAATTTGTATGAAAATATTTTCAACACAAGGTGAAGTGTGTTACAAAATAAGGGGGTTAATTTCAACGAAATGGTTTTTTCTGTTTTTCGAAATCCTATATGTTTTGTATTTTATTTAAATATATTTAATCTTATTTCTCCCCAGTATTGTGGTACCTAATTTATATAACATACATAATATGTACATCTGTATACGCGCAATTTCATTAGCTTTTAGTTAGTTTTGTTAGTTTTTCTTGCTTTGTTAAAAACGGTTTATATGTTGTTGTTTACATTATTTTGGAATGTTTTGGTAGCGTACATAGGGGTCTATACAAATCAAATTCGATCTAGACTGAATTTTGAAAAATGAAAAAACCTGAAGATTTTATTAAGGATTATTATGTATTACTTCAACGAATTATATTAAATTCATCTGCGTTAAAATGCAAAAAATCTGAAAATTTCCCGAATAATTAGAAAATTTCGACTACTTTTGCTGTTACGCAAAAATGTCTGATATGGAATTAAAAGCGTCTCTCAAGGATCTTTCTAATGATACCAATATTTCATATCTTTCCTTCCGAAGAAATATGAAAAAAGTAAGAAATTACAATTAAATTACACCTGCTATAAAAATAAAATGTGATTTAGTTTTCATAATAAAGCATTTAAGTTGAATTGTATCTTGCTTTGAATTATACTTATGACGTTTATTGTTGAACAAAATTGTGGACATTTAAGTCAAATTTTGAAGGGGGATTTGTATAGGGGCTATGGTCAAATTTTATTGAATTATCTTCAAAATTGTGACCTGTAGTTTAATTACAAGGTTTAAAAGCCCTATTCAGGGGTTCAGTTTTATGGGGGCTAAGTGAAATAATGGACCGATCTTAACCATTTTCAATAGGTTTTGTCTCTGGGACAACAGAAGATCATGTGCCAAATTTCAATGAATTATCTTCAAAATTGCGACCTGTAGTTTGATTACAAAGTTTACATGGACGGACGGACATATCTAAATCGACTATGAAAATGATTCTAAGCCGATTGGTATTCTTTAAGGTGGGTATAGGACCAATATTATTGTGCGTTACAAACATCACCACAAACCCAATATACCCTCCCCACTAAAGTGTCGTAGGGTATAAAAATCATAAAAACCTCCAAAATGGACATTTTTATCCTTTGAGAAATTGTATTTTATCCTTTGAGAATTTTGGCCACCCTATTGTATAAGATTGTTGCATATATCAAATAATTTATCAAAACGATATAATAAGAGCTTAAAAATTTGATTAAAATAAAAAAGGTCGATAAAAAACATTTATGTTAAATCTATATCCTGAAAAAATTATGAATAACATTTCATATAGAACTCTTTCACAAAGTGACATTATTTGATTTTTCGATACTCTAGATTACACATATTCGAAAAACATATAATCTTTGTTGTAAAAATTATTATAAATAAAATTTTTTTTATTAGTTTATTATTTTGTTACAGCTGATTTTCATTACACTATGAATATAGAATATTAATAACACTACATGCCACATATGAGCAATTTTATGAAATTTAATTTTAAAATTGTTCAATGGCTTCAAATTCGTTACGTCTATTGCAGACACAAACAAGTTTCTATTTGTTTTTATTTTCGCAAAAAACAACTAACGCTAATAATAAAAATCAAAAAAATATTACTTTGTTCCCAAAAAAAAAAAAAAAAAACAACTTAAAATATTTAGCTCCACATAAAATAGGCCATTTAAAAAGGCAGCAACAATAAGAGCAAAATATATTTACACAATAAATACTATTATATAAAGAAAAGCCCAGCAGTGTTACAAATATACATTGATCCTTCTGTGCAGACGTTAAAAGAAGTTACTTTCAATATGATTCTCTATCATAAAAAGTAGTTATTGGTAGAATCAATTGTCTCTTTGTTTTCGAAGTGAAGTGTGACAATTAAATGTAATAACTTACATACGTTGGTTTTGATCATTAGTTCAGCACAGACTCACCTAAAATTGTAGGAAAATAACTGTGCCATAATACAGACACACTTTTCTACATACATACAAACGTTCAACATTTAGTATTCAGCAATAAAATAAGAGAAAAAACAAACCAGCAACAAACAAATAAACACCATTCAACACCATGGAGACCAATGTTACCCAAGTGATTTAACGCATTAATGGTATGCGTTGTTGCCGCCATGTGAATAAGAGAGACAGTAGCAACATAAATCAGCAACAGATATAGTTACGTGCCACAGAACTCATACGAGAAATATACAATATGACGAAATGGTTAAACAACGGAAATTCGAATAGAAATCTAGTACAAAATAATTTCTTATGAAACACTTCCACAGTAGTTACGGCTCTATAGCTCCAAAATTTCATCTTTTCATTCGTAGCAAGAACACGAATATGTATTTCAGGTTTTTAAATGTTTCTTTACTCATTTAAATTGTAGTTTTACCACTGCTAACAAAATACTGTCGGAAACATTTATTCAATACAAAAATATTTTTTATTACATTTTCTTGGAAACATTTGTTTTATTTGTGTGCCTTTTCGTGTTGTTTTGTTGCTTTTTTGTTGTTTTTGTTTCCAAAACATAGTTTAAAAGATTTATTTCCTTCGAAAAATAAAATGCTATCTAAGCCTAACTAACCAAGTGCCAACATAAACAGTATTGTAAAATTAAATTTGTATATACCAAAAATTTTTTGATAATATCAATGAAAGAATAAATAATGTATTTCAATATAAATAAGTTAATATTTTAAATATTTAAATTGCAATTTGAAAGGCAATTTAAAGAAAACAAACAAGAAAATATAATTCTCAAGATTTAGAAGAATATATTTTTTCTTAAATAAATAATTTAAATACTATTTTATTCCAAAACCAATGACCATGAAAGTAATTTTCTGAGGGTCTAGGGTCATTAGAAACATATATCATATCAGCCAGGGGTACTCCTCGGTTTTGTAGCTTTTTGTTGATAGATGTTCTCTTTCTACCGTACGGACTTTATGCCACTATGCTCTTCGGCATTGTGACTCTTTTTGGTGGAAACTATGAAACTAGAACTGAACTAGAACTGTACTAGAACTGAACTATAACTGAACTAGAACTGAACTAGAACTGAACTAGAACTGAACTAGAACTGAACTAGAACTGAACTAGAACTGAACTAGAACTGAACTAGAACTGAACTAGAACTGAACTAGAACTGAACTAGAACTGAACTAGAACTGAACTAGAACTGAACTAGAACTGAACTAGAACTGAACTAGAACTGAACTAGAACTGAACTAGAACTGAACTAGAACTGAACTAGAACTGAACTAGAACTGAACTAGAACTGAACTAGAACTGAACTAGAACTGAACTAGAACTGAACTAGAACTGAACTAAACTGAACTAGAACTGAACGAGAACTGAACTAGAACTGAACTAGAACTGAACTAGAACTGAAACTAGAACTGAACTAGAACTGAACTAGAACTGAACTAGAACTGAACTAGAACTGAACTAGAACTGAACTAGAACTGAACTAGACGGAACCTAGACAGAACTGAACTAGAACTGAACTAGAACTGACTAGAACTGAACTAGAACTGAACTAGAACTGAACTAGAACTGAACTAGAACTGAACTAGAACTGAACTAGAACTGAACTAGAACTGAACGAGAACTGAACTAGAAACTAAACTAGAACTGAACTAGAACTGAACTAGAACTGAAACTAGAACTGAACGAAACTGAACTAGAACTGAACTAGAACTGAACTGAACTAGAACTGAACTAGAACTGAACTAGAACTGAACTAGAACTGAACTAGAACTGAACTAGAACTGAACTAGAACTGAACTAGAACTGAACTAGAACTGAACTAGAACTGAACTAGAACTGAACTAGAACTGAACTAGAACTGAACTAGAACTGAACTAGAACTGAACTAGAACTGAACTAGAACTGAACTAGAACTGAACTAGAACTGAACTAGAACTGAACTAGAACTGAACTAGAACTGAACTAGAACTGAACTAGAACTGAACTAGAACTGAACTAGAACTGAACTAGAACTGAACTAGAACTGAACTAGAACTGAACTAGAACTGAACTAGAACTGAACTAGAACTGAACTAGAACTGAACTAGAACTGAACTAGAACTGAACTAGAACTGAACTGAACTGAACTAGAACTGAACTAGAACTGAACTAGAACTAGAACTGAACTAGAACTAGAACTGAACTAGAACTGAACTAGAACTGAACTAGAACTGAACTAGAACTGAACTAGAACTGAACTAGAACTGAACTAGAACTGAACTAGAACTGAACTAGAACTGAACTAGAACTGAACTAGAACTGAACTAGAACTGAACTAGAACTGAACTAGAACTGAACTAGAACTGAACTAGAACTGAACTAGAACTGAACTAGAACTAGAACTGAACTGAACTAGAACTGAACTAAATTGTATTTTTTTTTTTTTTTTCTTTTGAAAATTGCAACCTGTTGTTTCTTTACGGACGGATATTTGACGACAGTTGTAACAGGTATTGTTATATTTATAGGTTATAAATATAAGTACCACGTTTGTTAAATCTTTTAAAATTAAAATTTTTTTAAGTCAGTTAGTTAAGAAGGATCAAATCTAATGAAATACATCTAGGTCTATATTGGGACTCTTGTGCTCTCCTTTACCGGAAGCCGCACTTTTAAATAAAAAATAAAATGGTCTACTATACTACGAAATATAACGGTATTAAAGTCTGTTAAAGTAAGAGTAATTTGGCAAAAAGGTAATGAGTTAAAAGAGTATTTTAAAGGGAAGAAATATTGATTTAATGTCTCAAAAAGGTTCATATTTTTTTATTTGTTCAAATTAAAAAGTTTCTTTACAATACCATTAGCTCAGAAGGTACCAAATAATGAAACAAATAAATAAATTAATGTAAATACTAAAATTTGTCTTGTATACTAGACATCATAAATTAAAAGAAAATTAATACAATTTTTATTTATAAAATTTTAATTTCCTTTTTACCCAAAAAATCAGCTTTTGTAGCTAGTAGAAATACAAGTACTAGTAATTCTGCATATGCATGCATATACATACATATGTATGTATATAAAAGTATGTATGTATATATACTTACATATGCATATTGTACATTCATATATTAAATATAAAAAGTTTTTCATTAATGCAAAAAATTTTTTATGTTGTTTCAGATGTGGTTTTTATTTACAGAAAGTAAGAAAAACATACTTGATATTTTACATATATAAAAATATTTTACAATAGACTGGTCCTCCTTAGACCTCGATATTCACACATTAAGATATTCATTAAAGCATGTGCAACAATCAATTATTTTAATAATTCTTATAACCTCGTTCGTTTTTTTATATGTTCTTTTTTATAAATATTGGGTGGTAAGTCAGCTCTTCGAAGCCTTGATCGACTTTAGGTTAGTGTAAATGATCTTGCAAGCGGGTTAGGATAGGATGAAGTAACTTTCAAATCTCTATGTATGTTTTCATTTCTTATATACCATGGTGCTCCCGTTATGGCTCTAAGAATTTTTGTATGGGTTTTAAAACATTCTTATACAGAATGACTTTGCAGTCAAGGCATTGCCTTGCTTCGTCGAATTATATATGGGCCATCCTAATATACAATCCCCTTTATAGTAGTTTTATAAATACATACTACATATTTATTATTTTATTTAATTTTTTTCTCTTGTAGTGAAGTAGTACGAGTATTATTTTAAGTATTCATATGGTTATAAACAAATTTGCACTTAACTATTTGACACATAACGAAAACACTTTAGTGTTTTGAGACTTACTAAAGTGAGTATCGAAATTATCATATCCATGCAGATACATACATGCATACAAAAATATGCACAGAAACAAACGCGAGACGAACCCACATACATAAGTATATGGATTCGCTAAAAATGTACATATTTAAGAATTCAAAAAATTTTAAATTTTTTATGATGAAAAAATTTTGGCTAAAAATTTTTTTAGTGAATATTTACTTAAAAGGTCATTGCACACTTTTACAAAAGGAATTGTATTCTACATTTGTACGCGGTGGAAAAGGCTTTAATCAACTTCGTTTGACGCGGTGGAAACTGTGAATCCACTATAAAAGTGAATCTTTCAATAGCAAACTGTATACACTGGCGGAATGTATTGACATCGACGGCGCCTTCAATAACGTGCACACTGATACTCTTATCCAATCCTTAGACCAGTTTTATGCTGATGAATCACCCGGTCTCTACATGTTAAGGAAAAGATGGATAAGCTGCGAGATGTACGATAAAACTATCAGGAAGAGGGAAATTCGCGGTACACCACTACGATGACGTAATACTTCTAAGGGGAAAGGATCCATACTGCTTGTGTAGGTAAGCTGAAGAAGCTCTGAATATTGCCATAAGCTGAGTTCAACCGAGAGACCTCAATGTTAACCCGGCATGGACGTAAATCTGTCTTACCGCAAGAAAGACAAAAATGTCTAAGTACACAGAACCCTGTTTCCTGGGCAATACCATGCATGAAAATGAACTTTTAAGTTTACACTTGAGTTTCTACTTAGTTTTGGTTAAAAATAAAAGTAACTTTTAATTTTCCTCCATTTGGATGGAAAATAGAATGTTATGATTTCACTCTAGTTTAGGTACAAATGTATCACAGACTTTCATTCTTTTATCCGTAACGCCTCTCGTTTTTCATGAAAATTTACTTTTATGGTTTCAAAATAAAAGTAATCACAAATTCTTTTGGTTCCGATATCTTTAATTTATTAAAAGGAAGTTGAATATTTTTTGGTGTACCGTGCACCACTTTTTTATAGGAATATTCCTAAAACGATGCATATTAATGTACTAAATACCAGCAACTGAAAATCTTGATCTCTGTACAATATGTTAAAAAATATGTTCGAAATTTATCCCAAAAATTTTGTAAATTTAGTTGAGCTTATCGCGGGAAAAGTAGTAAAAATTTTTGTTAGAGTATTTTTTGGTCCGAAAAACTACTTTTAGTGCACTATACTACAATTTTGACACTTACACTTACGGGAAAAGTACTAAAATTTTTTTGTTAAAGTATTTTTTGGTCCGAAAAACTTTTAGTGCACTATACCACAATTTTGACACTTACAAATTCGATAAAAAAAATTTACATATTCTTCTTTGCCCTGTAAGTAACAAACAGCATTCAACATATCTTTTGCTAAATTTAAGAAAGATAATTTTCCTACCTATAAAAACTAACTAGTAAAGTAAACAAAATAATACTACTTTACTAAAATATTCAACTTAAACTACATACATATGTGTGTATATGCGAACTTCGCACTTATATAAGTAAAATATAGTTTATTTCACTTAACTTTAAATGATTAATCTACACTAAATAAATACTTAAGTGTACAAGTATTATTCCAGCATCTTAGCGTTTCAAAAATCCCTATACTCTCATTTAAATATGGAGTGGTACATAGTGAAAAGGGTATCGAAAAGAATGAGTTGTATTAAACTAACACCAATATCACTTACGACATCGTAAACATGAACTGCTACACTTTACGTTACTTCACTTTAGTGCTCGCATACTTAAGAAAATGATATAGAAGAAAATTTCCCCATCAATGTCTGCTAAAAGTGAGGAAAAAATTGAAAATAAAATGAAAACTTATTTATTTACTTTTACATACATATGGGTATTTCCAAAATATCGAACGTGGAACACACTTAATTTGATAAAAAATGTCAAAATAAAACCATCTTTTATTTTGGCAATAGGCTTTACTTCTGGCTTTTAAGTAACCCTAGACAATTGAAAAAAAAAAATCAGTTAGTATGGGGGCTAGGGTCCAATGAGGTCCGATTATTACCGAAATCGGCAGTAAAATTTGGCGACATATACATTTTACATCTGCCAATTTTTGTAGAAATAATAGTTTATTTAAAACAAGTAAGAAATTATAGTCGGGCGAGGCCGACCATATACCACCCTACACCTGCAAAAAAAATGTGATTTAGTTTTCATAATAAAGCATTTAAGTTGAATTGTACCTTGCCTCAGATATACTTAAGCCATTTATTGTTGAATGAAATTGTGGACATTTAAGTCGAATTTTGAAGGGGGCTTTGAATAGGGGCTAGGGTCAAATGAGACCCTATAATTAAAAAATTTATGAGGGTCATTAAGGCTGGTATAGAACTTGGTTTTGCAGCTTTTTGTCGAGATACGAGTATATTAAACATAATTATAAACTTAAAAGCCCTATTAGTCCGGTTCAGTTGTATGGAGGCTAGGTGAAATAATGGACCGATGTTAACCATTTTCAGCAGGCTTCGTCTCCGGTACAATAAAATTTCATAATGGACCGATCGTAACCATTTTCAATAGGCTTCGTCTCTGGTACCATAGAAGAGCATGTACCAAATTTCATTGAATTATCTTCAAAATTGCTAAATCGACTCAGAAAATGATTCTAAGCCGATTGGTATACTTTAAGGTGGGTATAGGACCAATATTATTGTGCGTTACAAACATCAGCACAAACCCAATATACCCTCCCCACTAAAGTGGTGTAGGGTATAAAAATACGTGCTCTAAAGTGTTATTTGGGGGTTCGGTTGTATGTATGTGACCTAAATAAAATAACGAACCGATTTCTAAAGGGGCCCATACACTACACCAGCATGTTAGCACAATCAAGTGATTGTGCAAGCCGATTGAATGTGTATAGGGTTGTGGTGCGATTGCGCTATCTGAGTCTGTGATATAAAACTAAGTGTTATATTTTTGTGATTGTGCCAGCATGCTTGTACTGTGTATGGGGAAATTTGCTCATGCCAATACAATTTTTTGACAAATAATCATAGTTTATTTATGAAATCCAAGAGAAAAATTATTATATGCCTCAAGGCAACGACTTTTACCACTCAAAATTTCTGAGAAGATGAATATTGTACAAGCATGCTGTTGTCATATATGGTTTGAGGATGAAAGCACAATCAATATATTGTGCCAGCATGCTGGTGTTGTGCATGGCCCTTTAATATTTTCAATATCCCTCGCCTTTAGTGCAAATACGAGCTCTAAAGCGATATTTGGGGGTTAGGTTGTATGGAACCTAAGTAAAATAACAAACCGATATTTAATATTTTCAATAGCCCTCATCTTTGGTACAAATTTTGTTAAATCAACGTTAAAAATGCTAAAAATTTACTTTTTAGACGTTTAAGACCTTTCTCTGGAAATACCCATATATAAACTTTAGCAACATTTTAAGATCGTTAAATATGTCTCGGATTTTAAAGCAAATACAGTAGATAAATAGAATTTTCTTGTTTAACTTGATAAGATAAAATCAATGACTGCACCGAAAGTGATAGAAAGAAAAATTACTTAAATACCATAATTTGTTTTGGGTGTATTTATTAGTTTGGTTTAGTTAGATTCCATTTATTTAAGTTGCTCATGCAAACATACAAGTTTGAATGGAAGTTTTTCGTGTGACTCACATAATAACAAGTGTAATAGTAAAGACATTTTTGAATGTTCTATACCCTACATTGATAAAAAAACTAACTTTTGGAAAGTTTTGACCACTTATAGGCGGATTATAGTAAAAAGGAAGGTACTTATGCTGAGTTTAACCAGAAACCTATAGCTAACGCGCTAATTGCACAAATAGAAAACAATTGCTAAACACTAAAATTTTCCATCAAAAATGGATTTTTATATGAAAAACTAACATTGACTGTAGCTACTTGAGTAACGATTCAATAAAAGCGTCAACGAGAAAACAATGAAAATATGCAATCACATAAATTTTCCATAAATATATATGTAAATCATTTCTATATAAAAAAAACCTAAGACCGGCTGAAGATTCTTAAATTTGGTCAAATTTGATAGATTTGTATTTATTAAAACAGGTGTTATAAACATTAAATAGTCATGCTAATGTGCTGTAGAGTACTAATTAATTTAAGAAAACTTTTACATTTATTGAGATTCGATTTACTAATGGAAATAATTAATGTTTAGTATACGTTTAATAAACATAAATAAGTGTTGAATATACATACATATGTAATGCGTTTGCAAGAGTTTATACAATTAAATAATAATGATTATGGATATGAAATTTGTATTAGGGACAAAACTATGTACATACATATATTTTTTTGTAATGTTACTCATTTGAGCATAAATAAATTTCAATCCAAACATTTACCAACCTAATGTAAATGTCCACATTTACCAAACACATTTGCTTGTCTTAACACTATGTACAAAACTTTATAACTTTTCATCTCTCTTGTGAGACATTTTAGCTACAAGTTGGTAACTAGTAATCAACAGCATACATACAAACATACGTAAAACAAAAACATGTTGGTCAATAATAATGGGCAACAAAAACACATGTTAATTGAGTTAATTTAGCCATAACATTATGTCTGTACATGCGTGTGTGAGTGAGCTTTGTAAATAAACTAATATAGGTCTTGTAGATAGAGGACATGTCTCATACCCTAGATATTAACTGGTTTGTCAAACTACATATTATTCTTTTGTTTTGTAAGTTGTAATTTAGCTAATGATAGTACATAATATAATATACATGTAACTTTTAAGCAAAGTGTTAACAAAAACATACATACATACATATGTATGTATAGACACGTATTTATTTGTACAAGTAAAATAACATGCATTAATTTGTTTAAACATAAAAATTAATGTAATTTTTGTTTTGTTTGTTAGTTTTTTTATGTCATTTGTTATGACTTTGGTTTACATTAATTTTGCCAGGATAATAATTTATCAAAATAAGCCTGAAGTTGTATATTTATAATCGAACTATTTAATGAATTAGTTTTTACAATTTTATATTACATAGTTTTCGTTTCAGTTATTAGCATACAAATTGTAAACGAAAACTATGTATGTATGTGATATTAAATACTGTATAATTATTTATATTTTATTTTTTACACTCTATTCGCACACACAATATAATTTGAGATTATTACAAAGTAATCAATTTTTATTCAGAAATATAAATTATCTAAAAGGAAGAAAACCTTGAAGTAATTTTCAAAAGGGAACAATATGTGGGACTATGGAAAGACCTTAACAATAAAAAAGGTATTTGTGGAAAAGTTTAGGCATTATGATCCCTCTGTAGGGCCTATTAATATGCCTAGTAATATGCAACTGTTGACTCCGCTAATATTATGAATTTCAAGAACGAAAGTAAAATAACAAATACCTACACTACTAATCTAGTTAACCGTTTAAAAAATTTTAGATTTTTTTCTGTGTATATTACGTTTGTGTGTATTATGATTGTGTGTTTTCTGTGTTTATTACGTATGATTGATATTTAATTGACTTCGCTAAATATATATTAAGTATACGTTAAGGTAAACTTTTTTTTCTTAAGAAATTATGAAAATTCTGATGAAGTTAAGTTCAAATTCATACCTAAAGAAAATTAAACTGTAACCGACAACGGACAGACATGGCTTATTTAATAAGGAATCAGAATATTAATAAATTCTCATTTAATGTGTCAAGTGTTCCGGTTCCTCATTATAGGGAATCCAAAAGAAACCATTTGAAGAACCGAAAAGTACCAAAGAGTCTCCACTTACAGATTATTATTCAGTCAGGAACATTAATTTATGTTTCTTGATTGAATATTTTAGAAAATATTTGACAGACAAAAAGTACTAAATAGTTCAATGCTAAAGAATCTTACTCAATAAAGACCGTCTATGTTTAATAACCATGTGTTTTGGATTCATATTATAGAACATACAAAGAGTATCATTTGAAGAAAGAAAAAGTAGCAAAAGTGGAATTAATTCTACCTTTGTGGAAAGAACTAATAAGGAGTGTATCTACAAATTATAGATAAAACTAAAAAGACTGAAATCTGCGTTCATTTGATCCAGAAAAGTTGTGCTTTCAAAAAGTAACAAACAATTTACACGAATTTGGTCCTATATAGGGCGTAGTACCCAAATTTTGTGTGAGTAAATAAACTATTTTTCAAATTTTATAAAAATTTGCTCAATGAGTTTGAATAAATTAAATTTCCTGTTTTTCCCTCTTTTGGTACTTTTTCCCTCAGTGAAATAGCAAATTTTTTTTAATAAATATAACAGGGTTAGTTAGAACGTAACAACAAATCGAAAACCTTTTCTTAAAGTGCTAAAAATTTCCTTTGTATCACTAATATTGTGTAAGATAACTAAGAAAACCTGTTTTACCCGTTTTTCCCCTTTTTACCCCTAAATGTTCAAATTTCCAAAAATCCCTCCTTAATGGATCTACATAACCATAAAACACATCCACTGTCAAAATTTCATTATTCTATGTTCAGTCGTTTGGGCTGTGCGATAATGAATCAGTCAGTCAGTAAAAAAATCGATTTGGATGAAATTTACACCATGGTTAGTACTATTAGATAGTAGACCAGACACAAATTTTCAGTTCTATCGGTCAAGAACTGCATGACTTAGAGGGGGTCAAAGTTAGACATTTTGGTTATACAGGGTTTTATTTAAATGAGTGTAACCTTTCACCTATTGGTTTTAGCAAAAATTGTCCAAAGGAGTTCATATTGCTATTTCTTCATTATTTCCAAAAAAAATTGTTTAATATTTTTTTTATTTTTTTATTATATTTTTTTTCAAAAACCTCCTTTTTTTACTCAAATGAAAGCTTATATAATTTTCTTTAAGGGCTTTATAGTCCCATAATAGGATGCGAGTGTCAAGTTACCTAACTAAAAAAATCGATTTGGATGAAATTTGCACCATGGTTACTACTATTGGATAGTAGGCCAAATACAAATTTTCAGTTCTATCGGTCAAGAACTGCATGACTTAGAGGGGGTCAATGCTAGACTTTTTGGTTATACAGGGTTTTATTTAAATGAGTGTAACCTTTCACCTATTGGTTCTAGCAAAAATTATACAAAGGTGTTCAGATAGCTATTTCTTCATTGTTTCCAAAAAAATTTTTTTTAATATTTTTTTTTTTATTTTTTTATTATATATTTTTTTTCAAAAACCTCCCTTTTTTGCTCAAATGAAAGCTTATATAATTTTCTTTAAGGGCTTTATAGTCCCATAATGGGATGCGAGTGAGATATCTATAAAAAAAGATTTTAATAACAAAGCAAATTTTTTGAGTTAAAATATTTTTTTTTAAATAAGCCCCTTGCATCCCACTAAGTAACCACAAAGGTCTTAAAGGAAATGGTTAAGCTTTCTTTTGAGCAAAAAAAAAAAAAACAACAAAAACTTCCATTTTGAAAAAAAAATGGAAAATTAAGTATTAAATATTTAAAGATATCTTATCCTTCAGTTAAAATTTGTTTTAATAGATATCCCAATCGCATCCCATTATGGGAGTATAAGGTTTTTAAAGGAAATTATATAAGCTTTCATCTGAGTAAAAGAAAAGAGTTTTTCGAAAAAAAGAAAAAATAATAAAAAAAATATTTTTGGCTGCAACGAAGAAATAGCTATCTGAACTCCTTTGGTCTATTTTTGCTGGAACCAATAGGTGAAAGGTTACACACATTTATATAAGACCCTGTATGACCAAAATGTCTAACTTTGACACCCTCTAAGTGCGGCAGTTCTTTGTGTTTTGTTTGGTCTACTATCCACTAGTACTCAACTCGGTGCAAATTTCATCGAAATCGGAAGATATCGATTTAAAAAGTTGGTTCACTTGACAAAATTGCCCATATAGATAAATTCAATTTAAATTTTATCTAAAATTCTGTATGATCATTACTTTTTTATCTTAAGATTATTTTATATTCAATTGTCTCTCTAGTTTAATTGAATAAAAAACTATTTAGTATAATAATTTTAAAATTTATTTAAAACCTCAAACTTCAAATGTTGCTCGTTGTGTAAATTATGAAAATATCAAAGGCATTTTCCCAACTGTCTAGAATGTTGTAAAGAATTTTTATATGAGTTCAAAAACTATGTTTTTTTTTGTAATTTTTTTCTTTACTCTATACAATATGCATGTTTGAGTTCATATAGAGAAAAGTATCAGTATTCTATGGTATCCAAAGTTTCATAATAAACACTAAAATATTAGTATATACGAGAGTTGATTAAATGAATGTTGATGACAAATTTTTATTATATTGATCAGCAAACTACATACATATGTAGTTTGTAGTTAAAGTATCTGCAGAAATACTTATTAATTAATATAGAATTCTGTGTGTCGAAAGTCGATAATGTAAATTATTTAATTTTAAGATAAAATTATAATTTCTTAATATAATAACATATGAATATAAATATTATAATAATCTCTCTCGTATGATTCCATCTCTCTTGATATTTATTTATTTATTTTGGTTTTATTCTTATTTAAACAGGCCTCGTTGCTTTTCTAGAGTTCAAATGACATCTTCCCTCATGTCATAACTGTCTCTATTATCAAACTTGAAACTAATGTTAACCAACATGCTAAATGCACTCCAACCGCATAAAACCAAACCATTTCCCTCCTTTCTTTCTCCCACTATTTCTATCCTTAATATACATTATTGTTATTGCTGCTTTTGTTGTTAGAGATATTGTTGTTATTCCATGTGCAACGAACTATCCTTTACAACAACAAAAACAATATGCAAAATACAAACAAGTAAATATAGTTTAAGAGTTTGTGTATGATTGCAAAAACAGAAGTGTTTCAAAAAATAGCAATATCTAGTAGAAAATATTTAACATTATTATTTAGCAAATTTAAAATGTTTTTTATTATTTAATTATTATATATTTAAAAATTTAATATTTCTCCTATAATACTTCTAATAGTATTTACACAACTGTTTGTCTGTCTTTCCGCAATTGTATGTAGATGTTGACTTGGCTGCATCTGCTTCTGTGTCTGACTATATGATTGTGTAAAGAAGCATTAAACTAAAAATGAAAGAATGTAAAAAAATATAAAAAAAAATGAAATTCCAAAAAGGGATGACAGTATCTCATGCAACATTTATGCTATTAACTGTTAAAAAGTTAGTCCATTATATAACGTTAGTTAGTCTTACTGAAACCGAGAGCAGCTGAAGAGGGAGAACGACAAAGTACAGGGTCAGATTCAGTGTTATTATCTAAGGATACATAAATACACAGTTTAGCTTAGGACGAGGAGTACTTGTTAATAGAATTCGTTAGTGGCAAGAGAAATGTTCATAGAAGAATATTGAGCTATTGAAATCAAACAACTGCCATAACATAGATTTTTTCGCTTAAGAAATTCGCCACCCCTAGTAAATCATATATGATTTTTCGCACTGCAGACTTTTTACAGAAATTTTCAATTTGGTTAACCCTATATTGAAAAGTAATATGTTAAAAAGCTATTAAAAATATGTTTAATGTGTAGGTGTAAAAAACATGTTGATACGAACCCGCATACCCTAAGGTAAAATACGTTCGTGGTTTCAATTCTGACCAGATACTCCACTCAGTTTTCAGTACAATCAGCATTCGGAATACCTTTAAACAAGAAGGTAAAAAATTTTAAATGTCAGGTATTTTAGTGTTGATTATGTAATATTCGTCATAGCTGAACGTCTGGAGGAAAATCTTATGCAATATGTAGTCTATAACATTTTAAATTAAAAAACTCATTGACATAAAGATATTAAACAAAAAGTAAAATTTAAAAATTATTTTAAGTAAAAATCTATGAAATTAAATTCATTCTTCAGTAGTAATATAAGAATATATGCATATGTATATAAGAGTGCTTGAATATCATTAGTTATACATGTAGGTTGAAAAATTATGTATGTATGTACACTTATTGGGTGGCCCCAAAATAGAAATTACTGATGTCCTCAGCGAAAAATTTGGTTCACCTTTAGACAATTTTATAGGCTTTTTATTGATATATAACATTGATTTATATACAGTCGGGCAGTACACCAGTACGTATGTTAAAAATGTATATTATTTTATATATATTATAATAAAGCATTTAAGTCTTGTTCACCTTAACCTCGAAAATTATTAACAATTTGTTGACAAAAAATATATTTTCCAAACGAGGGGTTATATGGGAGCAAGAATAAATATGGACCTATCCTTATACATTTTGTTATAGGGATTTACATTAAAGTTATTTGTGCAGAATTCTATTGTGATATTATCTATATATTACATATATAAAAGAGTAGGGTTACTGACTGACTGATTCATCATCGCACAGCCCAAATCAAATTTTGACAGTAGATGTGTTTTCGGTTATGTAGATTCACTAAGGAGGGATTTTTGGAATTTTGTACATTTACGGGTAAAATGGAGAAAAAACGGGTAAAACAGGTTTTCTTAATTATATTATACAATATTAGTGATACAAGAAAAATTTTAAATGCACCTGTATCTACTCTTAAAATGAGCAGATGAGTGTCTGGTACTTTTTTGAAATTCGTACTTTTAAGGGGTAAAATGTGTAACAATTGTGATTTTGGTACCTTTTTTGGCCCTTTATAACTTTTGAATTAATTAACATAATAAAATTTTTATAAATATTTTGGATACATCTCCCAAAATTATGAGACACCTGTTTCGTACTTTTGTAATATTCAGTTCTTTTTGGGTGTAAAAGGGAGAATACTATATTTATTGTACTTTTTTTTAGCACATTAAGAAAACTTTTTTGGTTTATTGAATTATTCCTATTAAATTACGGACTAACTCTGTAATATTTATTGTAATAAAATTTTTGCTATTTCACTGGGGAAAAAAGAACCAAAAAGGGAAAAAACGGGAAATTTAATTTTATTCAAACTCATTGAGCCAATTTTTATAAAATTTTAAAAAGTAGTAAATTCGAGTAGTAAATTCGAGTAGTAAATTCGAGTAAATTGTTTGGTACTTTTTGAAAGCACTATTTTTCTGGAACAAATGAATGCAGTTTTGAATCGTTTGAGTTTTATCTTCGATATACATATATATTTAAATACGGAACATTTTGTAAACTTAATTCTCAAAAAAGTATATTTCTAAGCGAAAGGAGGAAGAATTTTACCATTTTTATTAGTACTTTCCACTAAGGTAGAATTTATTTCACTTTTGGTACTTTTTCATTCTTCAAATGATACTCTGTATGTTCTATAATATGAACTCAAAACATATGATTATTAAACATACACGGCCCTCATTGAATAAGATTCTTTAAGAGAGAACTTTTTAATACTTTTTATCTCATAAATGGTACTTTTTTAATTTTCTAAAATATTCAACCTAGGAACATTATTTTAACATACATGGTCTTGACTAAATAATATTCTGTAAGTGGGAACTATTTGGTACTTTTCTATTCTTCAAATGGTACCTTTTATATTCTTTATGATGGTTAACCGGAACACACGGTCCTTATTAAATGAGAATTTATTGAGAGAGATTTTTGTACTTATTCGTTTTTCCGATGGTACTTTTTGATATTTTTACGATATTGAACATAGATATTGAAAAAAATTTTAAATGTAAGGACCTTAGTGAATGAGAATCTACTGAAAGGGACTTTTGGTACTTTTTTCCTTCATCAAACTATATTTTTGGAATTGTATATAATATTGAACACAGAAACATAAAATTTTTGATTAAATATTAATCTATTAGAGGTATTTTATAGTATTTTTTTCAAATAGTACTTTCAAAATTTTCTATAATATGGAAGCTAAACGAATGAAACTAAAAATACAAGCTTCTTACTGAATACGAATTTAATCACGTGATATTGAACGAATAAAACTGAAACATTAAAAAATGTTTAATCAATTTTAATTTTTTTATAAAAGTAAACAAAATTTTGTATGTATTTAATTTAAGTTAGGGTAGCGAAGCACCCAGGGTATGCTAGTTGTTTATATGTGAATTTTGAGCTTCAAGTCATTTTCTGAAGGGGACTTTGCATAGGGTCAATTATGGACCGATCATTACGAAAATCGGGAATATAATTTCAACTTATATGAATCCACGTTATGCCGATTTTTGTAGAGATTTCTAAAACATTTAGTATAATTATCTAAAACATTTAGTATAATTATGAGCTCAAAAGCCTTATTCGGGGTGTAAGGTTGTAAGGGAGCTAGGCCAAATGATGGACCGATTTTAACCATTTTCAATAAGCTTGGACCTTGGGTCAAAAAAAGAGTATGTGCTAGAATTATCTACAAAATTGCGAACTGTAGCGTGCGCATAAAGTTTACATGGACACACAGACGGACATAGCTTAATCGACACAGAAAGTGATTGTGAGCCGATTGATATACTTTAAGGTGTATGACCAATATTTTTGGGTTACAGGCATCAGCACAAACGCATAATTCCCTCCGCATAATAATATAAAATGACAAATTATTGTTTAATAATAACTGAGATGAAACTAATTTTATTTTCGTCATACATATTTAAGACATACATATAAACTGCCTTATCCATAACAAGTTATCAAAGGTTTATACAACAAATTTGTATGAAAAATTGTTATAAATTCTTACACATAATTTCAAATAAAAATTTGTCTTAATTATTTTAATGAAACTCTTAAAAATTTAATTTTAAGTTTTATAATATAATAATAACATATTCTGTTGAAATTATTTGATTTAGTATTCCAAAAATGTTTAATATATATACATATGCAGCCTAATAATGATTTATGTAAATATATATAAAACATTCCTTTTCGTTGGTTTGTCTTTTAAGAAATATATACATAAAAGTATGTATATTTTCATATTTGTTCAGCAAAATATCCAAATAAATTATTTTAAATTTTCTCATAAAACATTTTCACATATGGTCACACCCAAAGTATTATTTATATATTATATTTTATCTTTAAATAAAAAATCACTTCTTAATATGTTCAAAGTGTTTATTAAATTCCTTAAAGTGATTTATCATGATTTTTTCCATTTTTTTTTTTTTTGTTGTACTTTTTATTTTGTTGTTTAATTTTTTTTTTTTTTTTTTTGTTCATTTGTCTGGGGAAAAGTTTGTGCTTTTCTTTTTTGACTTTCGTTTCTCAAACATTTATACCCATAGACCAACACAATAATTATTGTTTGACATTTTTCAGATGATGTATGTTTTAATAATATGCTACTTTTATTGTTAAGTTTAAGTTGTAAATTTTGTCATAAAAAAATATAAAAAGTTGTTAAAGAAATTTATTGAATGAAATAATAAACATATGCTTTTCAGCAACAAAAATAAAATAAATGCTTAAAATATTGGGTGTATAGATTGGATTATTTTACATCCATGTGTTATAAATCAACATTATTTATTGAATTATTTACATAAATACATAGTAACAATGCATATAAAATAAATCTTAATATAATACATAGTTGTGAAAAATTATAACATAATGTTTAAAAATGTTCGGATCATTTACAAACTAAGAATTTCTGCGGAATCTAGAAAAATGTTCAAATTTAAAATCTGCAGATTTTCTTTCTGTAAATTGACCATAAACTAATAAAAATTAACTTAAAATAACTATTTCGAGTTTAAAATATTCATGAAGTTTTACTGTACGCATGATTTATTTTGAATGCCTAGTATAAAAATATTCATCATACGCACTGACCCGAAACCAGTAGACAGTGCAGTATATCGTATAGCAAAGATCGGTAATAATACTTCTAAATGGAAAAGATCCGAAGTAGAACTGGATTCATCATTAGTTTACTGTCACTTTGACATATTTATATGGATTTATAATAGAGTTAGAGTAGAGTTAGAGTAGAGTTAGAGTAGAGTTAGAGTAGAGTAAGAGTAGAGTTAGAGTAGAGTTAGAGTAGAGTAGAGTAGAGTTAGAGTAGAGTAGAGTAGAGTAGAGTAGAGTAGAGTAGAGTAGAGTAGAGTAGAGTAGAGTAGAGTAGAGTAGAGTTAGAGTAGAGTTAGAGTAGAGTTAGAGTAGAGTTAGAGTAGAGTTAGAGTAGAGTTAGAGTAGAGTTAGAGTAGAGTTAGAGTAGAGTTAGAGTAGAGTTAGAGTAGAGTTAGAGTAGAGTTAGAGTAGAGTTAGAGTAGAGTTAGAGTAGAGTTAGAGTAGAGTTAGAGTAGAGTTAGAGCAGTGTTAGAGTAGAAATAGAGTAGAGTTAAAGTCGAGTAGAGTTTGAGTAGATTAGAATAGGGTTAGATTAGGGTTAGAGTAGCGTCGCAGTAGAGTAAGAAAAGATTTAAATTTACAATACATAGAATAATTAGAATAGAGCGAATAGGGTAGTTTTAACGCGCAGTTCAAGTAAAAATTGTATACTCATGCATCCATATACATAATTTAAATTGTTAATTGTTAATACTCTACATTATAATACCTTCCTCGAATTTAAAATATTAATCCACTTAGGTACATACAACAGAACTAATTTTCCCCCAGATTAATTGAAGTAAAACTAATTAAATAATCAATTCAATAGAATTCATCAAAAAGATATTCAGTTCAACCAAATGCGGTACTATATTCTACGAATATACTTACTACTTAATATGATAATTAATTTAATCACTGTTTTGGATATTTACTTGAAATGCAATGTATTAAGACATGCCCAAGCTAAATAACATTCAAAGCTATAAAGTGTTTTAATTCTTCATTATAAGATGGTGCAGTGTTTTGGATATTTAATAGAATTGTAATGTATTAATACATGTCCAAGTTAATTAACATTAAAAGCTATAATGTGTTTAAATTATTAAATTTAAATGGCTGACTAATTCAGTTGCCAAAAACATTGTTCATTACAATGACAGTATTTTTGCAGTATTATTGTTTTAATGCATTCATTTTTTAAATATTTTACTAATACCTATAAGTATGTTTAAAACATTTAGTAAATAACAGTTACGATTCTTATGTATAAAAAAACAAAATATCAGTATTAAATTAGTCTAATTTGTTAATACCCATAATTTATTAATCCCTTTGAAACAAAATATATAAACTTCTAAAAATTGTAGCGATGAAATGCGTTTGTCGTCACCCTTATATTTTACCTGGTCAAGTTTACTTAAATATGTACATAAATTTGAATGTACGCATTGACCCTCTATTAAAAACCATCAATTTCGTTAACAGTAGAAAGTACTCAAACAAATAGATAGGCAAATAAACCTGCATGTAAGAGATATTTACAGTAATAAACCTATAGTTTGGGGTAATAGTATCATTTTCAACTATTATGTGGAGTAATATAGCTGTGGCATTAAATTTAATAAATGAGTCCATCCCTGTATTACAAAGAGTACATGTATAAAATCACCCATAAATATGTGAATTTGTATATGTTAAGATATGTGAAAAAATACCGTCTCAGAGTGATACATTGACTCTTTTTAAAACTACTGGAATACATAAGTACACATACTCACAAGAGCCTGTACAAATAAACATGTACATATATTTATGTATGAATAGGGGACACATGTTTGAGTGTGGTTAATGTGCAACAGACTCTATATTGGGAAACTATTACAAGGCTGTTCCAAACATTTTGTATTTCATCTTCAAACGACATTTAACATAAAAATATTCCAGTTACATTATATTTATATTTTCTTTTTATGGTTAACCCTTAATGTTTCACAACGCGCAATGCCACTTAAACAAATAAACTCGATTGTTTCATATTGAATAGGGCCGGGTTAATATATTTTATTAGCTCTTAAGAATTATCTAAGTCGATGTATTAAACGCCTTCTACTTTAATGTCAATCCATACAAAGCTAGTAAGAGCCATACGAGCATAATAAAGGCTAAATAAAAAACCACTTATAACAGTTATTATCTATTTAGTCAATAGATTTAAGAACACATGTGGAAAAAAGGCTAAAAACTATTGAAACTTAAGCTGGTAGAATTTATAAGTTGACGAGTCGAGTGGATGTCTAATTTATACGTACGAATGTTCCTAATGACATTGAGGATGTTTAATAAAAGACACTTGAAAATATGAAAAGTTATTGGAAAACTGAATGTTTGCTTTTGAAATACATATGTACAAGATATAATATTCATGTGAAATTTTTGTTTATTTTAGAATTTTAGTTAGAGAATAATGTGGTTAATAAAAATAAAATATTTAGCTTTCAAATTTGCATATTTTGGAAAAGGTATATTATGTAATTTATTAATAAAAACCAGAAGTATCAATATAGGCTCCATAAGAATGGTATTATATATCCAATGCTATTTATACAGTTTTCTTATAAGAATAAGTTAATGATATCTAAACTGAAAAAATAAGTAAGAATGTTTAGTCGTTCATGTCCGACCATAGTGAATTTTAACTTTCAAGTCATTTTCTGAAGAGATTTTTGTAAGGGGTCTAAGGTCAAACGAGGCCCAAACAATACGAAAATCGGCAGTATCATTTAGACTTATAAAAGTAAGTTTTGCCGTTTTTTAGAGATATTAGAACATTTAACATAATTATGAGCTCAAAAGCCCTTTTCGAGGGGTACGGTTGTATGGGGACTAGGCGAAATAATGAACCGATTTTAACCATTTTCAATAAGATTCGTCCTTCGTCTAAAGTTTTTCACAAACTTTATTCATTAAAATCATTAAATTATCTTGAAAATTACTACCCTAGTGTGTGCACAAGAATTACATGCACACAGACATATATACAGACGGATACACAGACAGACCGACAGACAGATAGACGGACATAGCTAAAGTGCTTCTGAGCCGACTATATACATATATATATGTATATAAGTTTGTTATTCCGTTTGTAATTTCTACAATATAATTTTCCGACACAATAAAGTATGTAGATTGTGCATCCTTATAGATAGGGGAGTCGATTAAGATATGTCCGTCTGTCTGTCTGTTTGTGTGTGTGTTGAAATCAATTTTCTGAAGACTTCAGGTATCTTTGGGATCTTAGTATTCAATAATTCTATCTGACGTGCTTTTGAGGGGTTTCCTATTTAAAATCATCAAAATCGGTTTATAAATAACAGAGATTTGAGCAATTTCTGAAATTTACTAATTGGGTGTTATTTCGAACTCCTGTACCTAGAACAACTCATTGAGACTTTCTGTGTCTTCAGCTGGTATTTTTTGAGAATTCTATAATATTCAACTTTTTCGTTCTTCAACTTATACTTTTGGAATTTTCTTTTATATTGAACCTAAAAGCGCAAAATGTGTAGAGCAATGACAAAATAATAATCTTTAAAAGGGGAGTTCCGTTCCGAACTGGTACTTATTGAGTTTCCTATTAAATTGAAACTAGAAACATAAAACATTTTACATAAAATGCAAAAAAAAAAAAATAAAATATGACGTTGTAAGTAATAACTTAAATAAAGATATCCTTTTAGTTTAGCATTATCAATTTCTTATAGTTTTCTTTAAAAAAATTGAGAAATTCATTTTGACATTTTTTTGGAAAACATATTATCTAAAACTCAGTTTAAAAAAAATGAATTTTGAATTCTGCCAGTCTTGTAGTAAATGAGCGATATGTAATCATCAAACACATATTTTACCAAAATATTTATGTATATTATATGTTTTATTCATTTTTAATTAATTTTTACAGAAAACGTTTTGAATAGCTTTTTTAATGTTTCTGTTGAGTGAATTTCTTTCTCTTTTACTTTATAAACAAGTGAATTAATAGTTGCAAAGGAAAAAACACTCTATTTATTTTTAATATTTATGGTTAACTTAAATATTTTTTTATATTTCCTTTATAGCCACTCGCTTTGTATATTTTAATGTTGTTAGGAATTTTATAATAATATCTACAAATTACATTTTATACACTTTAGAATTTTTAGCGCTAAACTTGTATCTCTTTTTAAAACCACTACTAAAGGATGAAAGATATACTAATGATGACATTTCATATTAAGCTTTAATATACATGAGTATGGTAAATGATCGTACTACAGTCCCGATAGTAGCCGAGGTGTATTTATCCGGATCTGATGTCACAAACATCACTGAGTTTGAATCCATGATAATAATAATAATTCATCATAAATATTAATCCACAAGCGTTCGCAGTCAGAATATATGTGTAAACATATTATATTTCTTGAGAATAATTTTTCAAAATATCAATTTTATTTAAACAAGTGAAAGTGTTATATTCGGCTGTGCCGAATCTCATATACCCACCATCAAACCGTATGCCGAACTAAGATTTACGTTCCTATAAAAGTTTCTTAGGTTTTGGCTCGTATGAAACTTACTTATGTCATATATCTCTATACTCTTACTTTTAAGCCAGTAATGAGCGTTAAAGTAATTATCTGAAGAGGACCTTATATGGGGAGTAGGGTCAATTATGGACCGAACCACATAAAATTTGATAGAGAATTTTTAGATCACACGGAACTTAAATGTGTCGAATTTCATTGATATACTCTAATTTTTAAGACAGTAATTAGCGTTAAAGTAATTTTCTGAAGGGGACCTTATATTTGCGTTCGGTAAAGTCAATTATGGACCGATCCACATAAAATTTGATAGAGAGATTTTGGCTAGCATGAAACTAATATGTGTCGAATTTCATAGCTGTTTTCGTATTTTTAAGCCAGTAATGGGCGTTAAAGTCATTTTTTGAAGGGGACCTTATATGGGGGTAAGGTCAATTATGGACCGATCCACATAAAATTTGGTAGAAAGGTTTTGGCTCGTAAGAGGCTTACTTATTTCATTGCTATATTCGTATGTTTAAGCCAGTAATGAAGGTTAAAGTCATTTTCTGAAGGGGACCTTATAACGGGAATAGGGTCAATTATTGACCGATACATATAAAATTTGGTAGATAGATTTTAACTCGCATGGAACTTATGTGTGTCGAATTTCATCGCTATATTCTAATTTTAAAGCCAGTAATGGGTGTTATAGTAATTTTCTGATTGGGGCCCTTATATGGGGGTATGGTCAACTATGGACCGATCCTCATAAAATTTGGTTGGGAGATTTGGCTCATGTTGTACTTTTAAAACAGATATGCCCGTTAAAGCTGTCCACTTGTATGGGGCCATCCGAAAACGTGGTCTGATATTGCCCATTTTCAATACCGAACAAACCTTACCTATAGAGAATTTTTGTGGAAAATTGCAACCCTCTAGCTAATTCCGTTCGGACTCTATCGTGCATTCAGCAGACAGATAGACAGACGGATAGACGGACAAAAATGCCCAAAGACATGTTTTACTTGACGTAAATGGAAATATTTAATAATTTCTGTTTGGCATCCTACAGTCGACTTATTTAATATTTAATTTTCTAGCCTTGTATACCTGTAGTTTCACAATATTTAATAAAACTATGCAGCCTGACTTATATTTTAATTTAGTTTTCTATCTAATCATCATATTTTTTGTTATGATAATTTCTCGTTTCACAACAATCAGAAAGTAAAATATGCAGAAAACTAAAGTATTAACAAAACAATGTAATTTCAATATTTTTTGTATTAAAAACAACACTGGAGTGCAAAAATAGTACTGTTTAAGCATTCAAGCATATTGTTTCTTTAGAATTTTATGTCAATGCATTCATTTCATATTTTCATTCATATAAATTTATTACAATGGCCATTGAAAAAGTCAGAGAATGACACAGAAATATGTATGAAAATGCATAAATAAAACTAAAAGAAATTGTTCTATAGTTTATTTTAATATTGCTGTCGAGATGAATTACGTACTTATGTATTTTATGTAAACAATTGTTTTCCACTACATTTGTAAAGTCATTTTTTTCTCTTGTTTTTACAAACAAATAAGTTTCAATGATGAAAAGTAATAGAATAAAATAATACAAATATTTAAGTCTTTTTCCTTTAGCTTTCATTGACATAAATTTTTTTACAAAGACGCATTTGTCAGCGTATTATATAATGTGATAAGGATAAGAAGGTCTTAAGCTGGAGTTACACAACCTCGCGTTCTACGCTTTTTCGCATTTTCTTGGGTAGTCAGGGGATGTCCCCTATTTGTGCGTAGCATTGAGTTGGAACTAGGAAAATAGGTTGTCTGTGGGAGGATAGAGGGAGTAGAGTTTGTGGACATTTGATATAAATCTTCTTACATCGAAAGTGGCAGGGAATACTTCAGCAGGAAGTTTGTTCCACATACGAACAGTGCGGCTAAAAAAAGAATTTTTATGTTATGCGTTCTACTGGACAATCTACCACAAGTGGATGCGTTTTCGATGAAAGACATATGTTACTTAAAAATAGACGGGTATCAGGAACAAGTTCCCTAATTTCAGAGGAAAATGTTCCAAATCCAAAAATAGACTTCAAAGATCAGTCCTACATATAAGAGTTGTATTACACATCATTTTCGGCCTTTAAATCGAGTCTATTAATGCGACCCTATTTAGAGTTTATTATCAAGTCGTGGTTAAGCGATTCGTTCATGTTGTGCCTCAATGCCTCAAAGGGTTTAGACTGTAATTGAATGAAAAAATGGCAGATATTGCTGTCATCGACAAAACGTTAGATAGGGTTGAAAGTTTGACATAGAAGGTTGTTTATGAAAATATGAAATAGGGTGGGCGAAAGAATTAACTAATCTCATCAATAACAACTCATAGGCTAGTAGGTCTCCCGTAGAGCGACCACTACAAAGCCATACTGGCGGTCGTTAAGTAAATTGATGGCTTCCAAATACTTTCTGTTAATAATAACTTAACAAATTGCAAAAACTCGTAGTGTGGACCTCCAGCTTTATGTAATTAATGGTAGTATATAGAAAACTTATTATTACTTTTATTACAGACTATATAGTAAGTTACCGATCCTCATATACTTGGTATAGAGATTTTGATTCCCACACAATATTTGAATGTGAATTGTGAATTTCATTGACAAAGTATTCACAAAATTTTATACAGTGATTTCTATACTAGTAAAAACTTATATTGAATTTTATCAGTGTATTGGTCTTTTCAAGCCAGTTATGATTGTTTGAACTGTATACATGGGGTCCATTTGTATGGGGGCCGGATGAAACCATGAACCCATCTTGCCAAACAACTTGCATCAATAAGTAGTATTTGTGGAAAATTTTAGCCTGTTCGGACTCTATAGTGTTTCATTAGATGGACAGGCAGACGGACGGACATGGCTAGGTCGCCATAGAATCTAATGAGGACCAAGAATATATATATATGGGCATTTCCACCGAAAAGTCAACTTTTCTCACATTACGTCACGCACCATTAACTGCTTATATCTAGAGAAACAATTAATTAATTAATTTGTTTATATTTTTATGTAGAGCTCTAACAGCTCTATGCATAGGACCAATAAAAAAGAAAGGTCCAGAGATATTGTCAATTAATGTGCGTGACGTGATGTGACAAAAAATATACTTTTCGGTGGAAATGCCCATATATACTTTTCTGGGTCTTAAACCAATATTTCAATATGTTACAAATAGAATTACTAAAACTTTTTGATGGTAAGTATAAAAATAAACGATTTTTAAGCCTTTAAGTAAAGGGATGAATAATATGTTTTTAGTCAAACTAATAAAAATATGTAAAATGCATCTTTAAGTATTTTCAAAGCATATTTACATTAAAATCTTCTTTAAATGCTACAGATTTGGCGAAATTCATTTACAAAAAGTTTCCACTCATTTATTACAGCAACAATCTTCCAATTAAATATCTGATAACTAAACATTTATTATTGCTTTTTCCACTTAAGAAAATCTTAACCACAACACTCCCAAAAAATTTATGTTGGCATTTATTTAGACACACATTAAATACTAAAAAAACATATATATATTATAATCAAGAATGCCGACCATATAATACCCTACACAAGGAATTATAAAAGACGGATATTAACGAGATTTAGGAATGCACATTAAAATTAAATGAGTGCTATTTAAAGAGCATGAACGCTAAGTAAAATCAAGGATCCATTCCAAACTACTTCAGTATGCTAGGAAAATTTAAGAAATTATCTACAGAATTATGACTTGAAGTTTCATTCCAAGGAATTCACTTAAAAGAGTGATTCTAAATCAATGGGCGGTTATAAGACCATCATCCAAACGCATAATACCTTATGTTCGGTACAAACACAAGAAGCTAACGGTACCGCAAAGACAAAGCCATTTAATTGTACTTTAGTGTTGTAACAGCAGAAACAAAAGAGCAATAATCAATAAAGTGCCATATAAAGAGTAATAAAATATTAAAACAAAAACAAATCAAATACCAACAACTAATAGCAATAAGCAAACCAAATAAACAATACGATACAAGTACAATTCAGGGTAATAACTATAACGGTAATAATAAGAAGATTTATTAGATACAATTACAAATAAGACCATTGACAATGCACATGGATACTTATACCTTAGTACTCTTACGCACATCTCCTTTTTAGGTTTTTTTCAGAACAAAAATATGATATTTAATTACTTTACACACATACACATACAATTTTATTATTTTGTTCGAAAGTTCAAAACAAAATACTGAAAATGTTTCAAAATTAGTTTGCTACAAATAATAGTTGTATGTGTCTGCATTACTAAATCATTTTTATGTTTTGAATTAATTCCTTAAAGTGTAAATAAAATTCGAAGATATTGGTATTTAATATTAAAACCAAATTATCTATAAATTTGATATCCTTGATTCTACAATTTTATTCATTACTATATACTCATACATAAGTATAAGTAGAATTTAAAACCACGTATGTTTATTCACAAATATTCACATTCTGATTACAGGATGCCACTGTATTAAAATGGAGAACCCTTTCATTTTATATTTTTCTTCATTTAGTACCATTTAAGAAGTATTTATTGAAAATTTAAAAGTGGAAATATTTGTATGGAGGAAAACTAAAATTAAAGCTTAAATGATTATAAGACAGCGTTTCAAAGGAGGTTTTTTTGAGGTTTTTATGAATTTTTTCATATTTCTTCAAAAGGAAAGATATAAAATTTTGGCATTATAAGAAAGGTCCTTGAGAGACGCTTTCAATGGCATATCAGAAATTTTTGTGTAACAGTGAAGGTAATCGAAATTTTCTAATTTTTCGTAAAATTTGCAGATTTTATACATTTTAACACAGATGAATTTAATATAATTCCTTGACACCATAAAGTGTTATATGTCATTGTAAAGCTAATGACATTACGCGTATGCTGATGTACATATAAAGTACGTTGGATAAATATAGCTAGCAGAAAACCTGGGACAAATATGAATTTCGAAAAACAGAAAAAACCATTTTGGTGGAATTGTATGAGGTTTATAATGTAATAATTTCAATTAATTACATTATATTATTCTATGTAAAAATTTGAAAAACTTAAAAAATTTCCGAAAAATTACGACATTTGTAATAATTTTGGAGTTGTATACAAATTTGTGTTATGTCATTGGAATCGTCTCTCAAAGACCTTTCATATGATACTAAATTTGCCTTTGGTTTATTTGCCAGAGATGTGAAAAAAAATCATAAAAACCTTAAAAAAGGACCTTTTTATCCTTTGATCCAGCTCGCCAAATATTGACGTCAAGACAAAAATTTTGAAAAATGGTATGAACTAAAATTTCATTTCCGGTGGGAACATCAGCAACTTCCATTTTGGAGCTACCCTAATGATTACCCTTATTTCTTACCCAAAAACATATTTTTAGAGTGAAAGTAAAAAAGAATTTTTTTTTAAACTACAAGGACAATACAAAAACAAGACAAAACTCTAATATATCCTAAAAACTGAAAAAAAATATATTTTTGCAGACCAGTGTAATTATTCTCTTTCTCAAATTTTAACAAAACATTATATTTTTAAAACTATATATTTCTGGGGCCCTTATTATTAACACGGAAGGAGCTGAACAATTCCATAAATATTGGTCCTCGAATTCACCTATAAAGCCTGTAAGTGGGCCCTCAGAGTATAGTTATTAATGATATAAATATATAAATTCCTGTTATTTCTATTAGGAACATAGGGCCTCAACGATTGCGTTCCATTCTCGCTTATCTGTCGCCGCATTCTTTAACTCGCTCCGACTTGTTGGCCTTTATTATCTCCATGTCCATTTGTCTGCGCCATGTGTGACTTGGACTGCCTTTTCTGCGGATTCCAGTCTATTGCGTATCTAGTGATGTCGGATTGTGTTCTTCGCAGAGCGTGCCCAATCCAACGCCATTTTCGTTTTCTTATATCATGTTCAACTGGTGTCTGTGCGGTTTGTTCCGAAAGTTTCTTGTTGCTGATAGTATTTGGCCAAAATATTTTCAGAATTCGTCGTAGGCAACGGTTGATAAAGACTTGCATTGCTTTGAGATCACAACGTGCTGATTTCCATGATTCACATCCATACAAGTCAACTAATTTCACACAGCTGCTGAATATGTCCAACTTAGTGCGCCTGGATGGCTGAGTTGGCCGTATAGCTGTCGGGCTTTGTTTATGCGATTTTCCACATCTTCCTTAGAGCCTCCGTTCGTAGTTATTATGCCGCCCAGGTAGCAGGATGACTGGACGTTTTCTATATGTTGTTGTTATAGCGTGTTAGTCGCATTGATCGTGTTGGTCGCATTGATCCTCATGGTCTTGGTTTTAGGAATATTTATCCTGAGACCACATAGTGCTGCCTCACTTTCCATATCGTTCAATTTCGACTGCATGTCATCAAATTTATGTGATAGTAGGCATATGTCGTCTGCGTAGTCCAGAACTTCGAGACGACCGTTCAAGCGCCATGATATAAAACCCCTTATAAAATGATGCATAATTACGGAATTTTTAAGACACATTTCGAAAAGTTTGTAATTTTTTTTTTTAAATATTGTACTGAGATTTTCAATAGCAGGCAGGAGGCCCTTTTCACAAAAAATATTTTTAATTTTTCTCGTGTTTAGTACAATTGAGAGGTATTGATACTTGAGAAAAAAAATAACTGTACAGGAAACCAAAGTTGCCAAACGGAGAAAATTTCGATTCGAATTGTAATGCAGAATAGGGATAATTATATTGAAAATAATATAATACAATTTTCGCAGTAAAAAATGTTTTTGTTTTTTTTGTCAGAAAATGAATAGTAATAAAATTAGCCACTGCTGTTGAGTCTATAAAAATAACAATTTAGTTTAATAAGTTCGATTTAAAATAAAGGTCAAATTAATATTTAGTAATTTATGTCAATTACGTATAATTTACAAAAATTATTTGTGACGTATGATTAATAAATAAATGAGAATTTAAAATATTAATCATACGTCATTGTTGTAAGTATGTACATAATGCGTTTTTAATAGAGTCATTTCATATTTTATATATTATTTTAATTCAACAATTTGTCTAATTTCACTATTAAGTTAAATACAGAAAGAGAAAGAAATTTAATAATTTGTCCATAATATTTGACTGCTAACATAAGAGAGGTAAGAAAGCATAAATACTCTTAAAAGCTTTTTAAAGCCTTTAAATAACTCATCACTCTCCAGAGAGAGAGAGAGAGATATACAAAGGTAGAGTGGTAGTTTGTTTGCGAAATATGTCACCAATGTAAGTGAGAGAGTTATATATGAATATGTATGTATATTCAGTAAAATTAATTCACTTTCAATGTTTACATTTTTCATGTATGTATATATGTAGGCAATTGTTGTATTTGTTTTATGCAAAAATATACACAAAACTAAACATTTATTTATATTTGTATAATATGCATTAGGGTTGATTAAATAACTAAATATTTCATATTTGTTGTTATAATGGAATTTGATTTAAAACAATTCTGTTATCGACATAAACAAAACTAACTAAAAAAAAATAAGAAAAAATATATTAAGTGGCAATTGTTTAAATAATTAATTCGAATTTTGGTTTTTTCACTTTGTATTTTGGTGTAGTAGGGCATAGAAACTCGTAAACATTTAGGAAAAAAAATGATTTTTATTTTTAAATATTAGAAAACAATGATAAATTTAAAGAAATTAATGTATATTAAGGTGGCCGCAATTTGGAAGTTGCAGATGTTTCCACCGAAAATGAACATTCAATTCAGTATAAGATAGTAATTCCCAAAATGTTTATGTTGACGTCAATATGCGGTGAACTGGATCAAAGGAGTCCTTTTTGAGTTTTTTATATTTATTTATTATTGTTTTTTTTTTTTAATTTCTTATATAGAACAAATTTATTATAATTTAGGAAGATTCAAAAAAAAAAAAAAATGTTTTTGCTGCGATAATAAATTAGCATTACGTATGAGTGCCAATTTAGCACTCATACGACATGGTGCCCAATAAGAAATGGTAGAGTAACGAATTACTGTGTGAGCGAGAAAAATTTTTAGATGATGGCATTCGATATTGATCTAGAAATTTAGTACATTTTATCATAATTTATGTAGGTTCCCGATCAACAATATTTTTAAAAAAAAAATTACAAATTTTTAAAGCAAAGTTACAAATTTTTAAAGCAAACATATAATGGAATATAATGTAAAATAACCAAGAATTCCAACTATCATATAAAACATTTTTAAGACAAGTATTCATACAAAATAATAATCCACCGTGTGGCGGTTAAAATTTTGATAAATTAAGTCAAAATTCCTAATAAAATAGTTATTATATATGAGTCTGAGATGAATGTTTTATTAAAAAATGTATATAATAAAACAGTTTGACATACATATGTATACTGATGAGGACGGGTCGGAAAAATTAATTTTATATTTTCTCCGACAGGACCGGTAAATTGTGCTTTAAATTTTAGCTAATTATTAACTTCAATGCTATATTTTAATTCGATTTAGGTCAGAGTTTGTATAAATTTATAAATTTAATAATTTTTTATCACACTCGCTTTTGGAAAATTTTCGCCTACACAGAAAAAACTGAAAATGTGTTTTAATTATCAAATTGATTGTATCAAGCAAGTTTTGCACCTATCAACAAAATGATGATATCAATTATGAAATTTTAAAAAAAATATTTTTTTTCCAATTAAAGAAATAATCAAAACAATTAACATCAGTAATTAAATTCAAAATTTAAAATTAGTTAATTCATTAATTGGATAAATTAAATATTTAATAAAATAAAACTTAAATTTTAATTAGTTTATTAATCAAATAAATTGAACAGTTTGGTTAAAAATGTATTAAAAATCAATAAAGTCGATGATTGAAACAATCAAAGCATTAATTGAATGCTTACAACATTAAAGGATTCCTTTACCTTTAACAATGCGTTAAGCATTTGAACAAATAAAGTGATTTATAAATTTTAACATTTGAACAAATAAAGTGATTTATAAATTTTAAAATATTTATGAAACTTCAACTTCTTATGCCTAAAATATTATTGACTATTTGAGAATTATTTTCCGTTATAAATAATAAAATTATTAAAATAAAATATCAAAACAAAAAACCAAAATAAAAAAAGTAGGCTGGAAAAACTTTTTCAGCCAATTAAAAAATTAATTGATTTAATTAAAAGTTTAATCAAATTTGTATACTTAGGATCAAAACAATGAGATAATTATGACAATTAAAAAATTGTTTAAATAAAAGTTAAAGAAAGAGGAAAACATGTTAATTGAAAATAAACTACCGATAATTTTTTCTGTGTACACATGAGTCTATTGAAAATTTAGCTTTTATTACTTTCTTGGAATATCCCTTGGTCTGTCAATCAAAATCTGGTGCAGTAACACAAACAAAGTTATAATATTTATTTAAAGGCTGAGTAATCTCATTTGTGTTTTATCTACATTCATGTTCATTTTAGTAAGGAAATATAGAAGCGGTTCATCGTACATTGTACAAAAAAAGTTTGTGTTACGAAAATATTTCGTGAATTTAATAATAAATTTTCTTAAAATTTCATATAAAGTCTATCACGCTTAGATTATTTTAGGAAAACCATCGATTTATAACTTGATTTATTTTCCAAATATCACTGCACCTATCGTGCATATCGTGTAATATCGATTAAGAATACTGCGTAAATTCAGAAAATGTGATATTACAACAAATGTTGTATTCCTCCGCAACACTTTTTATAAAAATTACATTGAAAAATATTTGTCATATGCTTATCGTAGTGACGAGCCTTTACTATTACTACAACATGTATTATACAGCCACCTGTGACTACTTGTTCAGTTTTTACATCGTGTGATACATTAAACGTACAAATAATAAAAAAAAATTAAATTATTTAAAAATTACTTTCCTCCAGAATACGGTTTGAACTGAGAAATACCAGCAAGAAAAGCGAAATAATAATAAGTTTGTTCTTACTCTGATGCTCATTTTAAAACCAACAACATAAAGAGAACAAGTGAAGATACGAATTCTTGCAATAACTTCTGTGGTCATAAGCTAGAATCTCCTAAGTAGGTATAAGAACAAATTGAGTTATGTACCTGGAAAAATAAAGTAATATACTTGCACCGGTATCAGTGCTAATTTGTATCTTCAAGTAGCAGTGATTGCCAAAAAATTACCTCTGACTTATCTTTGAAAGTTTATGTTCTGTCATGCTCTACATTTTCCCATTTTTCTTTAACAAGATTTTCTGTTAATATTAGATAGTATGTTTTTATCTACTCTTCATAAATGTTATACCTATGCAATTTTATGATTTTTTCCCCGAATGAATGGTTTTAAATTTGAGCAATTATTGCATTTGACCATAAATACATATGGCTTATTGAAAAACAGTGTCTGTCATAAATTATAATAACTACATAACAATTTTTTAACAATCATTACAATTTTGCTGTGACATAAGTTAAGTCTTTGTATAATACAACAAAAACCATTTTTTTACTCAACTACATTCAGTGCACACTGTTTTTATTCTGTTTATTAAAACAACAACGAAGAATGTTTCCCTGTGTCACCTTATTGTTGAAATGATGGTTCAACGAATAAATGAATCAATGAAGAAAAACGAACAAATAAATAAATAAAACAACAATAACAACATTAACAGCAGCAACAATAACCAACACCACAAGAAAATTTCTTCATGCTCAACATGACGTAAGCGATAATTTATTTACGACTTCATTTTTATTAATGTTCAATGATTTTGGCCTCTGATACCAATATATTTTTCTTTTTCCTTCTTTTCTTTGTTTTTTATTTATTTTCTTGATTTTTTTTTTTTTTTTTTTTCTTTATTGGTTTTTATTCTTACTTTGTTGTATTTGTGGCAACATTAAAAAAGAGCATAAGAAAAAATGTAAATAATTGAAACATTCTTGTACAGACACGTATAAATACATAGGCACCTGCATTCACACACACACACACATACACACTGACTATAAGTGTTTTTGCGAGTGTAAAACATAAACACGTATCCAGGACTTTTTAATATTAATTTCGACTTAATTATTACTTACACGATTTTTTTTTTTTTTTTGTTTGTCTGGTTGAGTTGATTTTGTAATAGAGCTAATTTTAAAATAGTTTTTTAACAAAAATAAGGAGAACAATTTGCCAGGTTTTACTATTATTGTTTTACACAAAGCTGCGAAATATAAAAGCATTCCTAGAGTGAAGGTATCTTCCTACTGGTTCGAAGCAGTAGGAACAAATTTTGCTCTAACATTCATAAGTATGTACGTATGCTTATGCATAAGTATGTACATATGAATAAGCATGTCATTCCGTTTGAAATTTCATATTAATATTTTTTAATTATATATGTAAATCGTCACATGAAATGCAAAAGGACGTAACAACACTTTTAAAATTTTTACAGGAAAGACAAAAAAACTTAATAAAATGATAACTATTGTTGTTATAATAACGACATTTTTTACAAGATTTATATTCCAACATGCATAAAAATATATAGTCTCTTCCAGCGATCAAAAATCTGGATCTCTGTAGAAAAATCTTTTAGAAAATTCAGTGAAAAATAATTAAAATTTTTGTTAGAATATTTCGTGTCCGCAAAAAGACTTTTAGTGTAATATAAAAGGGCAAATAAATTCCAAAATAATCTAAAATTTCTGATAATTTTTGATAACGATTTCAACTAAATTATACTGGGGTCAGGATTTTGAATTGCTACAAAGGGAGATTGTAGTTCCCCAAAACTTGTTTATGTCGTATTTCGTTGTTCAACTGTTATTTTGAAGCCAGTTATGAGCGTTATAGTCATTTTCTAGGGGGTCCTTAGAAAACAGTGTCAATTACACAGAAAAAACTAAAAATATGTTTCAATTATCAAAATAATAATTGTATCAAGCAAGTTTTGCACCTATAACCAAAATGATGATATCAATTATCAAATTTGTAAAAAAATTAAAAAAATACTTTTTTTCCAAATAACGAATTAATCAGAACAATTAATATCAATAATTGAGACAAAATTTAAAATTGATTAATTCATTAATTGTATAAATAAAATATTTAATAACAATAAAATCTAATTTTTATTAATTTATTAATCAAATGAATTAGTTTGTTTGGTAAAAAATGTATTAAAAACCAATTAAGTTGATGATTAAAACAATCAAGTTATTAATTGATTACTCACAATGTTAAAGGAATGCTTGACCTTTAACAATGCGTTGAGCATTTACAAAAAATATCACTTTATTATCAAATTTGAACATATAAAGTGTTTTATAAATTGTCATGAAACTTGAATATTATATGCCTAAAATCGTATTGACTATTTAAGAATTATAAACATTGTTAGCATAAGAAATCAAAATAAAATATTAAAAAAAAAAACTAAAATAGAAAAGTTGGCCAGAAAATTTTTTTCAATCAATTAAAAAACTAATTGAATCAATTAAAAATTTAATCAAATTTGTAAACTTAGGTTTTAAACAACGAGATAATTAAGACAAATAAAAAATTGCTTAAATTAAAATTAAAGAAAGAGAAAAACATGTTAATTGAAAATAAACTACTGATAATTTTTTCTGTGTATGAACCAATCCTCATAAAATTCGGTAGAGAGATTGAGGTTCTTCTAAAACTTGTTTATATTGAATTTCGTTGATTTACTGGAATTTTGAAGCAAGTTACGAGCTTTGAAGTCATTTTTTGATAGGGGCCTCATATGTGGGGGGCTCGACAGACAGATGGACGGACATATCTAGATCGTCTTAGAATTTAATTTATATATTTACGTTTATGGGTCTACGACCAATATTTCGATTTGTTACAAACGGAATGAAAAAACCAATATACCCCCATATTTTTTGACGGTGCATATAATAATAAATGAAGGAACATTTTGGTACATTTTCGTCATTTCAAATAGAACTTTTCGAGTGCAAAGTCCTGAGTGAATGAAAATCAATAGAAGCCTGCTGTTTTGTACTTTGTCGTTTTTCAAATGGTACATTACAAATTTTGTAATGGAACACAAATATGTGAAGTTAATACTATTGTACTTCCACAATTGTTAATAATAAGTGAAAATCTGCAAGAGGATCACAGCAACATACAAATATGTATAGTTTTAATGGCGACCTAAAGATACTTTCTTTTAATTATACCTTTTAAATTGTCCATCCTTCTATATTTATACCCTACACCACTTCAGTGGGGAGGGTATATTGGGTTTGTGCTGATGTTTGTAATGCACAATAGTATTGGTCCTATACCCACCTTAAAGTATACCAATCGGCTCAGAATCATTTTCTGAGTCGATTTAGCTATGTCCGTCCGTCTGTCTGTCTGTCTGTCCGTTCATGTAAACCTTGTAATCAAACAACAGGTCGAAATTTTGAAGATAATTCAATGAAATTTGGTACATGATCTTCTATTGTCCCAGGGACGAAGCCTATTGAAAATGGTTAAGATCGTTCCATTATTTCACCTAGCCCCCATACAACTGAACACCCCAATAGGGCTTGTAAATCTTGTAATCAAAGTAAATTTTGTAATCGAAATTTTGGAGATAATTCAATGAAATTTGGCACATGATCTTTCATGGTACCGTAGACGAAGCCTATTGAAAATGGTTAACATCGGTCCCTTATTTCACCTAGCCTCCATACGACTGAACCCCCCGAATAGGGCTTTTAAACTTTGTAATCAAACTACAGGTCGCAATTTTGGAGATAATTCAATGAAATTTGGCACATGATCTTTTATGGTACCGTAGACAAAGTCTATTGAAAATGGTTAACATCGGTCCATTATTTCACCTAGCCCCCATACAACTGAACCCCCCGAATAGGGCTTTTAGGTTCATAATTATGTTTAATATACTCATATCTCGACAAAAAGCTGCAAAAACCAAGTTCTATACAAGATTTGATGATCCTCACGAATTCCATAATAATAGATCCTCATATGACCCTAGCCCCTATGAAAATCCCCCATCAAAATTTCACTTAAATGTCCACAATTTTATTCAACAATAAACGGCTTAAGTATGTATATCTGAGGCAAGGTACAATTCAATTTAAATACTTTATTATGGCAAATAAATCACATTATATTTTTGTCAAAGGTGTAGGGTATTATATGGTCGACCTCGCCCAACTATAATTTCTTACTTGTTTTGTAATGTATTTTTTTATTCGGTTAGCGAAATTAAAGTGGTTGATTAAGGTATTGTTAAGAATATTATGTTTAGGCATTTTTAACTAATTTAAAACATTTGTCTTTTAACTCCGTTTTATTGTACTTCAATAAAATTTAATTTCAGCTTTCGACTTTCAATCTATTAAATTAGAATTATTCATATTCATCTATCCTGGTCACTCTACATGAAAAATATAAAAAAAAAAACTTTGGAAGTTAACTTTAACGAACAGCAGCAGAATTTACAGTACATATTTTTTTTTAGTTTTTCTTTTATCATTGAATTACAATATGTATGCCAAAATGTAAAACTTGCGGCTTCTTACAGAAAGATAAATAATCGAGGAAAAAGAATAAAATAAAAAAATTACATGCTCCAGATATAAATAAATAATGAATCAATATATAAAGTAAAAAGCATGGTACAAAAATATATTGCAAACATGAAAAGCAAAATAAATAAAAAAATTATAAAAAAAAAAACTTGTCAATTCTTATAGTTAAACGAGCCAGCAGCAAATATTTGCACCCGTTAAATGGGTCAAGGTAATATTTGTTCTATTCATTCGTACAATTCATGCAGAAAATAAAAATAAAAAACCGAGAAAAACATTTATCAATAACTATAAGTAAAATTTTGCACATCAACTAAAGAACAACAACAACAAAAAAAGAATGAAAATGAAATAAAATGTTTGTAAAAATAAACCACATACATACATGTACTTTTCGTGTTTGCCAAAGTAAGGTTTGTATGAAAAACCATATTTTTAATACTTTTACTGGAAAAAACATACATATATGACAAATGTGTGGAAAATTATTTTACTATATAAATATTAGAAACTATATAAATGTAATTGTATGTATCTATGTATACATAACTTTAAAAGGTTATGAAAAATTTGTTTGGTTGTTTTTAAGTGTAAGTTTTTTTTTATTTTTTCCTAACTTATTAAAATAAAAGAAAAATTGTTTGGCATTTTGACATTTAAATGCTGTTTAAAATATTTTGGTATTGATATTTAATGATTGACTTAAGTTTTGTCAATTTTTATACCATCATAAAAGAGGATGTGATATGCATACATACGAGCAGATGTGGGGAGTCCATGACGTCCCAATTTAAAACTTAAACTCGACAATATTTTTTCTTTAGGCATGTGAAATATTATTTAAATAGAAACTAATCTTTCCATCGTTTTTCTCTTTTCTATTACAGAAAAGCTTGGCAGTATTCCTATTCAATTAATACTGTCGCAGTTGCAAGGACAGGGAAAAGTAAGAAACGATCTTTCATCTTTTCTGTGAATGCCTTCCTCTTTCCGCCAAGAGAAATACGCTGCGAATCATTTAAATTAGGAATTCAATTTTGTCAACTTTGAACGAAAATATCATGTAAATTAAACATTGGAGTATAACAAAATCATGGACTATTAAAGGCCATAGTCTTACTATTAGATATGTGAAAAAAGTGAGCGGATTTTTGTTTCTCCTTTACTTATTATAAAATAAGGGGTTTTATATAGGGGATCTAACCTGCCCGTATACCTACAGTGAGTGTGTCGGATAAATAAGAAGTGTGCTGGGTTGAATGGTAATGGATAGAAAGTATCTCATACAAGTGATACCATTGAATTTTCATTTCTTGTCCAGGTATGTTCTTCTTCTATGATGGATTCGTTTTTCGGTCCACCGATAACGTCTCTAGGTGCTGTTGCCGACTCAACACAGGCCACCCCCTGCGTGGTTATAAACGGAAGTTGTATTTTTGCATCTTAGAAGGTAAGCAACGAGGCAGGATTTAAGAAAGTGGATTTTTTTCTTCGACCCCTACTTATGCAGTGCATTGTGTTGGATCTAGGAAAATAGGTTGTGGGAGGGGGGATAGAGGGAGTAGTGTTTATGGACATTTGATTTAAATCTTTTTACATCGAAATTGGTAAGGAATACTTCTGCAGGAAGTTTGTTCCACATACGAAGGATGCGGCTGAAGAATGAATTCTCTCTGTAATGCGTTTTACGGTCCAGTGGCCAATCGACCACAAATGGGTGTGTTCTTGATGAAAGACGTGTGTTGCGCAAAAATATGGTTGAACAAGTTCTCTAATTTCAGAGGAACACACTCCATTGTAATATCGATAGAACAGTGAAATACACTCCACGTTGCATCGGTGCTCCAGTGAATCAATAGAGTTGTATACCCTACTGTCACCCATAAGAACCTTTGCCCTCTCCTGTACGCGGTCGTGTAGCTCCAAAACAGACTTTGAAGGTTTTTTGAGATTATTTGTAAATTAACTAAAAAATTTGCTTTCATGTCAAAAGTAGTTAAACCCATTTTAACAATAACTTATCTAAATAATCTTAAGTATTAAAATTTTTTAATAACAATTTGCTTTAGCACATATGAAACAAAAATTATTATTTCCACTATATCCTCTACAACGTATGAAATGTGAAATTAATTGACATTTGTCTAGACATGCAACATCTGCATCGCTGATTGCCTATGTTCCTGAATATGTATAATTTCATTGATATAATTTTCATTTGATGCTTTTCGATATACTGATTTATCCTTTATCATACAGCATCATATTGACTTGACATTTGATACACATTAAGTTAATGATACTTCAGAGAGTTCATTTTGTGAAGTTTGTGGTATTTCGTGAATTATAGATATTCGACAAAATTATGCATTGAAATGTACAACGCAGAAATTATGCAATAAAAGTGTTATGCAGATAATTGTGAAAATAAGATTAAATTTAACAAAATATATATGTAAATATACAGAGATATGGATTAATTTGATAGGCTATTTAAGTTTTATCAGTGATATTCACACTTAAACAAGGAGTATTTGGAAAACTAAATTAAAATTTTAAATTTCATTAAATGAGATAAGGGCTCAGAATGTCGATAGAAAAACAATTTGTCTGAGAAGCAGTTTTACAAAGGTTTTCATTTACTATTGTTAGTATTGTGTTCGAATCTTTACAGATAAAGTTCTGACCATAATTGGACTACAAACATATAACCCTCTTATTTCTTTAAATTTAAGTTACATTCCCCTTCAAACTATTGAAATGAAAAAAAATGTTTTACCTACTTTTAAATATAATAATTATTTACCTTTCTTTCGTGTTACAACTTTAAGTATACTTCAAAAAATCTAACCTAAAGCCATTCCAGAAATAGTTTTCTAAATGTAACCAAATAAAATAAGCACAAAAAGTACATATTTTTTTAATAACTAAAAAACTTATTTGTGTGTTCATAGAAACCAACTAACAGCAGCCGGAGCAACTAAACGACAAACAAAATACTATAAACACAACTACGACAAGTAATAACAACAAAATGAACAAAATTAGTAAAATGAGCGTAAAATTATTGCAAATATAAGAAGGTAACAAAACTTAAAACTAACACTAATGCGGGGAAGATGGACAAAAATAAGAGCTCAGCAAGAATTTCAATTAAACAATTTTTAAACTATAATATTAAGGCAGTAAATGAAAAAATAATAACAAAACTTGTTTATACTTAACGTAATTTTTGTCAAGTGTATAATCGTTAGTAGGAATACCGTCTCCCTAAACTTCTCAGCAAAAGTGCCAAACTCACAAACTGTTGATAAGAGTGTGTTGCAAAAAGATTAGAGAGAGAGGAGGATAAAAAACTAAAAAAAAAAAACTAAAAGAGAAATTGTTTATAAACTCCAGGAAATAGTGGAAAAAAGAAATTAAACTCAAACATTGTACTCCTGGTAATATTTCAACAATGAACCGGAGGTGTATGTGTGGGACAGGAAGCTGCTCTAAAGGGTCACTTTTATGCAAATTTAATCCTGATACTTTCATCACTTCAAGTTTGTTGGAAAGAAAAACAATGCAAAAAAGATTTAATGAAAAAAAACATTTTTTTTTTTTTTTTTGTTAATTAAAAAAAGGAAAGTTTATTTGTGCGGATAAGTTGAAACACAAAAAATGGTAAATTTTAATCAACAAAAGTTTTAGTAAAAACTCAGTCTTGTTATATGAGTAAAAGTTTATTTTTATCAGCAGTTTGTTTTTAATTTTCCATTAATAACGGGAAAATTGGAATGCAAATTTTAATAGGTTTAAAAGAAACAGATAGCAACTAAGATAATTAAAAACCAAACAAACAATATACATTTCATCCACGATTTATGTAGAAAAGAAATCAATGATCGTAAGATATTCTTTTTAAGATTTTAAACAAAAAGTTTGCATTGTATTGACAATTGATTATCGTTGATATTAATGCAATCAAAACTACTATTATGACATTTACATAACAGTAGTTTCTAAAGGATCCGAGTTTTGCCCCATTTCTCAATCACATCAGGCTGTTAAGATATCTTATTCTAAATATGAAAAAACCCATTATTGACAGCGAAGACAACTTTATTTATACAGTTATGTTATGTCATCTGATAGACAAATCGGCCGACTTCAAACTAAAGGTTAAATCTCGATTTTATCTTAACCTAAAGTTTAAAACAACTATAAACTTAATAAAAGTCAATATGGCCCTTTTTACTGCAAAGGCTTCAGAAATTACAAAAGATAGAAATCTTTCAAATAAAAGGCGAAATATAGTTTAAACAATCGAAGAAGAAAGAATATATAACGGGGTTAAACCTTTACTGTTTTTTATACCTACCATAAAAAAAAGATGTGTGTATTTTGTGTTTGTCATTCCGTTTGTAATACATTGAAATATACGTCCATATAATAAAAAAAAGTATATGTATTCTGGGTCCTTATTAGATTCTAAGACGATCTAGCCATGTCCGTCCGTCTGTCTGTCTATCTGTATGTTGAAAACACGATAAAGGCCAAAAGGGAATAGCTACAGAGCTGATGGATGGCAGATGGCTTTAGTTGATGCAGGTTGTTTGGTATTGAAACTGGGCAATATTGATCCACGATTTGGCCATATAAGGTCCCCTTCAGAAATTAATGCTCATTACTGGCTAAGTGAAGCATATATAGCGGTGAAATTAGGCATAAACATGTTTATAGCAACCTAAATCTCTTTATAAAATTTTATATGGATCGACCCTTAATTGACCCTACCCGCCGTATAAGGTCCCTTCCAAAAATTACTAACGCTCATAACTGAAGCATCTATGTATAAAAGAAGCATCTATAACGTTCATTACTGTGTTTGAAATTCCACACAAATATGTTTCATACAAGTCAAAATCTCTCATATTTTATGAGCATCAATCCATAATTGCCCCTACCCCCATATATGGTCCCCTTCAGCAAAAAATTTTAAACTGGCTTAAAAAACGAGTATAGCGATGAAATTCGACATACATAAATAAGTTTCTTATAAGATAAAATCTCTCTGCCAAATTTTTTGAGGATCGGTCTATAATTGACCCTACCCCCCATATAATGTCCCCTTAAAAAATTACTAAAACGCTAACTGTCTTAAAAATAGGACTATAGCGAAGAAATCTCTCTACCAAATGTTATGAAGATCGGTTCATAATTGATACCAAAATATACTCTAATTTTAAGGCACAAAACTTGATTGTAGGTATAGAAGATCCGGATGGCAGAATATAAAATTTTACTTGTTTTTTTCTGCAATCTTTTCGATCTAAATTAAAATCGAAGGGTATTTGTTTTCAGACTGTTACATCATTACAAATACATAATACCATCCCCGTTACCTGCTAATGACACAAACCTCTAAATTTATGTAATTTTTCCAAAATTTATAAGCAATGTATGTATATTCCCGGTCTTTTAGTTCAATTTCCTGATGCATATTGCTCATTATTCGTTTCTCTTTTATTGCAAAAAAAAGAAAAACTAAACATATGTAACGACTTGGTAAATGACGTTTCATAAGTGAACGAGTGCAGTTGTTACAAGTTGCAACAATGCCACTTTGGCACACATTCAAACTCATCAAACATAAATTGCCACAAACAAAGAAACAAACAAACAAATAAACGAACGAACAAACAATGTTACATGCATATGATCACGTTAAACTTTATCCTGGAGGCAGTAGAACAAATGAAGGTGTATCTGCTTATGTGTGTGTTTTTCTACACGTTTTTTGCATGAATCTACATGGATGGGAAATAATGGATATTAACATATTTGAGTATCAACTTTTAGCTCTTACATAACCATGAGTGTACAAAGGGTTTAATAAAGTAAACTGGCGCTGAACATTTCTCTACTGACATACACATACACACACAAATGCTAGAAGGAGTATTTGCAACAAAAAATAAAAGATGAAAAAATTTGTCTGATTGCAGCACTTCATTCATATAAAATGTACATATCGTTATATTGAAATGGAGAAAAGGTAATATCCTAGAGAAGAATCACTTAATAAAGATCTGTTTAATGTTTTTAACAAATACAACAACAAATTAAAGCATTTTCAAAGTAAATTATAAGTGGCCTGCTATTTATATATTTTCATAAGTAAACTAGTAGTAAAACTATCTCAAAGATTCATAAAGAAATCTTAAATAACTCCCACCCAATATTAAAAGCCAAAACCAACAAAAAAAGTAGCTGTTGAGTGCACCAGGACACTAGCATTTTGTAAGTTTTCCATAGTAGCAACTATCTTGGGAGACATAAATATAAAAATACTTACATTTCCTAACTAAATCTACGATGGAATATATTTATTCCACATTCAGTTCTTCTTTTTGTTTTTTTTTTTCTCCTCAACTCATATGAAAACTATGGATAGAAGCAGTCACAGCGGCAGTAGCAATGACAAAGGAGAATGCACAAAAAAAAATTAAAAGACTGTTGAAAAAAGGCACAAAATATTCACGCTCACAACTACTAATGTTTATAATCATGTGTACATAAATACGTGTGTGTTTGCATAATGGTCTACATACTCTAGGTGTAAATTTAAATTATCTCAACATTCAAACATAAATGAAAAGAGTATTGCAATAGGAAGTGTCACTAAAAATGTAAAAATCTTTGTATGTATGTATAAGCCATCTTGAGATGATCGATGCAGTGATTTGTAAAGAATGTGATTTTCACTATTTTCTCATTTAGTACATTATTTAAGGATCTGCGGCCGATTTAAGGTTTATTTGTTATTTATTTGTGGGAAATATAATTGTTACCAAATCTTAAATTTTTTTCTCAATTGGTACGTAATTTAAGGATTCAAATGGAATTTTAGATTTTTAATTTAAAAATCTAATTTTAATGGAAAATATGAGTATGATTATAGATAAATAAATAAGATATGATTACATTACGCGACGCTATTTTGGAGGCTAAAAAATACCAAGAATATCTCGGAGTCATTTTTGCAATAAAAAAATGATCATTTTCTCTGGCGCATATCTTCCAAACTGTTTGGAAAGTTGTAGCTCTTGTCATAAGAAAGAAAAATTGTGAACATATAAAATCAAAAAAACTTCGAACTTCAAATAAAAATATATTTTTTACGTGTTAAAAATATTTCTCTAAACTATGCGTATACTTAATATTTGTAATATCAATAAATCAATAACACGTATATGTACAGATGTCGTTTAAAAAAACAGTGAGATTTCACAATGTATAACATTCTACTTAAAATTAAAAAATGAAAATGAGAGAGTAAATCAAAATTCCGAACGGTTTGCAAGATATGAACCTGATAAAATTATCTCTTTTTTGCAAAAATGAGACCGAGTTTCCAAATCTTTGAAGACCCATAAAATATGCATAACTTTAGGCAAAACTGGGAGAGATTTTTACATTTCCTTATGCGCTTGCAAAACGCTTTTTAAATAATACAACTGGACTCGAATGACAGATTAAAATTCAATATTTGTGGTCTGAAAAATGTAACAAATATTCCTTGCAAATTTGTTCTACAGATTGCTAAATAAAAAACTTGTTTTTAAAGTTAATTCGAAAGTATTTGTAAAGATCTAATAAACTAAGAGTTTAAAAGAGCAACTTTCAATGACCAACATAAAAGTTTGACCTTCCAACGCCGAACGGTTTAGGTTTACATTAGTATCCCAGACGATGACCCTCAATTTCTCGCATAGTGTTATTTGGACTATTCCATTAACTATTTTATTGAAAAATCTATTAAATATAATACCCACATGTCTATTGTCTTTTGTATTGATTGTTAAAAACATAAATTTATTTAATATAAATGTACTTTTAGTAAAATAACATCTCGTGTTTCAACACCTTTTTATACAAACCTTCATTCGTTAACAACAACTAGTATAGCATTTTGTAACATTTGGGGATATTACAATTTTTTGCTAAACTCTTTTTATGTTGGCATGTTTATTGGGTGTTTTCTAGATATGAAAATTACCCAATAAATATAACAAAACTAGTATGCAAAATTCGTAATGAAGTTCTTGTCGTTGTCATTTCTGCAGTTCAAATTCCTAAAGTTTTATGCAATTTATAGGGATTATATTAGAGTTCATTTAATGTGAATCGAACGTCACAAAATGCTGGTGAAGTATAAGAAAAATTTTGATTTAATTCTATCTTGATACTTATACATATTTATTCAAGATTTCTATTAGTTTTGAAAACACGGTTTACTTTGATCACATTAAAGAACAATATTTTACTGTAGGTAAACTATCCACTGGGTTATTGCACTCACATGTGATATTTTTTGTACTCACATCCTAAATGGGTGTAAGTTGTTATTGCATCTAGCACTGTTATTTTCGTTGTTATTATTGTTCTTGTTGTTGTTAGTATTTGTAACAAAAGTCGTTCGTTATTTTTCTCTTTTTTCTATATATTTTTTTTTTTTTTTTCATTTTATTTTTTGTTCATTTGCATTTGTGCGTTTGTGTAAATAATAGTGTTGCATCTCATCTCCTGTTGGCATCGTAAATTTAAATTAAGTCATAGAAAGTTGCTGACAGTTAAAATCTTCTTGCTGAAAATTGGATGGTGTAATACAAAACTCTGACATAAAATACACATGTGTATGTATGGATTTTGTAAATACACAGATACCCACACACACACACACAAAGATCACAACTACATTTCGAAGTATGTATGTCTTTCTGTCTGTGTGCGTGATTGTCACTGGATGCAAAAACATATGATAAGTTTGCTTTTTGACTATTGTAAGTTTTAATGATTTCAAAAATATTTAAAATTTCGCCAATGGTATATATGCATATAAATTTAGAAATATGAGCTCTCAAGTAGATTTGTCATTATACAAATAAATGCTGCTATAATTAAGCTTTTAAAATGGATAGAATATTAAAATCTTTGGGATCCAAATCTTAGATCATTCCAACAGGCACATTTAGTAAATATACACAGCAAAAACCGAGTATAAGTACAAAAGCGGACTAGCACGCTTGATGCTCAAGCTTTGTGTGTTCTTTAATATGAATTCAAGACACATGATTATTAAACATACACGGTCCTCATTGAATAAGATTCTTTAAGAGAGAACTTTTTAGTACTTTTTATCCCATAAATTGTACTTTTTGAATTTTCTAAAATAGTCAATCTAGAAAGATTAATTTTAACATACATGGTCTTGACTGAATAAAATTCTGTAAGTGGGAACTATTTGGTACTTTTCTATTCTTCAAATGGTACCTTTTAGATTCTTTATAATGGTTAACCGGAACACACGGTCCTTATTAAATGAGAATTTATTGAGAGAGATTTTTTGATTTTATATTGAAAATAAAATTTAAAATGTATGGACCTTAGTGAATGAGAATCTACTGAAAGGGACTTTAGGTACTTTTTCATTCATTAAAATTATATTTTTTGAATTGTATAAAAATATTTAATCAATTTTAATTTTCTATAAAAGTAAACAAAATTTTGTATGTATTTAATTTAAGTTAGGGTAGCGAGGCATCCAGGGTATGCTAGTACAATTATATTCGAAGGGTTCAGTTGTGTGGCGGTTAGGTGAAATAATAACCATCTACAACAAGCTTCGTACTTGGTGCAATAGGAGTACATGTACCAAACTACATTGAATTAACTTCAAAAATTGCGTCCTGCAGTTTGATTACAAAGTTTACACGACTCAAAGGAAATTATAGAATTATTATTATTGTGCGTTAGAATTCCCCCTGGGGCATGTTTCCTTGATGAAAGGCACTCACTTGGTGTATTGCAATCCCGGGGTAAAGAGGTGCTACCAGTACCTCTAGTCTGCCGGAACTATAAACTGGTGATGTCACTTCACTCCTCGGCTAGTCATTGGTATTACTTAACATGGGGTCTAACGAGAGAACCACATAATGTGGTACTACGGGTGGCCAGTTGACCGCTGATCAGCTGGTTGAGGTTCCTTCGGGATCCACATAGTGGCTGTGGTTTAAGCCCAAATTCGTGGGAAGACTAAGTTGCAGTTAAAAGACTGATGCCTTTGAAATCTATATTTCAGAATAAGTTCGGTGCTGTTGCCGAATGAAAACAGATAACCCACAGGGGAGTGACTGTGGGACTAAGCGTTGGAAATGAGTTGGTGTTAATTGTATTTGATACAGGATGAATGTAGGGGTATACGGCCTTGCCAACCCTTGTACCTAGAGTAAGTGTGTCGAAGGTTGTTCTCTTATGAGTTTGTGGGATAAATGAGAAATTGGTTGAATGGTGATGGATGAAAGACTTATTTGATGGATTCGTACTTCGGTCTACCGGTTACGTCTCTAGGTGCTGTTGCCGACTCAACAGAGGCCATCCCATCTGTGTGGTTGTAAACGGAAGTGGTGTTTAACATCTCGGAAGTTAAAGAACGGGGCAACAATGGTCAGAGATTAGATAGCACTCGAGCATAGTGCGCGTATACTGGACCGGAAATTCCATATACGTAAGCACAATGGGGCAGTGGTGAGTCGTTGCAAAAGCTCACCCAGTGGTTGAAAAAGACCACCGTGATATAATGCCTTTAAGGCAGGTGTTCACGTAAAGTACTTCGACATTCGTGAGGATTACAATCATCAGCACAAACCCAATATACCCTCCCCACTATAGTTGTGTGGAGGGTATAAAATGTTCTTATAGTATAATTTTTATTTTAAATTTTATTTTAATTAACCCAGATTTTATAAAAGGGGCTTTATATGGGGTCTAAGTCCAAATATGGGCCAATCCTCATATCATATCGATCCTCGATGATTAATAGGAGAGATTTATATCCGATTTTTGTAGACATAGTACACTTTTTAATTATGAGCTCAAAAGCCCTATTCGAAAGATACTTGGTATTTTCCAAAAAAAAAAAAAAATATGGTAAAGTATAATAGTACTGCATTTTCCAAGTCTGTCCTCCACTATTAAATGTATGTTTTTATCGTTTTTAATAGTTGCTAAAATCCATTAAATATTTGCCATTTTAAACTACTTAAATCCACTTAAGTTATTAGCCTGTAAAAAAAGAACAGATCTAGTAACCCCGTTTACATCTTTTTCATATCCTATAATTGTGTTTACATTGTTATTTTACAAATAAAAGCCTTAAATCCTTAATTTATTTTCTGTAATTGTAATGTCACTTAGTGAATAAGAAAAGAAAATTCATGTGTAAACACATACACTTACACATTCAAATAAAATAAAAAAAATTAAATGAAAATAAAGCTGTGAGTGAGTGTATGTAATTAATATGTTAAAAATCATTTATTTTTTACTTTCACCTTACAAATGTACACAATTGTATATTGTATAGAGTGTTATAAATGGGTCAGTCTGAGAAGTTGTTTGAAAAGCTTATAGTGTTAGTCGTTGGACTTTGAAATTAGAAATTTTTCTTAAATACTATTAGAAAAGATGTATATCATTAGAAAATGTTTTCTTTTGATATCATTAGGGCACAATAGATTACATGTTCTGTCTTTACAAGTCTTGCTACAAATTTGTCAAAGAGATATTACTCCTTTAAGAAGATCCTAACAAATAGTTTCAAGTCGTCCATTGCAATGAAGTTACTTCCTTATGTCAATTAAGTTACTACCTTAAAAACGGAGGTAATACTTATACATTTAGTGACGTTTTTAAATAACCTTTTTGAATTTTCCCCTAGTTTTTTTGCCATTAAAAAATCTTTCTTGTGTGACTACAGTTGTAGCATTTTATAGTTCGGAGAGTTTGTAGTGGTAAATACATACGTATACATATGAACATTACGGTTATAACTTTTATTAAATTTTTGAAAATTTAATTTCATTTTATATTTCACTTAGAATATAAAAAAGTACGTTGATAAAGTATCTTACATTTTCACGCACCACAGTGTTGCCAAATGTATTAGCTTAAACGCAAATATGTGTTTTTAGTGTGAAAAAATTGTGGTCGAAAATATGTTATTTGTGTAATAAACATTTTGGATAGTCAGACATTTAGTGTAACTTTCAAATGAGATTCCCGCGGATTCCCCTATAAGGTAAGGAAAAAAATTTACTGCTAGTACCTGCAAATACGTTTTCTAAATGCAAATATAGATTACATAACCATAATTCGGGGAGAGCTTTGAAAAATATGCGGAATGTCGAAATGGAAAGCAAACAAATTATATGAAAAACATACGTTTTGGGAGTGAAGGAGTCTCCTAAGTACATAAAAAGGGCAAATTTAAAGTTTTTCATTTTATTTTAATACATTCGCATATAATGACTTCACTCCAAAAATGATCATAATAGGTTCAAGGGACCTCTAAATGTATAATTCCGTCAAAGTTTCATTATTAATTAAATTATTTACTCATAACGCCCATTTTTGACACAAAGAATGCTTTTATCAAGAAATACTAAATTCCAAAATTTCATGCTTCTAGCTGCTTCCAAAAAGAAGTTAAGCTGGAGGTCCACACTACGCGTCTTTGCGGCAAAGCATTTCGAGCTTTTCACACCTTCTTTGCATCCTACGCATCAAGTAACATGTTACGCTTCTTAAGGGTAAATTTTTTGCTTTATTTATAAAGAACTTCCCGTTTTTTTTTTTTAAGCTTTTTATTTATATTTTCACAATTTAACTCGTTTTAGTTTATTAAAATTGATAAACACACAAGAAATTGTGTGCCGCTTATGACACAAACGTAGAAAATAGATCTACTTTAAGCATTCTACGCGTCAAGGCATCCTACACTTTTGTGTTTATAACTTGTAGCAACCAACAACATTGATTCTACTTTTTTGACAGCCGCGTAGAATGCAAAGAAGCGTAAAACGCGTGGCGTGGATCTCCAGCTTTATGACATGCAGTGATAGGGCCTAATGTTTGGTTATAACCCTAATATATATATGTATGTGTTAAATGCATTTAACTACAACTACATTTTAAAATTTCATTTTATACCCACACACAAACACTGGTATTTTCGAAATAACAGTAGTACTAGGTAGTTGTATATTTATATATGCAACACTTTTTAACTACTTACTCCATATTTACGCTTATTTTCTTAAATGACACATTATAAAACACTCACATAATATACACATACATACATACATGTGTACATATGTATTAAAAGAATTCCGCGCAAAAATAGTGAAATGTTGTTGCAACATTTTTTATATTTGTCGCTCTCCATTTTTATGCCCTACACTACTATAGTAGATTTGTGTTTATTTTTGTAAGCCATAGAAATATACTATGTAGGTCTTACCCTAACCTTAAAGTATGGAATAATTTTCTGAGTCGATTTAAACTAGAAGTCACAATAAATAAAATTTCTAACGTGATATACAATTATACCAATGACAAAGCCTATTGAAAATAGTTTAAATCGGGAGCTTTGGAGCTCATAATTACCATTTCTTAATATACTAGTAAGTAACTATCAAAAAACAGGAGAACTAAGTTTTATATAAGCTTACTGTTCATTTCAGTAAGCTTATATAAAAAACTTAGTTCTCTCTTAGTTCTCGGGTCTGATTTAACTCTATGAAGTCCTCTTAAGAAAACTACCTAAACATCCATAATTCATTTATAAAAAATATATTTGTGTGATGGAAGTCGGGTCATATGTGCTTTAAATAAACATGAATTCTAATATGGATCGGATCATATTGAATTCTAGATCCCATATAAAGCCTATTTCAGAAAATAAGATTTTCATTAATAAAGTTCTTTACCCTACTGGTTTAGGGTATCATATGGCGGACCATAACCGACTATACTTTCTTTGCACTTTCCCATATATATTTGCATGCAAGTGCATGTGTTTATATAAAAGATTTTTCTGTAGCACTTGCATTTAAACGATTCATTCAGTCATTTATTCTTTCATTCACTTATTCATTCACCCATATCGTCAGTCACTCACTCAACATGTATTTTGTGTGTGAGCGAGTGCACCAAGTGTGTATTTTACCGTTTTTTATTTATTTTTTTATTTCATTTAATTCTCTGCATTTAGTGTTTAAAAGTGTGAAGGTCGTCAGGATTTAAATGAGCGTGTGGTATAAAAATAAAGATGTAATTATAAATAAATGAATTTTTATAATGTGTTAAATACAAAAGGTATTTTTATGTTTGTTTAATAAACCATAAATTGATTAAAGAGCTAAGAATTATTAAAGTTTTTCTTTTTGTACACAAAGAAATTTGCTTCAAAGGAAAATTGCACCATAAGTGTAAATTAAAAACGTATGTTAATTATAAAATAAGTAAAGGATTTACCATAACCTTCAATCACACTGTACTGATATTTAATAGTATGTTTGTGAAAAAAATATACATAAATATGTATGTAGGGGATAGGCAGTTTTTTAATTACTTGAATAATATTGCTGAAAATAATATAAAAACTCCGAGTTAAAACCAGCTGTACCAATGTCGATATTATTTGTTACAAATTGTATTTATTGCTATTTATATTGCTCGAATAAATAAAACATTTCTTTATGAGCTATTTTATTACATTTTGATATCTATAATATTCAATTTGTTTTCCTACAACCACTCAAAGAAATATTTAAAAGATGTTAAGATGATTTCGTTAAAATGTGTATTTTATTGCAAATTTAATAATGCAATGTAAGAAGGGGAGCAAAACGTTAAAATCTATGGTAACAATAAGGGAAGCACACAAAAGTTATTCCACCATAAACATTAGGACTAAATTATATAAACAAACGCTTACAGTTTGTTACATACAAAGTATAAGCGATTGCAAGATACCCTACATCAGTGATTTCCGCATTCTATAATGGAGGCATTATGTTTTAATGTTATATGTTTTCCTTATTACACCGTGCAACAGTTATTTTCACACATGAAAAACTGTAAACCATTAGTATTAACTCTGTGTACTCAGTTTTTCATAATCAGCTCTCATGCCTGTGTAAAAGGACGAGTTCAAAAAATGGAATTCGAAATTTATATAAAAAATTTGTTATTAATACATATCTAATGAAGCTGAGAACCTCTGAGAAAATTTTTCACAAAAAGTAGTTAAAAATGTTTGATTCGAAAATTAAACCTTTTTTAATTTAATTTCTTTTTTGATTTTTTGTCGAAGCGAGTCAAATAAATAATATAGGTAGAATGTACAGATTCCCAGCTTTCATTTGATACCAATATTAGCATCATACAATACACATAAATATTTGAAATATTCGTTTGAAATTGTAAGTCCTTTAAACTTTGAAGTCCTTTTGTAATCACATAAGAGCGGATTATAAAAATCAGAGTACGTAGAATTGCTATAAATGGATCTATCAGCTTTTCTATGTGTGAAAGCTTTTTTTTCAAAATTGTTACAGGGTGTTATTTGTTTATCATATCACAGGAAAAGGGTATTTCGCGGTACACAACATTTTGTGTACCGCGAAAGGCATTTTGCCCCCTTTACTATATCTAACCTTCTAAGGAACCTATCTGCTATGCAGACAATGTCGTAATACTTTTAAGGGAAAGGATCCAAATTACTTGTGTAGCTGAAGAGGTTCTTAATACGGCATAGAGCTGGGCACAACCAAGAGGCCTCAATGTTAACCCGACGAAGAAGGAAATCTCTCTTTTCACAAGAAAGACAAAAAGTGGCGGACAGACTTTTAAAATCTGGTGAACTTCTTTGGACTGGACAAAAAGTATAATATCAAACTACTACAGGAAGTTCGGCGTACATGCTGCATATTTATAAGTGGTGCCATGAGTACTACGTCAACCAAGGCTCTGGAGAGCCTTTGAAACTTATATAAGACAAGACGGCACTTACAGTCAAACGGCTCATGACTTTTGGCGAACTGACTGGTTATAGGACACGTCATCAATGTATACTGAAGAACACCTTGGACGTGCCCGATCGCACACCAGACACAGAATATATCGGAAACTTAGAAACATCGATCCAAGATATAATATCTTTGTAAAGCTACACGTTGCTACACGGATGGCTTTACATTGTGAGCCTGGGGTTCTATATTGAAGACACATACACTAGCTTCCAGTCCGAAGTCCATTTACCGACAGCCAAAAGGCCATAAGGCGATATCATCTGATATCGCCCTTTCTTACAATCCAATATGGTATTGAATTGTAAGAAAAAGGGTGATCGAGGTAGTTAACCTTAACATTTGACGCAACGAGGATAGAATTTAAAATATGGGTTAACGAAACCCATAAGGCCTCTTGAAATTATGAAACGGTGGGTGGAAACACAAAGAACCTATGGGTAGGCATGGGGGGTAATGATTACACAAAGTAATTAATTACAAGGTCAATTACAATTACTTGTAATGTGTAATTGAAAAATAACCAATTACAATTACTTGTAATTGTAATTGAAATTTTTCCAATTACAATTACTTGTAATGTGTAATTGACAAATAACTAATTACAATTATTTGTAATTGTAATTGAAGTTTTGCCAATTACAATTACTTGTATTTGTAATTGAAATTTTCAATTACAATTACTTGTAATTGTAATTTAGGTATTACTAATTACAAATTACATGTAATTATAAGGAAAAAAATTCACAATTACAAGTAATTGTAATTGGAATTTCTTCAATTACAATTACAAGTAATTGTAATTGGCAAAACTTCAATTACAATTACATGTAATTGTAATTGGTAATGCTTCAATTACAATTACTTCAAATGTAATTGTAATTGAAAATGTAGTCATTACCCCCCAAGCCTGCCGATGGGGTGATCCTAAAGAGAGCAGGACGAAAACCCTCCTCAAAATGAACAAGTCTGAGGTTAGTATGATGGTACGTATTCTGAGTGGACACACACAACTACGGGTGCAGCTATACAAAATTAGTAGAGCATTTAGAGAGGACAGTGAAATTCTGGAGCACTTTCTTTTAGATCCAAATATCTTGGTAATGATATTATCCCGGATATAATATTCCTCACGAACAATGATTCGAAAATCATATCATGATACCAGCCCGATTATACTTTCCTACTTGTATTTAATAATTTTTACATTTAATTTTCAATTAACCACGAGCAATATTTCGATGTGTTACATACAATATGACACAATCAACATAACACTAATTTCTGGAGACGGCTAACGTTTAAACTTAATGTTAAATCAGGCAAATCGTAGCATTTATTTTTTATACTTTTATTTGCTAGCAAGCAACCAGCACAAATGCTTACGTTTTTATTTTATTTCCTTCGGTTGTTTGCAATTTCTTTATAAACTCAAAAGAAAATGTTAGTTAATAATATGAAGATTAAAAATTTCATAAAAAACTAAAATTTTTAAATTTTCTTTAAAACATCAACATTTTTCCCCAGTGTATTTTTTTTTATTATAAATAAATAACACCCACAGAATTATCTAACTATAAACTGACCGCAAAACCCCTTTGAACCAAATAAATGCAGAAAATAAAAGAATAAAGGGAAGAATAAAATAATACGAAAAGGAATGTATTTGTTTTGCGGAAATGTACTTAGTTTTGTATTCTTTTCTTTGGAGTTGCACATTTTATTTGCTTTGAATGTGTTATTTTCTTCCTGTATTCATTTTATTATGATATTTTTAGGCAGACCTTTTTATTTCTTCATTGAGTTTCAGTTTTTCGGTATATTTATTTAGAACGTACATCAGGAAATTTGTATGAATATACAAATTGTATTTTCTTATATCCACCAATTAAAAAGAGAGGCGGGTATATTGATTTTGTAATTCTGTTTGTAACGAATTGAATAAAGCATATATATTCTCGGTCCTTATTAAATTCTAAGACGATCTAGCAAGGTCCGTCCATCTGTCCATCCTTCCATCCATGTTATGGGCTTAATTTGGTATTCAAAATCACTTAACTACTAGACCTAGTCCTCATTACATAATCATAAATACGATAATTATATAACAATTGTAGTAAATTTCTTTTGTGTTCCCAGAATTTATATTGAGAAATATGGCTTATATCAGGCCATATTTGACCCTAATCTTCAAATATAGTCCTCTTAAGAATATGGGCTTGGTCCATAATTGATCCAACGGCCAAAAAACTTCTATGTGATGTCCATTCAGCATTAATCTTGCTCATAAATTTCGAAAAGATCTCTACAAAATGACAAGTGACGAAATATACTAAGTCAAGCTCCCGAAATTAATATGAAATTTAAGACACACATTTTTCACGGTGGGTATATATGATTCGTTTTAATTTAAATACTTACACGTATTTTGTTTTCTTTTGCCTTAATTTCACTGTAGTAGTTTTGTTCTTTATTTTATACCGATATCCTTTTCAGCTTTACAATTTTAGTAGGCTATGCAAATAAAACGTGCTATTTTTTCTACCCTGTCTTTGATAAAGTTAAATATACGAGGACATACAGTGTGGTAGAAAATTTTTTAAAATAAATATTTCAACGATCAAAGGAGTTTAATTTACAATGAGAAACTTAGATTTTGTGAATTGAAGTAAATTTTGTTTTTTGTCAAAGGAAAATACTAAAACCCACAATATGCTATAAAAAAATATGGCATTTAATTTCAGTTTGACTTTTTTCTTTTACACTGTTTTTATTTCTTGCACAATTGTACTCTTTAAGCTAAATATTTCTCCGTTTGTGTAATACGTAGTGTATTATGGCAAAATGAAGAAAAATCTGTAAAAAATTAAATAGGCTATGTTGGACCTTAAAATAACCTATACCGAATATAAACATATTGAAAATAATATTAACACTTATAAAATACTACTCTATAACCTCAACTACTGTTAGGGTTGCCAGCCTGGCTGGATTGTCCAGCTTTTTTGATGCTTGTCCAGTTTCAAGCTAAAATTTAATTTGTCCAGCTAAATACAAATTTTTTAGTACACTGCAATAATTTTTATACAACTAAGTTATGATTTCCCTCTTCTATCATCAATGACAACATGACTCAACACTTGAACAGCTGATGTCGTAATAAATATTAGGTCTGTTCGCGTACTCGATAATTTGTAACAATTTGCAACAATTGTTATTGGATTCCGTTCGCGTAATTTTGAAAACTTGCAACGAGAGAGTAAGAGAGCGGTAAAAATTACAGTTCGTTGATAGAGAATTTTTTGATTTTTTTCCCCAGTAAAAAATATCCAACATATATTCACAACATATGTTTGATTTTTGAATATGTAAACAAACCAAAGAAATCGAAAATTTGGTAAATTTTACATTTTTTGAAAGAAATATATAAATTAATAACACACGAATATTAAAAAATTATTTGTATTTAGATTTATTTTAATTTTATTTATCATAAATTAGTTTTTAAAAGAGTTTATTTGTTGTGAAAAATCATATCAAATATTGTCAATCTAGCGTTTTTAAAACAATTTAGTTTGTCTTTCTCTTAGCGATTTTGTGTAATTTTTTATTTTAATAATATGTTAGTATCATGAAGTTTTAAAACAATAATATATTTTTAATGATACTACATGTTTTGTTAACTTTAAATATCCATTTATTTATAGGAAAAAATCAAAGTTTCAATTATTTGTTTTTTAGTGTTATGTTAGCGATTGAGATTTCAGCAAAATCTTTGTTTATAAACAAAAACTTGCAAATTTTTTTAAAAAATTGGCTTTCGCGTACTTTTTTGGATATTTTTTTGATTGAGAATAAATTAAAAATTACTCTCTATCATTAAGTTACTGGATATTTCTTACAGGAAAGTACGCGAAAAGACCTATTATTGCGAGCGATAGTCAATTTCTATACGAACATCTTACGTACTTATGATTTTTTAAATTTAAAACTTCAAAAATGGCGCTTTTCACATCTTTTGCTCTTAAAAACTAAGTTAACGAAGTGATCGGGGAAAACTAAAAATATATTCTTGCTCTATGGACTATAACAAAACGAAATTGGTATATGAGAACCCCTGCATTTTTCTGATGTATCACTGTGAAATTATTTACACAAACCAAAATTAACATTTCCTCAGTATTTTTTTATGTCCAGCTTTTTTTGTTTTGTCCAGCTTTTTAAAATCCAATGTCCAGCTTTTTGCGAATCGGAATCTGGCAACCCTAACTACTGTCCAACCTTTACCACCTTTACAAGTTCTAAACGAACAGGAACTTATGTACGAAATTTCCATATGATACAAAAAAAAAATATTTTAAAAAAATATCAAAAAGTACAATTACTTTTTAGGAGTAACAAAAAACATCCCAAACGGTTAAAAGTACTATAGCGTACAAAATTCCACATAAAAGTAAGGTGAGGGCTTGTTACAAAAACTTGTATTGTATAACAGTTTATTCTTAAAAAGAACAAATATTACATACATTTAACAATTGCATATTTACTTTCATATTTAAAAGAGACCTTTGAAGTGCTGGTAATAAAAGTAATAAATGAACCAAAATGAAAATTGCACATAAAAAGTTATTCTAAATAAAAGGCCACAATGAAAGCATTCAATTTTTCCAAAAAGAAATAAATATACGTATAAAGATATGAATAGCTGTCGGTATTTAGGAAATTGTTTGAAGTATTAATGTTAAATTTAAGAATGACATTTCAATAGAATTTTGAATTTTATTTTGTTGGTTAGAGTTAAAAGTATATCCTCGAATTCATAACGCAATCTCGCTTTAAACCATTAATAACTATGTTATAAATATACATTTATGTATAAAGATTGCGACTTGACCAAAGGTTGTCAAGCCAGCGACAGCAGTATCAACCGAAAGTTTTTCTCCAGAAAAGTTCTACCACAAGATGTCGAAATGCTTTACGTGAACACCTGCGTGTCGGCGGCGGTGGTCTTTTTCATCCTCAAGTTGAGCCTTTTTGACGAATCACCAACGCCCTTTGTATATTTCACACGAGGGTGGCAATTTTTGTACATGGTTCTGCCGATCCATGTACAAGCACTTTGCTCAAATACTCGAGCTATCCAATCGCGGACTATTGCTGTCCCGTTGCTTAAATTCCGAGTTGTAAAAATATAACTTCCGTTTACAACCACGCAGTTGGGGTGGCTTCTGTTGAACCGCACCAAGAGACGTATTCGGTAGACCGAAACACGAATCTATCAAATAAGCCGAGAGAACACACTGTGGTAAATTTGGTATGAACAGAGTTTTCCATGAACATACCTGGACAAGGAAGGAAAATTCAATGGTATCACTTTTATAAGATTCCTTTCATCCATCACCATTCAACACTGCACACTTCTCATTCATTCCACACACCCATAGAGAACAACATCTGACACGCTCACTCTAGGTATACCGACAGGTAAGATCCGTATACCCATACATTCATCCTGTATCATAAACACTTAACACCAACTCATTTACAATGCTTAGTCCCACAGTCATTCGTCTGTGGGGTATCTGTTGACTTCGGCAACAGCACCGAACTTATCCAGAATTATAAATTTCACCGAGAATCAGTCTTTCAACCGACATTCTCTTCCCCGAGAATTTGGTTTTAAACCACAGACACCACGTACACGCCGAAGGGATCTCTCCAATAACCGAGACAAGACATAGTCCGAAACTCTGGCCTGCGGCATACCGGTTCCCGTGATACCAGATTATGTATTTCTCCTTTCCAATGAAAGGACACATTCGATCATCACCAGTTTATACTCCCGGTAGACTGAGGTACTGGTATAAAAATAATGAAATTTTTTTAATTTTATTGTACACAACAGTACAATGGAATGCATTTTTATTTCCTAGAGGGACTCGAACTCGAGCCTGTTTAATGCACTGCTGTTGATTCACGACTCAAATAGGATTAGCAGAAACTAACAAAAAAATGTGTACCCAAGTGGGCCTCGATATCAATGAGTAGATTTGAAAATTTCATAGATCACAGAAACTAAGTATTCCGCAGAGAGTTTAGTGTCAATTAAAACACAAAATTGTCAATTATTTATAACAAAATTTGATTTTGGTTCTTTTTAAACATTTGAAATACTTATATGAATATCCAAACATAAATAAACTGTCCGTAATTTAATAGGGGTTTAAACTGCAAATGTTGCTCTATTATTTTAATTTAATTTGCAACTTACTTATTAGAGATCATAAATCAATTGACACATGTTTAAAATTAAATAAAAATATTGTCACTTTTGCAAAAATAAGAAAATTTATTGCCAAAAAAAAGCATTATTATTAAATATGTTTATTGAAATAAATGATTTAAGAACTCCTCTTTATCTGTTAAATTATCTAACATAAATTATATAAATTATTGGCACATGTCAATTTTCAATAGATTTTCCTTATTCCATAAAAAAAAACTTGATAGCCTTTAAGTGAAACTTTATATACATCATATATGAATAACAGATGTATCAATGTATATGTATGATTATTTTTGACTGACTTTTGTTGAAACAAATTTAAAATAATCTTTTGTTAGTTCATTGTTAAAACTTATGAATAAAACTTAAAAATTTTGCTTTTACACAAATGACATGTTTTATATTCCTTTTTATAGTAAAAAGAACAAAATACTTTCAAAAAGATAAAGTAAAAAAATTTGTATAAAATCCACGTTTGCAGTTTAAAAGCGTTTTATTTTTCATTTTGTATTGTCGTGTATATAATTTGTTTCTTTTGTCAAAAACTTTCAAGTGCCAATATGTTGCCAAAATATTCATTTTTTGTTGTATCAACACACATACACACATTCAAAATAAGTATTTGTTGTATTGTAGTGGTGGCAATAGTAACACAGTTTAAACAGACAATAGCAATACAGAGAGAGAGACACTTGTGAGCTGAAAATTGGAGGCCCTTTTGGCAGCAAAATTCAAATGCCTTCAATTGAACAAGGTCCTCTTAGATTCTTTATGTTGAGGTATTGTATGTTTAGAAATGTTTCAACGAAGATTGTTAGGTGTAAAACAACCGAAACATTTTGAAAGAACAGAAATGCTTCGGCTCAAAAAAGAAGTTGAAATTGTATTAAACATTAGTGGTACTAATTAAACAAATAAATTTATAAATTTCTTGTAGTATTTCACTTTATTTTTAATTTTAACTAATTTTTTAAAAAATATATAAAAAAACGTACACTAAAAAGTTACAAATAAATTCACACCTATTTTACTACTTTATAGTGTAAATATTGTCATAATTATAATAAAAAATATGTTATTCAACATAAATTTTAGCTCATATTGCATATATGTATGCCAATATGTACATATGTTTTTATTTTATTGTTTTAAAACTTTCATTGAATGCAAAACACAAAAAAAGCAGAGGAAAAGAAAACGACAAAATTATGTATATGAAACCAAAAAAAAAAACATGTTGTATTTGGCTACGCCGAAACTTATATACCCACCATCATATATCGTAAATTAAAGGAGAATATCAGAAGCCATCCCTAAGGGCATAAAACTAGCTTGTAATCACAATGTATGACTATTTAGAGTTTTCTAGAGTTAAGGAATATTCTGGGGCCACTTAAAAAGTTTTGGAAAATATCAGCGCTCTAATACATAACCTGTTTGGCCTATTGTCCCAATAATATAATAAGTTACAAACGGAATGATAAAATTAATAAACCCCATATTTCTTTGATGGTAAGTATTAAAAATAGAAATATTTAAATATAAATAAGAGGGTAGTCTGGGAAATATCTAATGTGGAGTTTTACGAAACAAAACCCCAAGGAAAATAAATCACTTGTATATTTGAGAATGGCAAAATATTATTCATATATTGCAATTTATCAACATGTTGGTTTTTAGTTTTTGTGTGTTATACGGTGAGTATGATTTATATTGATATCGCTCATACGCCCGAGTGTACATACATATGTATGAATATGAAGTGTAGAAAAACATAAAGCAAAAAAAACTTAAACTAACTACTGAAGTGATTGATATAGACAAAAAAAATTACCATGACTGTGCTATAGAAGAAAACTTTTGGTCAAATCTATACATGATTAATAATTCACTAATAACTCTTTCAAAATATTACTTACTAAAATTTGTTTAATTTTATGTTACTAATTATTTTTCTCTAATGTCACCAATTTGTTTTGAAAAATACCAAAAACATATTTTATGACTTAAAATTATCAAAAAAAAAAAGACGTAATTGTATAGTATTCATATAATTGAAATATTATTATAAAAAATAACAATTTAAATAAACTTCTTTTTGCCATTATAATAACAATAAATTTCCTTAAAAGTCATTAATACATTTTAACTCAATCCTCCTATATCTAGTGCAAAAAAAAAAAAAAAAAAAAAAAAAAAAAAATACATAATTCCAAAATCATGTAGTGTTAGTCTTTTTGGCTTCGGTGACACATTTTACTTTCTTTAAACAACCATAAATATATACAGCAACCATTGAAAATCGTATATTGTTATAAAACATGCATTCATCTATATATATATATAAAAGAGTAGCTTTACTGACTGACTGATTCATCATCGCACAGCCCAAACGGCAGAACCTAGAATCATGAAATTTTGACAGTAGATGTGTTTTTGGTTATGTAGATCCACTAAGGAGGGATTTTTGGAAATTTGTACATTTATGGGTAAAAAGGGGAAAAAACGGGTAAAACAGGTTTTCTTAATTATCTTACACAATATTAGTGATACAAGAAAAATTCTAAATGTACCTGTATCTACTCTTAAAATGAGCAGATGGGTGTCTGGTACTTTTTTGAAATTCGTACATTTAAGGGGTAAAAATATGTAACAAAGGTGATTTTGGTACCTTTTTTGACCCCTTATAACTTTTGAACTAATTAACATAATAAAATTTTTGTAAATATTTTGGATACATCTCCCAAAATTATGAGACACCTGTTTCGTACTTTTTTAAAATTCAGTCCTTTTTGGGTGTAAAAGGGTTCTCCCTTTTGTATTTATGGTACTATTTTTTTAGCACAATAAGAAAACTTTTTCGGTTTATTGAATTATTCCAATTTTTGCAATTTCACTGGGGAAAAAAGTACCAAAAAGGGAAAAAACGGGAAATTTAATTTTATTCAAACTCATTGAGCCAATTTTTATAAAATTTGAAAAAGTAGTTTATTTACTCACACAAAATAAGCTTTTTATTAAACATACACGGTCCTCATTGAATAAGATTCTTAAGGGAGAACTTTTTAGTACTTTTTATCTCAAATATTCAACCTAGGAACATTAATTTTAACATACATGGTCTTGACTGAATAATATTCTGTAAGTGGGAACTATTTGATACTTTTCTATTCTTCAAATGGTACCTTCTAGATTCTTTATAATGGTTAACCGGAACAGACGATCCTTATTAAATGAGAATTTATTGAGAGAGATTTTTGTACTTTTTCGTTTTTCCGATGGTACTTTTTGATATTTTTACGATATTGAACATAGAAATATAAAATTTAAAATGTAGGGACCTTTGTGAATGAAAATCTACTGAAAGGGACTTTTGGTAATTTTTCATTCATTAAAATTATATTTTTTGAATTGTATATAATATTGAACACAGAAACATAAAATTTTTGATTAAATGATAATCTATTGGAGGTATTTTATAGTACTTTTTTTCAAATAGTACTTTCGAAATTTTTCATAATGTGCAAGCTAAATGAATGAAACTAAAAATACAAGCTTCTTACTGAATGCGAATTTAATCACGTGATATTGAACGTATAAAACTGAAACATTAAGAAATGTTTAATTAATTTTAATTTTCTATAAAAGTAAACAAAATTTTGTATGCATTTAATTTAAGTTAGGGTAGCGAAGCACCCAGGGTATGCTAGTACAAAAATATTTATGTCTGTCACTGACAAAGAGAAAATATTGTACATATGAACATACCCGTTAAGCATTTTTTGCAGAATTTAGTTAAACATCGTTTTGATTTTACTTGTTAGAACTTTTAAAAAGTAACAGTTTAACCATACGTTACAATGTGGCAGGGGCGGGATTTCGTTTGTATTTAGGTTTAATAGTGGACCTATCCTTATAAAGGGGCTTTTGTACCAAGTCTTAAATATTAAAAAATTTAATTAAAAACAAAATGAAGGTTTTTAAAAACATTTGAAACCAATTTGACTATTTTGAATGTATTTTTAGCTGCTAAAATCGTATCTGATATCTGTTCTTCTATAACAACCACCATTTTTCCGCAAAATAGCATCGAATATTTTGCCCATATATTACGGACATTTTATATAATTTTAGAAATATATTTACGTTCAAGGGTTAATTTCGATTTTTTCGATGTCATCATAAATACGGGTCTTCATTATATATTTTTCCAAAGTTTCATTTAAATCGGTGGAATACAAAATAATATTTCACTATGTTTTCAAGAAAATTTCCCAATATTACATAGCTTGAGTTTGACCTTCACAGTTTATGGGTTAACATTATTCGATTTAACTAAAACTTCAGATATATGTTTCCTATTATCTTGAATTGTATATTCAAATCGCAGGTACCATTAATACGTGAAAGATTGTCCATAAGTCACATGCAGATTTTCTAAAAAAAAAAAAAAAATTTCTAAACAAAATTGCTAAATGTTTGAAACTGGAGTTTTGAAACTGCCGTCTGAAGGGTTAACCATTTATGACTATACCCCAAATACGATTTACGCTATATATATAGCTATATAGATAAGATAAAAATTCACTCTTATGTAAATGCGAATATATTTAATGTCATGTAAAACATGTCATTGCTTTTATTACAATATTTCCCAAAATTTCTTAAATTTGTATAAATATTTCCCATTTAAGTGTTTTGAGACACTAAATGCTCGAAGGAATTTGTAATAACTTTTAAAATTGTTAACCGAATTTTGTGTCTTATAACTAATTGGAAAGATAATTGCATAATATTCCAATTATTTGCTGTTAAAATCCAATATAATTTAGTTTCAAAATTAAAAAAAATCGTTTTCCCCTTCAGAGCCGTTATGCCACCAGTTAACGTGGTACAATCGCGCAAAATTTTTCCAGAATACATTTCTATAACTTAAAGTATAAGTCTAGAGGCAGAGTCGTACACTATTCACAAAAATTCCAGATTTTTTTATTTGGGACACAAGTATACAGTCAGAAGGACTAAGAGATGAAAATGTGGAAAATTTGTGGGTGATACCACTTTTTATTTTCATATTCGGAATTAGCTCACCAAATAACACTGGGATTACTGAAAATTATTTAAAAAGTTTTTCCATCATTGGCTTGTGTTATTTAAAAAATCTAGCATCATACACAGAGGGAAAAAGAAATATACACGCCTGGTACCAAATTGACACCAAACTGTTTATAATTTTTCAATACCATCCGCTGTCAAAGTATATACATACGTACGACAACACTATGTAATGTTGACAACATTGCAACAATTGAAAAATTATAAACTCTCCATTTTCTGTGAGTTTTGATGATAATATTCAACATTTGTCAATTTTTTTAAATTCACTAAAGGCAAAATAATAAATATGTAAAATACAAAAGCTTAAAAGCAGTTCAGTTTAAATTCAAATACAAAGTAGGAATGTTTGAGTTGATTTCTTGTCAGAAAACACGTCATTTACTATTTTTAAAGTTTTTAAAAAGTTAACTTTTAATTGTTATTCAATTTAAACTCTACTAATTATTTTCTTGGTATTTAATTTTAAATTAGTTTTATTTTATTCCACCTGTATTATTTAGTATGTTAAAAAATTCTACTACTAGCAGTATTAAAATATCAAATCAATCTGACAACTTTCAAGCTAATTATATCCTTTTTAAAAAACTTTTCACCATGAGTTTGCAATACACATTTTTATTAAGTTGTACAATTAATATTAGAGTGCTACATAAAAATTCAGTTTTTTTTTTCTAATACTGATAAAAAATATGTTGCTAAATAGTATCCTTTAACTAAAAGCAGTTTTCTAGTGGAGCGGTAGAATTGGTAAGCGTCGTTCGAAGCTAGTCTTCTGGAAGCAGTTTAATGTTCAGACATACATACATATATTAAATGTATGTATTTATACATATGTCTGTTTATATGTATTTGCAGATTTCATATAAATTATTGTACACAAACACAAATACTATCTACATAATGTTAATATTGGTGTGAGTACATACATTCACATGAATATCTGAGTTTTAATATAACTATAAAATATTATCTTACCGTATGTCACTTACAGTGACAACAATGGCTTTAACACGCAACACTTTTGAGGAAAACAACTACAAACTCCTGCATGTCAGTCTAGCGTTGTCTGCTACACTAGTATAAACTATTATTACGAATATAGATTTTTTACTACAATTCTATATACACATACATACATATGTATGCATGTATATATGTACATTAGGAAGTGGATGAATGAATGAATAAGTGAATGTGAGAGTATTAATATTAATGTATGAATTTGTAAGAATATACATATGTATGTATATTCTTATCGGTGTGAATTTAAACATTAAATGTCTGACAAAATGAGTGTTATTTTATTTGGCTCACAGAAATGTAATAAAACACAATGACATATCGCGATATTTACACATACATACTTACATATGTACAAACACATACATAGATATGAACATATATACACAATATTAATACTAGACGGAAATAAAGTCTCGTCAAATGGTGTCATTACTGTTGGAATGCAGACAATTATATTCTATATTGTGCTTTATTTTCTACAAAGATTTTTTAATAATTTTTTATATATGTATGTATGTATATATTTTTTTAACACCCAACAGCAGACATATAAAGTAATAAGTATTTGTTCGAGGTGTAGGTTTTACTGACAGACAGCAAGAAAGCAACTACAACTTCTACCTGTATGAATAATTAAGGAAATTATTTCTGTTGCTTTAGCAAATTTCATGGTAACACGCTCTCTATATTTACTAACATATCTAATGTTTCACTGTCTTAAATTGGTTTCATTAAGAAAAAATATTTGGAATAATTGCATGAGTCATGTTTAGCACTGAAATCGCTTTATTAAAAACCTGTAAATTCTAAGGAAAATTGTGTTTAAATAATAGAAATTAAGAGAATACTTAGTAAAGTAGATTTAATGAATTTTGCAAATAAGAGGAAATATCTATGTATATACAGAATTATTTATACTTATTAAATTGTTGAGGGAAATTGTGTTTTTTATATTATCGTGTGTGAAAGGAAAATTTGTTTTGTTTATATTTTCTAAACATGTTAATTAGCGAAAAGTTGGGTTTTTGCAAAGGTTTTGGTTTGGTAGCATTCATGAGGGAAATACAGGAGGTGGTAGAAATTATCTGAGTTCACGGTATGGTAATATCGTATTAAGTCTAATAATTTCACAACATTTTTTACCGGATATGTACGGATCAGTAATTTTCTATATCGAAATTATATTTATAAATATATTTTATTGTACATCAAATCCGAAGAAATACACCTATACCACTATTGGGCCTGTTGTGCGCTCGTTTTCATGAAAATAACTGTTGTATTATTTTTCAATGTGCAGAAAATCAGTTTCCTGGACGAAATTCCTAAGAATTTTCCAATCAGTGTTAGTCAGGAATGTTATTTCCGGAATAACATGACTTCCAAGATACTTGGATTTAATTTCGACGAATCCATAGCAGTGGCAAAAAAAGTGCTCTAGAGTTTCACTGTCCTCTCCACATGCTCTATATTGGACTGAATCCGCACGTCCAATTTTGTATATGTAGATTTTGTATATGTGTCCACTCAGAATACGCACCATCATACTATCCTCAAATTTGCTCATATTGTGGAGATTTCTCGTCTTGCTCTCATCAGGGTCAACCCATAGGATCTTTGTGGTTCTATCCACCGTTTCATTATTCCAATAGGCGTTATATTAGAATATTCAGTTAAAGCTTTCTTACAATCCAATACGGTCTTAGATTTAATTTTATCACCTGATATCGCCCTAATTTCCTTCTGGCTGTCGATGATTGTGTATAAATTTCCAGTGTGTCCAGTATACATTTATAACCGATATTGGCCAGTTCGCCTAAAGTAAAGAGCCGTTCGGCTGTAAGCGCCGCCTAATATCTTAAATATGTTTCAATGCGTGGAATATCTAGCAACGTTTCCAGAGCCTTGGTTGAAGTAGTACACATGGCACCACTAATACCCAAGCAACATGTACCTACGCTGAACTACCTGTAGTAATTTGATATTACACTTTTTGTCCTAGAATTGGTATAATTACACTTTTATAAAGCCAATTTGTCATAGTAGGATTAAGATCCCATTTCATGCCTATAGTTCTCCAACATATAGCCCAGCACCGATCCCATTCTCTATGTGGTGTCTCCATTTTGATTTCCGGTCAAGGATTGCACCTAAGTACATACGTATTAATGTACTGAACATGAGAAAAAGGAAAAAAAAATTTTGGAATGGTCCTCAGTTCCCGATTGAATATCTTAACCTCGGTATAATTTGTGAAAAAAAATATCTCCGATTTTTTTAAATTGGTCTCAAAAAGTACCTAATTTTGAGCTGATTATGGAAAAATAATTTTTTAGAGTATTTTTGATCCACAAAATTATTTTTAATGGATGTCATAATTTTCGTAATTTTTAGCTTATACAGAAAAATATTTAAAAAAAAATTTTTGGCATTAGGTTTAATTAATTTCAGAATTTTTTAGATTATTTTGGTTTCTATATGCCACTAATTGGGATAAATTTTGCTAAAAACCATAGGTTATAAGTATCAAAGTTGAGAAAAAACTTTGATCCATTGAAACTCAGACAATTCTTATTAAATCCATAGGACTAATATTTGTTTCAAAAGTTCGATCACTTGACATGAAATCTCCCATATGTATTGAATAGGCATAAAACTCATATTTGAATAGGTCTAAAACTCATATTCAAACTCGATGTGTTACCCACGGAATAACAAAATCAATACACCCACCAATTTTTTACTGAGCATATAAACATCATCCTTTGCTAAATATTCGATATATTTTCAATCACAATGTTCCAATAATCCAAATAAATAAATGAATTAATTAATTAAATCACTACTTTATTTATTACATAAAACGATTTCCATACAAGTATTATAAATGATTAACTCTATACCAGAGATATTTCTATTTCATTAAAATAAATTAATTACAACTAAACGGACCAATAATAAAATTTTGCAAAACGAAAATGGCAATTTAACATGTAGCATCTGCAGTTTACGACTAAAACTCATGAGTAAAGCTTGGGGAAAAAAATGCTTGAACATGATGAATGAATGATGATGATTCTTAGAAAAAGTATTTTATGTGCGAATTTAATTAATATGTATCACAATGAAATAAAAACATAGAAAACACATACGTGCCGACACTTTATACTGAATAAACATTTTTATTTTATTCCCTTTTATGAAATTACTTAACCGTTCTGTTTGTATCTTAGTATTTTTCTGTTTCGAATATATTTGATGCTGAAACTATTAAGTAATATTCTCTCTCTCTTTCTCTCTCTGAGGAACAACATACAATGGAAAACTAATTAAAAAAATTAAATAACTTTCACTCTTGAGATTGTGTTGCACATTATAGTTCATTTCTAATTAAATTCATTTATCACTAACAACCACTTAAGGTTATTGTAAAATATTTCGTATGGTAGAGAGACAGGGAAGTTTTTGGCATCATAATATTTTCCTTTAAATGTGTAATTGAAAATGAAATTGACTGACTGTCTGAACATTTTACTACTTGTTGCCATACATTTATACTATTTAATTGTAGCTACAATTTTCTAACAGTAATATTTTTTTCATAAATAATTAATATGGACTTTATGTCCCGGTCAATCTATTACAAATAAAATTACTATGTATTTCCCAAGTTACATATGTTTTGTGTTTGTTATAGTTTTTTTTATTGCATTTTAATTTGGACAAACTACATTTCAACAAAATACTAAAAATTAAGTAAAATCAATTGTGTATATAATAGCAGTATTAGGGTGTCACCTGAGAAATATTAATATCTAATAACAATCTATTTAATATAAAAAATTATACTGGAAGTTGCTCTTTTCACTAAAGCTTATATCTTAGCTTTACATAAGCTTTTTGGAAAGAAAATTAAGAACATTCATGATCTAGAGATTATTTTTATATTAGAACATATTAACATTCGACAGCAATGTGATCGTTTAAGCTATCAATGCTGGGACACTCTTACCTAAGCTACACTCATAGTAACAAAGCAAGCGACATCAATAACGTTGTAAAAAGTAAAGAAAAAGTAAAAATTGTAACTTATTGTTTATGTCAAATAGTTACAACAGCTGCAAAACATCCAACCAACACAACATAAGACTGCAATGCATTTTATTTATGTATTTTACGTACATACATATGTATTATAAAACAAGTTAGAGTGCTATATTCGGTAGTGCCGAATCTTAAATACCCTCTACCAGCAAGCTATTTTTAATTAAAACCCATTTAACTATCTAATTTTAAGATAACTTGCAAAATTGTTGTTACCGTATTGACATGCATATGTCAATCTAATTTTAATTAAGTCCAGAAAATTTTTCGAAAACATTTTAATGTAATGAACATATTTATGTCGAATTTTATCCGGTTATAATCATTTAATAACGAATTAAGTGGTATTAAGTGATTTTCAAAAGTAAACCTTATGTGGCAGATAAGACAACTTATGGTCCGATCCGGAAAAAAATTCCGTAGAATGATTTATATGCTTACAAAACATATTCAAGTCGTACTTTATCCCGATAGCTTTATATTCAAAGTAATATATGCGTTTAAGTGATTTTCCTAAGTGGACCTTATTCGTAGAGTGATTCATATAAAGATGTTTATGTCGAATTTTATCATGATAACATTATTTGACAATGAAATATGTGCATTTACGTGATTTTCGGAAATGGGCCTTATATGGGAGCCATGACCAATAATTTACCGATCCGGGAAAAAAGTGGTCGAATGATTTATAAGTACAGAAAACATATTCAAGTCGAATTTTATCCTTATAGCTATAGAATTTTATGAAATCTATGCGTTTAAGAGATTTTCGGAAGTGGACTTTATATGGGAGCTATGACCAATTATGGGCCTATCCGCAAAAAAAATTCGTAGAGTGATTCATATTTCGACAAAACATATTTGTGTCGAATTTTATCAAGATAGCTTTATTTGACAATGAAATATGTGCTTTTAAGTGATTTTCGGAAGTGGGCCTTATATGGGAGCTATGACCAATAATGGTCCGAATGGGGGCTATGGGAAATATTGGATCGATTGTAAAGATTTTGAACATAGTTGATCACTGCTTTGAAAAAATAATGTGTGACAAAATTCATCGAAATATCTTTGGTAGTTTCTGAGAAAACTTGTTAAGAATTAGGAAAAAAACGTAAGCGTGTTTTAAACAGACAGACAAACAGACAGACAGACATAGCTAAATCCACTCAGAATTTCATAAGGACACAGAATATATCTACTTTGTTGGGTCTTAAATGAATAATTCTTGGTGTTACATACGGAACGACAAACTTATATATACCCTCTATCAGCACTGATGGTGGTGGAGGGTATAACAAGTAAGAGTACTACATATGATAATTTGGATGTGCCGAATATGCTACCATTTACCAAAAAAAAATTTAATATTTTTTTTTTAATTTTTAAGATTTTACAATCGGCCTGTTCAATGACTAAAATTTGTTACTAATTGTTGGAAATTTTCACAAAAATATTTGAAATACAAAAACAGTTGGTGACAATTATTTGTTATTGAACAGACAGACAAACAGTCATGTCCGACCATATGATACCTTACATTAGGAAATAGTTTGTAAAAAATGTGGATTACTTTTCTATAATAAAGCTCATCGTATTACTAGTGTTTTTAAGTGAATTATTGACCTTCACGTCATTTTGTAAAGGGTAATTTGTGTGGGATAGGGTCAAATGAGGACCGATCGTAACAAAATCGTCTGTAAATCGACTTATACAAAAATAAGTTGTGTCGATTTTTGTAAAGATACTGGAAATTTTAAAATAATTATAACTATTTGGGGGGTAAGGTTGTATGGGGTCCGATTTCAACCATTTTCAATATGCTTCGTAACGTGTACAATGTTTACATGGACACACAGACCAGACCGACCAAACAAACAAAACAGACCAGACAGACCAGAGGAAAAGTGATTCTAAGAAAAGTGGCGTATGCCCAAATATTTTTGGATATTACAAACATTAGCACAAACGCATAATACCCTACCCACTATAGTGTTATAGGGAATAAAAAACTCAAGAAGATGACGATAAACATAAAATACTGATACACATACATATGTAGTATGTAATGTACACACTACTGCTTTTGTTCTTCTAAATTATCACAGAAAATGCATGAAAAACAAAACCACTCAGCAAAAAAAAAAAAACATTAAAATTAAAAATATGGTGAAAATTGCACTTTTCGTATATGGAATCTTAAGTCAAATATAAGTTAATAAATTTAATTAGATTACTTTGTAATGCAGAGAGGTATAGGAATTTTTATTTTGTAAACAAAAATATGTCATATATGTAGTGTCAACATTTAATCATCGCTATACACATTCATATTTGTGTTATTATTACTGCTTAGTTACCCTTGTTCATGCGTCCACATGTATGCTGCTAGTGAAGCAGACCTGAAAATATTTTATGAAACAAAACGAAGGCAACGCACAGCTTATAAAAAATTTACTCACTGCAAATAACATTCTTAGGGAAGTCACTTGGAAGTGTCTTCCACTCTATAAGGCGATCAGTTGTAGAATATATACGCCGAAGTTTAATTATTATGACAAGTGAAAGTTACTTATATAAGACACCCAAAAGTTTCAACTGTCATCCAGAAGTAACTTAAACGTACACATATTTTTTCTCTTTGTAAAATCTGCAAGAGTTTTGTCTTCCAAAGGTTTGAAGCAGTGCTGCCCATACACATACTGTTACACATCAATTTGTATTGGTAAAGCAGCAGAGAACAACATGTAACCCAAAATAAAACTGTACTAATAAAATGACTGCTAACTAAAAAGTATATTCTAACTGTCAAATTGTGGCCTCCGGTAGGTTAGTGGTTAGTGTTCTAGACTGGTAGACCGGAGGTGGTGGGTTCGATTCCCACCTGAGGCACTGGTTAAGGAGCGCACAACAGGCCCGATAGAGGCCTAGGTGTATTTCTTCGGATTTGATGTATATACATCCTCCTTTCAAACTAACTAACTAACTGTCAAATTGATATTATGGATTTTGACAGACAGCGTACATTAAAGTTCATATATAAAAAACTATCAGCTGTGCTCTCTCATTCATCTACATAAATTCGGCTTTCTCAAAATTTTGTTGTTGTATTTCTGTGTGGATTTTAAAAAAGTTGCGTACAGATCTTACTTCAACAAATGCTGATCAGCAACTGAGTTGATTTTGTTTTGCAAATTGAGAGCTAATCAATTAACACATGCTCAAATAAGAAAATACACAAGTAAGCTTATAGTGTATGTGAGTCAACGCAATGTCAGCAGAAATTTCTTGCCCTATCTCGCGTGATAGGGAATCGCGATTTTGGGCAACATTGGTTTGAAGGGATATCATATATACATGTATGTACGTTTATTTATGTATGTATAAAACCAACACTAAAGAATGAAAAGAAACTGAATTGGACAAATTTTATTGTTGTAAAAAAATCTAGTACATAAAAATGAAATATTTGTACTCTCATTCTTATACCTGTGCACACAAAAATATGTAAGTAACTATGTTTATTTAAATACTAAGCAAATCTGAAATTAAAACGATTTGAAAAGAAAAACTTATCACAACAAGATCAGAGCAGCTAGCTCTAGACGCAAAGAAAAAGATATTTCATCTCAAAGTGAGTTCCAAAAGTTGTTAATTCGGACTTATAAAGCAGTATTTGATGACATGATATTAAATTGCTCCAAGTTTTTCCTTTCTCTTAGAAATTTTTTCAGGTTTAAGTACAAATAAGACTTTTAATGAAGGACAGCGATTTCATACATTCGATGAATGATTTCACAAAATTACGAAGAAATTAATGATTTAAACATTTTGGATGCAATAAAACCATAAAAGTAATACTAAGTACTTACAGTAGTTTTTCTACATGCACACCATATACACAGTCTCACATCAGGAATATTGATGGAAAACCAGGTTTTAACCTGAGAAAATTTGCCTCGGAACTTGCGAAAATTGGTAACTCATACATTGTAGAAAAATACTGTTTCAATATGATGCAGTCAATACTTGCAAGACTGCTGGGTTATTTAGAGCATGTGAGTAAGGGTGTACATTAGAGTATCTCATGAACAATTTTTTGCAGGCACACCTCTCAAATGAAGAGCATTACGGTACTGAATACGGGAGAAATAAAAAATTTCATTTGTGAAAGCCTCCCTACTAGCGATTGGAAATCCCGATATCAGTACTACTTGTACAAAAGTAAAATTTTTTCAATGTTACCAAAATGTATCTCGAAAATTCCCTAATTTTAAAAAAGTTGTAAAATTTTTAAGTGTGCTTTTGATCCAAAAAAAGCTTTCACAGCATTATGATGAACTTATAGAAATAAGTATAAACATTTTCGTAATATTAAGCTTATAACCATAAAAAGTTCAAATGTCACTCATAATACACTAAAAGTCATACTATGGTAAATATAGTCGTGCGAGGCCGACCACACCTACACCTTTGACAAAAATATAATGTGATTTAGTTGCCATAATAAAGCATTTAAGTTGAATTGTACCTTGCCTTAGATATACATACTTATGCCGTTTATTGTTGAATAAAATTGCGGACATTTAAGTGAAATTTTGATGGGGGCTTTTCATAGGGGCTAGGGTCCTATTATTATGAAATTCGTGGGGGTCATCAAGTCTTGTATACAACTTGGTTATTGCAGCTTTTTGTCGAGATATGAGTATATTAAACATAATTATGAACTTAAAGCCCTATTCGGCGGGTTCAGTTGAAATAATGAGATTAATATGTACCACTCATTACTTTGTAACCTAGGAAATAACTAATACCCATTACCGAAATTCAAGAAAATTTTGCTGGGGGAGGACCCGTTTTTTAACATGTTTAGTACACAAATACTCCTAGTTAGAGAATTGTGGCTACAACAAGTTCCCAAAAAGCTGTTGCTCGGGACACTAAAGTGCACAATGTACATGTTAGTAGTATAAATAACAATCACTTTACATTATGATGATGATGGACCACAGTGCAAACAATGCAGAGGTTTCCCTACATACACACATCAAATCCAACACATCTATGGTGGAACGGTTATAAGGCATTTATAAAACATATAAAAATTTGTTTCCAAACATTGTCACTTTTAGAATTAACGATATCTGTCATCCAAAGAAGCGAAAAAGAAGTAGAATTTGCTCCATCGATGTACTGAAAAAGAGCTGAAGAAGTGATGATTTTAACACAGGCTTGTCATAGAAGGGTTGTTCTTTTTTTAATTCCAAATTCACTACTTCTCATTCTCAAGAAGTAATTTTTATGTTTTCTGGAAGTTATTTGGATACGAAATTGTATTATATATAGAATACAACTAATTTGACTTAAATAATATTAACATTAATAAGGGAAATAGACAAATTTAATACAAAAGCCCAAAAATAAAATTTTTAACTCATAAAAATTTAGGAACAACAAAAATATATCTTCAGCATTGAAAAAATTGGATCACTTCTTCGGAAGTCATTAAACATAACATGGTGCTACTTTAGAAGTGGTTGATAAATGTTCTTCTTTTGGAAGTACTTCGTTTTTTTTTTTTTTTTTGCTGGGTTCTTAATACTTTCTGGTATGTTTTATTAACTTATCCACTATACATAGGTTTAAAAATATATATTTCTTCAATCATAATGGTAAAAATAAAATATATTAACTTTAATTAGGTCAAGTTCTACTTGAACATATCCAACTCGCCGCTTTATAATCAATACAAACTTTATATTAACTTATTATTTTATCTGCAAATATTTCGAAACACAAATGAACTTTAACAAGCAAAAGTTGAAGAATCATCATAAATTTTTGTTTGGTAATTTAAACATATAAATGAGTAGTAATTGTAAGACATAAAATACATCTAGTGTCTACTATTTACCTCAAAACTAATTAGTGTAAAAGTCAAGATAAAATAGCAAAAAACATGCATTTCAATTGAGCGTAGGCCAAGTAAAAAGTCTTTTATTATTTTATACAAAGTTTTTTGAAAAACTTTTTTAAGTACTGCTACCTAGTCGAATTTATTTTAGTATCTGAACACATAAAAACCCTTTTCAATTCAACCCACCTAAAACCAACTATTAATGGTTTTGTTCTACAAATGTTACAGAATATTCTGACGACAAACATGCCAAAGTAAACTGTATTTACAACAAATAACAACAGCAACAACATCGGCAACAATTACAGCAAGGACAGTGACAACAATAATAACAAAATATCTGCAACACCTGAAGTAATAATTAGACAACGAACTGTAGTAAAATAATAAAAACAAAACTTTTAATTGCTTACAAAATAAAACAAGAATAACAAGAGTAATTTATATAAAAGAAAAATAAAAACAAGGACCCAAAATCAAATATACAAAATATGTATCTGTGATATACAAAGGTATACACACAATTTGGGTATGATTATTAATAGATTGAATAGGTTGTGGTCATAAGAAACGGAAGGAATCTGAGAAATGTAATTTAAATAAAATAAAACTTGCCAAACTTATGTCTATGAATATGATGTGATTATTAATATTATATGATATTTGAATATATCGATGGATAGGAAAATAAATAAAATATTCAAAATTATATACAAAACAAAATAAAAAATCATTGAACATTTTTTAGTAAAATATGATATTCTCTAAACTAGTGAATATTGAATATTGTTGTCCTTCCAATGAGCTTTTAAGTTTTCTGTAATATATTTACTATTTCAGAAACAATTAGAGCAAAGAGTTTAAACAATTTTGCATTTAGCAGCACGTTCCTATTAAAGAACATATTTCCAAATAATTAATAATTCATTTTCATAATAATATCAATTAAATGCTCAGTAGAAAATATTCCATTCCAAAATTTTATTGCATATATTTAGGATCAAACATATAGAAAAAAGTTAATAGGCGTATACGTGATAAGCAAATACATATTTTGACAATATAAAGTATACGCACCGTAAGTATACTAAGCAAAATATACATTTGCAACTAAGTACATAATTACACTAGACAACATTGAAAATGCCTTTTAAATAAAAATAGCTAATTCCTATGTATTTCCAGCCGCTGAGTTCAGAAATTGTGGTGAAAATTTCCGGTTAGCTCTAGTTTCCGAGATATTGTGGTTTTTGTAAAAACGTTATTTAAGGCATTTGTTGGTATTTTTTACTTAATTTCTCAAAACCGGACCAATATTCATAGAGTTATTTAACAACATGGTAATCTGCATAAAATTATCTGTCATTAGAGTATAATCATGCTGACAGTTACTGGAGGATACCTTGGATGTCCTGCAGCGAAGTTGAAAATTGTACTTTTTTTGTTTTATCCTTTTATCTTTAATTTTAGGTAAACGAGTTTGATTTCTTTTTACAATATAGTACCAACATATAACAATAACAACATTTTTTAATAAAAATTGGAAATTCGTTAAAAATTGAGTGAAATATTTTCATAATTCATAATTTTTGGTTAATGTATTTTTTTTACTTTTAACAATATTTGTTCATCTTGCATCATGATACATAAATCATACTATATACAAAATCATATATAAATCATATCGCACACCCAGTACAAAAGTGACACAACTCCAAATTTTTTTTTTTAAGAAAAGGAAACAAATTTTTTACAAATTCTGAAAGATAAAGAAAGACATAACGTTTTTTATTGAACAGTTAACAACAACAAAATACACTAATATTTTTGTAGAGTTAAACAAGTATCTTGTACATAGTTTAAGGCTTAAACTTAAGGCTTAAAGAATATAAAAACGCAAAAATAAAATTTTGAGTTGTGTCACTTTTGTACTGGGTGTGCGATATATACAATAAGATTCTCACAAACATCATAACAAGCACTTACAAACATCAACAACTATATTTTTTAAAAGAAAGGACATCGCATTTATCTAATTCACTATTGGTATCGTATTGTTGTATCATCATATGTCTTTAATATTTCGCAGCAACATTTTTTGACACAAAAACAAAAGAATTATAAAGACTTACGACATGCAACGTTACGGCACCGATTGTGAATTGTGTAATATTTTGAATTCATGAGTATGTAAAAATAACAAACAAAAGTTGAATTCAATTCTTCAATAATAACCAGCTTGCTTTTACATTATTTTTGGATTTTTTCGGTTTTCATAAATTTGTGCACAACATGTAAGCTATCACAGAATTTATTTCAATTTAAATTGTTTTAGTTTGTAAAAAAAAAATATCACAAAAATTTTGTTTGCCAAAAATTATTTTCTCAAACTTCTAATGAAGTTTATTTATTTTTCCTACATTTTCTTTATTGTTTTTTTGCATCTAAAGAAAAATACTAAATAGACATCAGGTGTGAATATTTCGTTGGCCAAAATGGAAATCAGACAAACTTTTTCGTACAATAACTTGTACAAATCAAAATTATCATAATTGGTACATACGAATCGTATGCACTATACAATAAAAATAAATACATATTTAAAAATTCAATAAATAAAATATTTGTAAAACTTACCTTGTTCTTATTTTTTTCTTTACATATTTCAAGGGAACCTAAAAAATAAAAATTAATTTTTATTAAAATAACTATAAATTGTTAAAAAAATATCAACTTAAAAAACTCATTAGCAAGTTCAATAATAATATCAATATACCACCAAATACTACTGATAGCTTGATATATAAAGGAGGTACTGTCAAGCCTGTTATTGTGCACATTTTGCATGCGAAAGTTGTTCAAGGACTTTTTTTGTTTCACTACTTTTTCTCGCTGCATGTTCTTGCTTATTGTCTTGTAAAAGTTTTCGACTATCTGCGGCAGCACATGCACTTGGGCTGTTCCCGTTTAAAAAGAAAAAACAAGAAACATTGAACAAGTTAAAGAACAGCGGAAAATTGCTACATTTCCTCTATTTTTAAGTTCTTTATTGTGCTTCTTTTAGTTTGTTTGTTTGTTTTTTTTTTTCCAAAAACCGTTAAAAACAATAACAGGTAATAGCACTAAACTATACAAAACAACTAAAACAAACTTTTGTGATGCCTTTTATTTTATGCATATAAATTTATTTTGAAGATAATATATAAATAAATTTTTTGTTTAAAAATTTTTTAACCGATTAAAGTATTTGTGTTAAAAAGGATGAAAGAGCTCGAAACTAATTTTTTAATTAAAAAAGTGTGTTATCGATAAAAAAAACTAAATTTCACCTTTCGATTAAGGACCTAAGTAGGACCTAAGTACATAAAATATTTTCAAGATTTATTCTTTTCGAAACAAGTGAAATTTGATGTACATATGGTCGAGTCTACAGTCTGGTTAAGAGGCGCAACTTTATTCTGATCAATAATCGAGACTTTAGTCGACAACTGGTCTCAGATATCAGACTGTAGACGAGATTATAGATATAATCGAGACTATATTTCGGTCCATAGTCGGGACTATAGTCTAATCCATAGCCTGATCTATAACAGAAACTACAGTGTAAAACTATAATCAGATCTGTAGTTTGCGAAATATAGTCTAGTATAGCCTGGTTTATAATCCAGACTATATTTTGGTCCATAGTCGAGACTATAATCTAATCAATAGCCTTACCTATAATAGAGACTAAAGCCTTAAACTATAGTCAGGTCTGTAGTTTGCTGAATATAGCCTAGTATATAGTCTGGTCAATAATCCATATAATGCTCTACTCTATTGTCCGATCTACAGTTTAGTCTATCAATAAACGAAACTACAGTCTTGTTTATAGTATAGTTTTTAGTCGTGACTTAAGTCGTGGCTATAGTCTAGTCTTTGTTGTAACAGTGAAACTTGTAAAGTCTGCGTGGCTGTGACTATCCTTGGTTGTTGTCCGTTAAACACCGAGTGGTTTCTGTACAAAAAACCGATTGTCGTGGGAACGTCTGCTCTTTGTCGAGACTATAGTTCATAATCGAAACTACGTTTGGTTGATAGTCGAAATATAATATTATATATAGACTCCACACGTCCACACTGTATACTCAACTATATACTAGACTTCTTGCTAACTAATTCTTCACTACAAAGAAGTCTATATTATCGACTATAAACCAGAATGTAGTCCCAAATGTAGCCCAAATTATAGTACCGAAGGCTTTAGTATCGACTATAGAAAATACTACAGTATCGGTAATAGACCAGACTCTAGCCCGGATATAATATATTGTAGATTATAGTATGGTCTACTGTCAATACCATAGTCTGGTCCATAACATAATATATAGTCGAGGCTATAGTCTATTGTATAGTCGGTACTATATTCTATCAAAAATATAAGACTATAATAGTCTTGACTAAATTCGTGTAGTTTTATTATCATGACCAATTTAATAATTATTCTGCACTACACTTTAGAAACTGTGATATTAATCATAAACTTTGACACACATAAATATTTTTCATATTATTAAATTTCTCGTTAACAGGAGTTAAAGAAATATTTAAAAAAATATAAATGATAATCATTACAGCAATTGTCATTTAAAATTTCCCAAACAATTGAGATTTATTGCCAATAATAATAAATGAATAAATTTTGAAACATGTTAAACGTATTTGTAAAAAGCCTTTTAACCATAATGGTTTATGATAATGTATTTAAATAAAATCAAAACTACCATAAATTTTAATTAAATTAATTAATCTAAGTTTAAATAAATGTGGAATGGATAAAAGAGAAAATATTTCAATAAAAATTAATATGTATGATATAGATGTAAAATAAGTATAAACACATATACACACATACATATTTTATTTTGTATTTGTATTTTAAATAAACAAATAAGGAAATGATGACAACAGTGAAAGGGTTATAAAATTATTGCTTTTTGTTTGTGTGTATATCGCTACAAGTAGGAGGGCAAACCAAGATGGATTTAAAAATGTTTGCTTTGAATTATCAATGAAACTCTAGGTGATTAAAGCTTCCTAGTAAAAAAAGAAGATTCGTATATTTCAGAGATAGCACTTTTTGTATAATTTTAACAGTACTTTTCAGCTTGACTTCAATAATTTATAGATGTACACAGCATAAGTAGTAGGGTAGTACACTCTTTTAAAATTTTTGAGAGTAGAACATTTATTGGAAATTATGAAATTGCACATTATAGCTTTTAAGTTCTGATGCTGGTTAAGTATTGAACAAATTATCCTCCAAACATTTATTTCAAGAGCTGCTACTGATTTCAAGTTGTTTTATAGTAAATGTTTATATTAATTATAATAAAATCACCATAATGTACACCTTAATATTGAGTGTATAAAATGTTTATGTATGTTCATATATGTGTATAAAATGTTTATGTATGTTCATATATAGCTTTATCCCAAATTAATTTATAATTAAAGAAATTAACATTTAAAACTTTTAAGCAATAACTGTAAAAAGTTCATAAACCATAATATAAAATTTCTGATAACTCTAAATGTATGTATATATATTTTCAGTATTAAAATATTTTAGCATCTGCCCATATGTATGACTAAAATTTGTATGTAATTGTATAAAATCTATAAAAGTTTAATGAAATGTTACGATTTTAAATTAACATAAGTGAGCATGTCAATCTGTCGAAAATGTACATAAATACAATATTGACATTAGCTTTATACACACATACATATATATGTATTTGCAGTATATGAGGTGTATAGTTATACATACATACATACATACATGTGTCATTTCATAGTTCATACAACACTCCCAGTGGTGTTGTAAATAAATTAGTCAAATACTATTTAAACACGTTCTGTTAACAATATTAATACCCTGAGTGGGTGTTAATATTGATACAGATGTTTTTTCCGTAAGCTTTTAACACACTCATACATCCAACCATTCATTCATTCATCCAATCAATACAACTAGAATTCATCTACAAACAACATCTAAAACTATTAGAGAAACTACATAAACTAGCTATAACAAGTAATTTCACATACAATGCATGTGGAGCACAAATACTTGTACAGAAAATGTGTACAACAAAACATTAACATCGTATCACAATTTTGGATTTGAAATTCAATGTGTTTTACAACCGAGTATTATGTAACCGGTAGTTTTACTAAGAACTAATGTATCCTTTTTAGACGGTACGTTTCACAGAATTTCAACAAATGTACTTGACCGTCCACTAGTAATGCAGGTGGAGTCCTTTATAATCTATAGAGAAGTACACCCTGTAATTGAGGCACATCCAACACAAACTGCAGGGAATATATTGGTAATATGTATATTTAGGTGAATATTTTAGTTGTAGGATTTGATGTGATAACATTTTTTTCAAGTCACATACATTTAAAATTAATGTTATAGCTTATTACCCAAATGTTTGTTAATATACGAATAAATATTTGTTTAAAATTCTCATTTCTTTATGAAGAGAATTTCAAACGAATTTATTTGACAATCCTGAGATCATACTAAACAGATTTCTCCTTTATACATATAAGGCTTGGTGCTGTCAATCACAGACTGGAAACATAGAAAAACAAGTAAGAATGTATAGTAGGGCTTGACCGGCCACATGAAACCCTACACGAGTTATGAATATTAAATGTGATTTATTTTTTAAAATAAAGCATTTATTTTCAATATTATCTTGTTTCCGATATATTTAAGCAATTTATTGACAAAAAACTAATTTTCTGAAAGAGGCTTTATACAAAATTCTGTGACTGGAATTATATTTATATAATAATATTTATTTGTGCTGAATTTCATCGCGATATTAGTGTTTGTAAGTGAATTTTCGACAATCAAGTCTTTTTCTGAAAGGGACTTTGAATGGGAGCTAGGGTCAAATGTGGCCCGATCTTTATCAGTATACAGGTATAACATAATTCTGAGCACCAAAGCCTTTTCGGGGGGTTCTGTTGTATGGGGGCTAAGTGAAATAATGGACCGATTTTAACCATTTTCAATAGGCTTAGTCCAAAAAAAGCATATGTGCCAAATTTCATCTAATTATATTGAAAATTGCACCTGTACTTTGAGCACAAGGTTTACATGGACAGCCAGCCAGACCGACGGACAGGCTTAACCGACCCAGAAAACGATTCTAAGCTGATTGGTACCCTACACTACTATAGTGGGAAGGGTATTATGCGTGTGTGCTGAAGTTTGTAAAGCACACAAATATTGGTCCTACACCCACCTTAAAGCATATTAAACTTAATGTTATTATATAAAATTTTATACATGATCTATCCGTTATAGCCCCTAAATATATATAAAAAAATTGTAGGTTTTATTGTAATTGTAAACTGATTCTCAAAATATCCCACAGAATTATTCAAGATATGGTTTTTAAAAATTATCTTGCAAAATATAGTTTTAACAAAATTTTTTCTATGTGTTATAGACCTTATTATATTAACTTGTAGCCAATGTCACTTGTTTCTAAAAATTTTAAATTTTGGAAATTTTATCATAAAATAAACTCATACAAATTAATAAAATTATAGTGGTTTTAAATACACGTATATTGGTGGTCTCTTAACGGTTTTATGAATTATTGTATCAACATACTAACATATTATTATACATACATGTATAAGACTCACTACAGATACAGCTAACAATAAATATTCTAACATATATCACAGCACATATACTATATGTACTATACTGTAGGTAACTGCCAGTCAGTTGGCATAATTTATGTTTCGTTGTGTATTTCTAAAATTTCATTTTCCCATCAGTATTAGTTGCAATTGATGTGTCAGATATATAAATTTATGTAGGTTGAATAAAACAACATTAAGCTCATCATAACGTTGAACAACAATAATAGAAAGTATTTATATTCTATTGAAGTGAAATGTTTTAAAGATACGAGGATGATGTGTTATATTTTTGAACTATAAGTTATACGTAATATCCTACTAAAACAAATAAGTGGCAGAAATTCTTACATAAACCTCGAATCTGTAAATTGATTTTGTCAGTATCTGCATACATACTTTTCTGCTGTGAAAATGTATGCAAATTTTAATAGTTTTGAATATTAAAATATTAATGCTGCATGTTTCACACAGGATTACACACAGTTATGTAAAGTTTTAAGAAAATGATTAGATATTAAAAGAGTTTATAAACTTCAAGTCTATATGTATGTAATTGAATATAATTAAATTTTAAAGGTATTTAGTAAGCTAATTTTATAATCTACATACATTAAGGAGGCTCCGTTTGTAAGGAGAAAAATATGGTACTGATGTTCCTACCGAGAATAAAAACTTGGTTAGTTCTAAGATATCATTTATGAAATTTTTTGTCCTGGGTTTAACATTTAGTGAACTGGCTCAAAGGATAAAAAGGTAATTTTTAAAGATTTGTCCCATCACACAAAGAAATGATATTAAATTTTGATATCAGGTGAAAGGTAGAGTCGATTACAAACTCAATTATAGAGTCAACTAGAGCCTCGTTTATGGAGTTGACTAGAGACTCAATTATTGTGTCGACTATAGACTCTATAGAGTCAACCAGAAATTATAGTTTCGACTTGAAACTTTAATTTAAACTCAACTATATGCTCGATGGAGTCAACTAGAGACTGGATTATAGAGTTGACCAGAGACCCAATTACTGAGTCAACTAGAGACTGGACTGTAGAAACGACTAGAGACTTGATTACAGAGTTGACCAACCACTCGAGTATAGGAGAGAGAGAGTCTCGACTACAGTGTATATAGAAACTCGACTATAGAATCAACTAAAAACTCTACAGAGTCAACCAGAGACTCGACTATATAGTCAATTACGAACTTGAATATAGATTCAACTAAAAAGTTTAACATAGACTTAACTAGATACGAAATGGAGTCAACTAGAGACTCGATTATAGAGTTGACAAGTGACTTAATTATTGAGTCAACTAGCGACTGGACTATTGACTCGTTTATATACTCGACTATTGAAAGGATTAGAGATTCTATTATAGAGTCGAATAGAGCCTTGACTACAGTGTTCCATGAAAAATTTTAAATCCAAAATTTTTTTCGAACAATTACAAATTTGTAATACTTTTGTAGAAGCACATAAATGTTTGCGCACATTTCCTATATTTCTATGAAAAACTTCATAAAAACCTCATAATAGGACCGTTTTATGCTCTTATATATCTCACAAAATATTGACGTCAGGACAAATGTTATTTTATTTAGAATGAGCAAAGTTTATCGACAGGAACATCAGCAGCATCCATTTTTGTGCGACCTTAATATACATACATATGTCTGTATGTAACTTACATTTATTAAATTTTTTAAATATATTTTTAAACACTCTATCTTAATAAATTTATTTTTAAAATTTTAGTTTTTTAAAAATATTTGAAAAAAATAAATCTACTATGCGTATGATTTATTTGTTTTTATCATCAATAATTGATTAATACTCATACGTTCCGTATGTCTGTAAGTAAATAACAGTTTAAAATTTTATTAAAAGGCATCTGATATTTTAATGAAATTTATACAAATAGTGTTGTGTAGTGTTAACTGAAAACCTATAAAAACAAAATAATATCTAGGTTATGGACAAAACGTAGGTATTCACATAAACTTAGTGTTTCCGAAAAATGTTTATTCATTCACAAACAGACAACTGAAAGGTTTATTGTTTACGTGTATAACCTACATCACTATAGATGAGTTTTGGACTTACAATGAATTAATCACAAAACTTGTAACGTACAGTCATCAACATATCATAATTAACACATTTAGTACTAATACTAATGACTTATTAAAATGTGTTAATAATTCGCAAGTAGACTATGTAAAATTCAATATAGAAAAAATACATAAAATTTTTTTCTGTTCTACATAGTTTGTTTATATAACAAAGTTTTCTTAATACAGTGGCCGTCCAATAGTACGTATACTCTTTATTACGAATATCCAATAATACGAATGGCAAAATTGTTGCATTGTCTACTCTATAGTACGAATAAAGTCAAAATTTTTCTGTTCGATAGTACGAATAACGCATTTTTTATGGAAATTTTGGTTTTATTTACGTATGAATGAAGTTTTTATTATGTTTTTATTTTATTATTTCGGTATCATTCCTTAAGCTCAGTAATTTTGAAGTTTTTTTGTATTTATTACAAGTGTTTTGTATTTTTAAAAATCCTATACACACAATTTACTGCATGTATATTTACAAATCAACAATTATTTAGTGTTATTAATTTATTTTATTGGAGAAGAAGAAATTAAATTGGATGATAACGCCAATGAGGAAAGTATTTTATTAGTTCCCGACAATAACTCTGCTGAGAACAATAAATGATGGATTTTTTAATAAGTAAAATGATATTTATATACATATGTATGTATGAACTGTTAATTTTGAAAGTAGTGTGACTCCACATCCAAACAATGGGTTTAAGGATAACTATTCTAATTTTTAAGAGAAAATTATAAATTAGAGAATTGTGGTATATTCCACTCAAGTTTCTAATAAAAGTTTTATGTAATCTGAAGATTTTAATACATTTTAGAACACATATGTAAATTGCAAATTGTCTTTTGCACACATCTCTTTAAAAACATTAAAATTTAAAACCTTCTACATATATCTCATTTCAACTATTGGACTCACGATACTTTCAAAATTAACAATTCATATACGTAAATATGTCCCTTTTATGCCTGTTTATGTACAAGAAATTTATTTAAAATAATACACATTTATTATATTTTGTTCCGTTATGTAAGTTTTCATGAAAAATAAAACAAAAATAAATAAAATCCAATATTTTATGTGTATTATTTGAATTTAAACATACAAAATGTGTTGTTCAATAATACGAATTTTTCGGTATTACGAAAGGGCCTGACACTATATAATTCGTACTAGTGGACGTCCACTGTATACAATATTTATATATATGGTCCGGAAAGAAAATTTAACATATTACTTACAGCCCTATGGAAATTTAAAATATTTATACTTAAATAGTACTTAAGGACAATTGACTTAACTTTAAAATTTTAAATGTTGTAGGGAAATTTTCAAAAAGATTTTGTACCTTTTTTTAATAGCTATTCTATTAATCACATGACAAAACAATAAAACACTTCAACTTATTTATTTTTATACATTTTACATGTAACCTCCCGTAATCTAAGTAAAACCAAATTTAACTTAAAAAAGCAACAGAGCACGCCATATTAAGCCAATCAATTCAAAAGAAAATTTCTAACTTGATTAAACCAAAATATCAATGTAATCATTACACTTGATTTGAAACGAATTTGTCAGGATTTTTTTTTTACATGTCCTTTTCTTGGCTATTTGCTATTTTTACAAATAAATAACAAACCAAAAAAAAAAAGAGAAAACTGTAACATGTCATTTGTGACATGATTTTAAACTTAAAATCAAAACAAAAGTCACCCATTACAAGATGGACTAATCACATGTGAAGGAAAAACATTTTTAGTAGAAAAACGGAAAAAAAACAAGAATCTAGCAGCAAAATCTTAGAAGGAACATACTTAAGTAATATTACAACGAGAGCCAAACTAATATATAAAGAGAAAAACAAAACATAACAGCAGCAAGACATGGGTAAAGTTTTCCTAGAAAATAGCTAAAACAACATACTTGACGTGTCAATCGTTATGTCAATGTCAATGCTGAAAATCATTTGAGTTTTAGTATTTTTCTTACTTTATTTTTTGTGCATTTTTTTGCTAAAAATTGTATATTGCCAGAAAAAAACAAAATCATCAATCACTAGTATTAGTTCTTCTTTCCCACACACTCGTCCCACTCACATATACAAAGAAAATTTCAGTTGTGTCAGCAGCAAAATAGTAGCGATATAAAAACATTACATGAAAAAAAATATGTATATATGCATGTAACAAGAGCCAGGAGCATTAAATTTCGTTCACTATATTTATTCACAATTTATAATGATTTTTTTTTTTTTTTTTTTGAGGAAAGTGGATCCTATTGTATTACATGAGACAATGTGGAATTCTTTATATATTTTTTGTTCGTATAACTTTCATACTCTACTGTGTCATAGACTATATAAAGTTTTTATACTAACCATCAAATAGGTTAGGTGGTAGTATATTGATTTTGTCGTTTCGTTTGTAACGTAGTCTTTTGTCATAAAACCTCGAAAGTATATACATACATATGTACGTTCATATGTATGTAAATCTTGTAAGACGAAAAGATCGAAATGAGCTGAACAAAAAGACTAAGGTTTTCCGCAAGGATTCCCTGTTCCTTGGTTTTAAAAATCGATTCACGATTTCAATTATATGAGAGTTCATGTGTATACATATACACTAGGGGAACGCCGTTTGTTTTTTTTTTATACCCTTCACCACTTATGTGGAGGGGGTACAGTCATACATCCACCTTAAAGTATACCAATCGGCTTGGAGTCATTTTCTGAGTTGTCATCCGTCCATCTGTCTGACCATCTGTGTGTCCTTGTGTGTACTTGTAAACCTTGTTATCAAAGTTCAGGTCACAATTTTTAAGAAAGTTTGTTGAAATTTGGTATATACTGTTCTCTTGACCCAAAGAAAATGGTTGAAATTGCTGCATTATTTCAAGTAGCCCCCATACAACTGTACCCCAGAATTATTCTGCCGATTTTCGTAATTATCAGGGCTCATTTGACCCTAGCCCCAATACAAAATTCCCTTCGGAAAATGATTTTAAGGTCAATAATTCATGTATTAGAATAAGCCCATAGTTGCCCCTTCCTCAGTATAAACCGTCTTTCAGCAAGTCACTTTTATTGTCAACATATTGTTAAAATATTCCAATATTTTACTATTAAAATAATAATCTTTTTAATATACTCACTGTTGTAGGGTATCATATGGTCGGCCATACCCGACTATTCTCATTTCTCAAAATTTTCGTCCTGTGGCCAATATTTGGTGAGCTGGGTCAATAAGATTTATTATGTAAGAACTTCAATTACACAGGACAAACAATTTTTAACCCAGAGATCAAAGTATACTTTTCTAAAGGATTGAGCTGAATCCTTATTTAGACTCAGAATGTATCCATTATATAAGGTTTCTGAAAAATCGTGTCCTAAAAATTAAAAAAAATCCGTTTTTGGACATATTTAAGAAGTCATGACGCGTCATAACATCGAGGGGATATCTTCTATCTTCTATATATATAAAAATGAATGAGTGTTTATTTGTTTGTGGGTTTGTTTGTGGATTTGTTTGTGGGTTTGTTTGAAGTCTATAGACGGCTAAACTGCTGGAGCGATTTTCTTGAAATTTTCACAGTGCCTTCCTGTATGTCTGAAAGGAACTATAGGCTACTTTCTATTTCGAAATTTCAAGTGGGCGAGGTGCCACGCCCACATTCATAATGCCACCTCCCATATAAGAAAAATTTGTATGTTTGAGAAAATATAACAGTTAGAGTGCTAAACTATTTTCGGAGCTACTTTACTATGTACATGAATATTTAGGACAAAATATGGACGGACTAGCAATAGGGGGTGAGGCACCTCCCACATGAATTAAATATGAATTAAATAAAAAATCGGTTTATCTAGTAAAAAATTAGAGCATTATTCTTCCAATTTTGCACGAAGAACTTTAAGATGCATGTGAATGAACATGTGGGGGAAAACGGGCGGACTTTCATTAGGGGGGGCTTGGTACTTCCCAAAAATTCGTATATCTGAGAAACTATTAAAGCTAAAATATTTAAAATTCTGCACGAACATCTTTTGCATCCATGTGAATATTTGGGTAATAATATTTTTGGTAATTGGCGGACTAGCCATAGGGGGCATGGCACCTCCCATATGAATTTAACAGAACAATTCGCTTGTCTGGGAAACAATTCAAGCTACAATATTCAAATTTTACACAAAGAACTTTTACGTCCGTGTGAACATTTTGGGGAAAAATGGGTGGACTTTCGTTGGGGGTCTTGGAACCAACATCTCATATGCATTAAATCGAATATCTGAGACACCATTAGAGCTAAAATCCTAAAATTTTTCATGAACAATTCTAACATCCATGTGAACATTTGGATAACATATTAGCGGACTAGCATTTTTCTTATGTATGGGAAACTATTAGAGCTAGAATCCTAAAATTTTGCACGAATAACTTTGACATTCACGTGAACATATGGGGAAAAATAGCGGACTTTCCTTTATTCAAATTTTTCACATCCAAATCCAAATTGACGTTTGAAAAATATTGGCGAACTTGCAATAGTTGGCGAGGCATCTCAAATATGAATAGGGAAACCATTACATCTAGAATCTTTAAAAATCGTAAAGTGGGTTTTTCGTTTATAATGTTTTTAGGGTAGCAAAGCACACTGGGTATAGCTAGTTATTTATATATTTTGCTAAGTCATCTAAAAATCTAGTATGTCGTCTTAAAAACAAAAGTTTAACCTCTGTAATATCTCCAGCCTTCTTCGCTCTTATATCAGATATAGCCAAATTTAAACGATATCTCGAAAACATGATGAGATGGAAGTGTAAATGTTTTATTATTTCCAAAGAAGAATCAACCACTGCAGCTTTTTATAAGGAAGAACAAATAAATTTTTTTTATTAATTTTCATATACTTAATTTTTTTAATAATATTTTATATACTTACCCCCATATTCACAAACAAAATTTTTATTTTTTAAACAGTTTATAAACTAGATTTTGTATGGAAATTTTGTTTTATAAATCTTTTATAAAATAAAAATGTTGTTTGTGAATAAGGGGTTAGATAATAAGTTAACGCCATTTGAAAATAACCATAAATATTTTAAGGCTTTAAGTAAAATTTCAAAATATTTTAAAACTTTACAATTAAAGTTCTTATTCTGCTTTTTAAAAGCAACCACTTTTTCAACAATAAGAAAAATCACGAAGAAAATGTGAAAAATAACAATTTTCAGTTAAGAGCTTTTAATCCTTTTTTTTTGTGTTGTAACTGTTTACGAATATTGTAACGTGTTGTTTTAAAACCATTAAATGTTTGTTTACCGACATTTAAAAGTGAAAGCCCCCCGAACTTTTGTTATAACAATATTAACAGCAAATCTTTATTTATGTATTTTTTCTGGTTATTGTTTCTGTATTGTCGTAGAGTAGTTGTTCTTGTGGATATTTTTTTTATATAATGTTTTATACTTTTTTTGCAAGTATTTTGATGGAATCTTAAATAAACATCAGTTTTCCTTTGTTGAAATTTATTTGTTTAACGACTTTTGGCCGGTTTTATTTTAGAGTCAAAACATGTTGCCATAAACCAAAAATAAAAGGGAAATAAGTGTTGTTGTTGCTGCTACTGTATTGTAGATTGGTTAAATTGTAAGATTACAACACTAAATAAAATGTAGGCGCCATAGCGAATATTGCAAAAAGTGCCTGTTGTAAACACGCAATAAATGAATGAAGGGAATTATTTTCTCTACATAAAAAAGTGGTAAATTTATGATGCAGTTGTTTAAAGGTGAGAATTGTTCTAAGAATTTGATCACTAATTATTGTTTTTGATATCTAAAACAAGAACAGTTTATTACATGTATTTATATATAATAAATTATATTTAATTCTATTGAATATCCGGTAATTTCCTTAAGGTTTTAAGAAACATTAACTTTCACTCATTTTAACTTCTGAATTTTTTAAATTTTATTTGTTACAGCGGTTTGTACAATTTCTGCGTATATATTTTATTTTTATTTATGTAGTTCAATTTCAATTTTAACTCATACCACAAATACATTGCACGTACCATCATACAGTACCCACAACTCTACGTACGAGTTTAAATATAAACCAGTGAATGAATTACTGACTGATGACTGAATGTGTGTGAATGTATGAATTGAATTGAACTGAATACAAAAGTTGTATTTGAATGTGGTTCTCTTTGATTGGCTGCAACACCTTCAAAGATTTTTTTTATTTCCATCATCTCTTTCTTATTTTATTTGTAAACCAATTGATGTTAAACATTAAAAGATTTTATTTTACAAGGTACAAAATTATTATACAATTGTCGTAAATCTTTAGAAATTTCACCATCTTAATGGTTAACAATTTAAGCGATTTCAAAAGAATCTTTATTTATGCTCGTTTAAATAAAAATCGGAGTATTTTGTGTTATAAAAACATTGAAATCAATAAAAAACAATATTTTTATTGTTGGGTGAAAATGGTCATAGAAAAGTTATAAAATTTAAATGTTTTAAATTTAATTATTTATTTTATTAGTTTTTGAGGTATTTCTTGTCTAAGTAATTTTAAATGTGATGATTAGGAGCTAAAATGTTGAGAAAATTGTTTCGTAAATTTAATAGCTCTATTAAAACTGCTAATTTTTGGAATATATTTCTTTACGTTATTATTAATTTTTATACTCAAGGTCAAAAGAAAATCTTTGAAAAATACACTGTGGAACAAGAAAAACTTTTATGATTAAAACGACGGGTAAAAAGCTCATTCTCTTTGATACTAAAAGTCTTACAGCCAAAACAAAGACCAAAAAACGATAATATGTGGATAAGTCCAAACCATCGATAATCTGTGATCACCTTGATTTCCCACCAAAAATAGATTTTTTGAGTGAAAACATAAAAGTCCATTTATTTAGGAACTTAGAAGATATAGGAAAATATCAACTATAATCTGCGATCACCTTCATTTCCCATCAAAAATAGATTTTTTGAGTAAAGATATAAAAGTCCAATACCAACTATAAAAATAGATTTTTTGAGTAAAGATATAAAAGTCCATTTATTTAAGAAACTAGAAAAGATAGAACCAAAACAACGATAATCTGTGATTACCTTCATTTCCCACCAAAAATGATTTTTTTTAGTGAAAACTTAAAAGTCCATTTATTTTGGAAACTAGAAGAGATAGGACCAAAACAACAATAATCTGTGATCACCTTCATTTGCCACCAAAAAATGGATTTTTTGAGTGAAAACATAAAAGTCCATTTATTTTGGAAACTAGAAGAGATAGGACCAAAACAACGATAATCTGTGATCACCTTCATTTCCCACCAAAAAATGGATTTTTTGAGTGAAAACATAAAAGTCCATTTATTTTGGAAACTAGAAGAGATAGGACCAAAACAACGATAATCTGTGATCACCTTCATTTCCCACCAAAAAATGGATTTTTTTTAGTGAAAACGTAAAAGTCCATTTATTTTGGAAACTAGAAGAGATAGGACCAAAACAACAATAATCTGTGATCACCTTCATTTCCCACCAAAAAATGGATTTTTTGAGCGTAAACATAAAAGTCCATTTATTTTGGAAACTAGAAGAGATAGGACAAAAACAACGATAATCTGTGATTACCTTCATTTCCCACCAAAAAATTTATTTTTTGAGTGAAAACATAAAACTCAATTTATTTTGGAAACTACAAGAGATAGGACCAAAACAACGATAATTTGTGATCACCTTCATTTCCCACCAAAAAATGGATTTTTTGAGTGAAAACATAAAAGTCCATTTATTTTGGAAACTAGAAGAGATAGGACCAAAACAACGATAATCTGTGATCACTTTTATTTCCCACCAAAAATGGATTTTTTACGTGAAAATATAAAAGTCTATTTATTTTGGAAACTAGAAGAGATAGGACCAAAACAACAATAATCTGTGATCACCTTCATTTCCCACCAAATTTGGATTTTTTGAGTGAAAACATAAAAGTCCATTTATTTTGGAAACTAGAAGAGATAGGACCAAAACAACAATAATCTGTGATCACCTTCATTTCCCACCAAAAAATGGATTTTTTGAGTGAAAACATAAAAGTCCATTTATTTTGGAAACTAGAAAAGATAGGACCAAAACAACGATAATCTGTGATCACCTTCATTTCCCACCAAAAAATGGATTTTTTAAGTGAAAATATAAAAGTCTATTTATTTTGGAAACTAGAAGAGATAGGACCAAAACAACGATAATCTGTGATCACTTTTATTTCCCACCAAAAATGGATTTTTTAAGTGAAAATATAAAAGTCTATTTATTTTGGAAACTAGAAGAGATAGGACCAAAACAACGATAATCTGTGATCACTTTTATTTCCCACCAAAAATGGATTTTTTAAGTGAAAATATAAAAGTCTATTTATTTTGGAAACTAGAAGAGATAGGACCAAAACAACGATAATCTGTGATCACCTTCATTTCCCACCAAAAAATGGATTTTTTTTAGTGAAAACGTAAAAGTCCATTTATTTTGGAAACTAGAAGAGATAGGACCAAAACAACAATAATCTGTGATCACCTTCATTTCCCACCAAAAATGGATTTTTTGAGTGAAAACATAAAAGTCCATTTATTTTGGAAACTAGAAGAGATAGGACCAAAACAACGATAATTTGTGATCACCTTCATTTCCCACCAAAAAATGGATTTTTTGAGTGTAAACATAAAAGTCCATTTATTTTGGGAACTAGAAGAGATAGGACCAAAACAACGATAATCTGTGATCACCTTCATTTCCCACCAAAAAATGGATTTTTTAGCGAAAACATAAAAGTCCATTTATTTTGGAAACTTGAAGAGATAGGACCAAAACAACAATAATCTGTGATCACCTTCATTTCCCACCAAAAAATGAATTTTTTGAGTGTAAACATAAAAGTCAATTTATTTTGTAAACTAGACGAGATAGGACCAAAACAACGATAATCTGTGATCACCTTCATTTCCCACCAAAAAATGGATTTTTTGAGTGAAAAAAGTCCATTTATTTTGGAAACTAGAAGAGATAGGACAAAAACAACGATAATCTGTGATTACCTTCATTTCCCACCAAAAAATTTATTTTTTGAGTGAAAACATAAAACTCAATTTATTTTGGAAACTACAAGAGATAGGACCAAAACAACGATAATTTGTGATCACCTTCATTTCCCACCAAAAAATGGATTTTTTGAGTGAAAACATAAAAGTCCATTTATTTTGGAAACTAGAAGAGATAGGACCAAAACAACGATAATCTGTGATCACTTTTATTTCCCACCAAAAATGGATTTTTTAAGTGAAAATATAAAAGTCTATTTATTTTGGAAACTAGAAGAGATAAGACCAAAACAACAATAATCTGTGATCACCTTCATTTCCCACCAAAAATGGATTTTTTGAGTGAAAACATAAAAGTCCATTTATTTTGGAAACTAGAAGAGATAGGACCAAAACAACAATAATCTGTGATCACCTTCATTTCCCACCAAAAATGGATTTTTTGAGTGAAAACATAAAATTCCATTTATTTTGGAAACTAGAAGAGATAGGACCAAAACAACAATAATCTGTGATCACCTTCATTTCCCACCAAAAAATGGATTTTTTTAGCGAAAACATAAAAGTCCATTTATTTTGGAAACTAGAAGAGATAGGACCAAAACAACAATAATCTGTGATCACCTTCATTTCCCACCAAAAAATGAATTTTTTGAGTGTAAACATAAAAGTCTATTTATTTTGTAAACTAGAAGAGATAGGACCAAAACAACGATAATTTGTGATCACCTCCATTTCCCAGGAAAAAATGGATTTTTTGAGTGAAAACACAAAAGTCCATTTATTTTGGAAACTAGAAGAGATAGGACCAAAACAACGATAATCTGTGATCACCTTCATTTCCCACCAAAAAATGGATTTTTTGAGTGAAAACATAAAAGACCATTTATTTTGGAAACTAGAAGAGATAGGACCAAAACAACAATAATCTGTGATCACCTTCATTTCCCACCAAAAAATGGATTTTTTGAGTGAAAAAAGTCCATTTATTTTGGAAACTAGAAGAGATAGGACCAAAACAACGATAATCTGTGATCACCTTCATTTCCCACCAAAAAATGGATTTTTTTAGTGAAAACGTAAAAGTCCATTTATTTTGGGAAACTAGAAGAGATAGGACCAAAACAACAATAATCTGTGATCACCTTCATTTCCCACCAAAAAATGGATTTTTTGAGTGTAAACATAAAAGTCTATTTATTTTGTAAACTAGAAGAGATAGGACCAAAACAACGATAATCTGTGATCACCTTCATTTCCCACCAAAAAATGGATTTTTTGAGTGAAAACATAAAAGACCATTTATTTTGGAAACTAGAAGAGATAGGACCAAAACAACAATAATCTGTGATCACCTTCATTTCCCACCAAAAAATGGATTTTTTGAGTGTAAACATAAAAGTCTATTTATTTTGTAAACTAGAAGAGATAGGACCAAAACAACGATAATCTGTGATCACCTTCATTTCCCACCAAAAAATGGATTTTTTGAGTGAAAACATAAAAGACCATTTATTTTGGAAACTAGAAGAGATAGGACCAAAACAACAATAATCTGTGATCACCTTCATTTCCCACCAAAAAATGGATTTTTTGAGTGAAAACATAAAAGTCCATTTATTTTGGGAAACTAGAAGAGATAGGACCAAAACAACGATAATCTGTGATCACCTGCATTTCCCACCAAAAAATGGATTTTTTGAGTGTAAACATAAAAGTCCATTTATTTTGGAAACTAGAAGAGATAGGACCAAAACAACGATAATCTGTGATCACCTTCATTTCCCACCAAAAAATGGATTTTTTGAGTGAAAATATAAAAGTCCATTTATTTAGGAAACTAGAAGAGATAGGACCCAAACAACGATAATCTGTGATCACCTTCATTTCCCACCAAAAAATGGATTTTGTTAGTGAAAACTTAAAAGTCCATTTATTTTGGAAACTAGAAGAGATAGGACCAAAACAACAATAATCTGTGATCACCTTCATTTCCCACCAAAAATTAATTTTTTGAGTGTAAACATAAAAGTCAATTTATTTTGTAAACTAGAAGAGATAGGACCAAAACAACGATAATTTGTGATCACCTTCATTTCCCACGAAAAAATGGATTTTTTGAGTGAAAACATAAAAGTCCATTTATTTTGGAAACTAGAAGAGATAGGACCAAAACAACAATAATCTGTGATCACCTTCATTTCCCACCAAAAAATGAATTTTTTGAGTGTAAACATAAAAGTCAATTTATTTTGGAAACTAGAAGAGATAGGACCAAAACAACAATAATCTGTGATCACCTTCATTTCCCACCAAAAATGGATTTTTTGAGTGAAAACATAAAAGTCCATTTATTTTGGAAACTAGAAGAGATAGGACCAAAACAACGATAATCTGTGATCACCTTCATTTCCCACCAAAAAATGGATTTTTTGAGTGAAAACATAAAAGTCCATTTATTTTGGAAACTAGAAGAGATAGGACCAAAACAACGATAATCTGTGATCACCTTCATTTCCCACCAAAAAATGGATTTTTTGAGTGAAAACATAAAGTCCATTTATTTTGGAAACTAGAAGAGATAGGACCAAAACAACAATAATCTGTGATCACCTTCATTTCCCACCAAAAAATGGATTTTTTGAGTGAAAACATAAAAGTCCATTTATTTTGGAAACTAGAAGAGATAGGACCAAAACAACGATAATCTGTGATCACCTTCATTTCCCACCAAAAAATGGATTTTTTGAGTGAAACATAAAAGTCCATTTATTTGGAAACTAGAAGAGATAGGACCAAAACAACGATAATCTGTGATCACCTTCATTTCCCACCAAAAAATGGATTTTTTGAGTGAAAACTAAAAGTCCATTTATTTGGAAACTAGAAGAGATAGGACCAAAACAAACGATAATCTGTGATCACCTTCATTTCCCACCAAAAAATGGATTTTTTGAGTGAAAACTAAAAGTCCATTTATTTTGGAAACTAGAAGAGATAGGACCAAAACAACGATAATCTGTGATCACCTTCATTTCCCACCAAAAAATGGATTTTTTGAGTGAAAACATAAAAGTCCATTTATTTTGGAAACTAGAAGAGATAGGACCAAAACAACGATAATCTGTGATCACCTTCATTTCCCACCAAAAAATGGATTTTTGAGTGAAAACATAAAAGTCTATTTATTTTGGAAACTAGAAGAGATAGGACCAAAACAACGATAATCTGTGATCACCTTCATTTCCCACCAAAAAATGGATTTTTTGAGTGAAACATAAAAGTCCATTTATTTTGGAAACTAGAAGAGATAGGACCAAAACAACGATAATCTGTGATCACCTTCATTTCCCACCAAAAAATGGATTTTTTGAGTGAAAACATAAAAGTCCATTTATTTTGGAAACTAGAAGAGATAGGACCAAAACAACAATAATCTGTGATCACCTTCATTTCCCACCAAAAAATGGATTTTTTGAGTGTAAAACATAAAAGTCCATTTATTTTGGAAACTAGAAGAGATAGGACCAAAACAACGATAATCTGTGATCACCTTCATTTCCCACCAAAAATGGATTTTTTGAGTGAAAACATAAAAGTCCATTTATTTTGGAAACTAGAAGAGATAGGACCAAAACAACGATAATCTGTGATCACCTTCATTTCCCACCAAAAAATGGATTTTTTGAGTGAAAACATAAAAGTCCATTTATTTTGGAAACTAGAAGAGATAGGACCAAAACAACGATAATCTGTGATCACCTTCATTTCCCACCAAAAAATGGATTTTTTGAGTGTAAACATAAAAGTCCATTTATTTTGGAAACTAGAAGAGATAGGACCAAAACAACGATAATCTGTGATCACCTTCATTTCCCACCAAAAAATGGATTTTTTGAGTGAAAACATAAAAGTCCATTTATTTTGGAAACTAGAAGAGATAGGACCAAAACAACGATAATCTGTGATCACCTTCATTTCCCACCAAAAAATGGATTTTTTGAGTGAAAACATTAAAAGTCCATTTATTTTGGAAACTAGAAGAGATAGGACCAAAACAACGATAATCTGTGATCACCTTCATTTCCCACCAAAAAATGGATTTTTTGAGTGAAACATAAAAGTCCATTTATTTTGGAAACTAGAAGAGATAGGACCAAAACAACGATAATCTGTGATCACCTTCATTTCCCACCAAAAATGGATTTTTTGAGTGAAAACATAAAAGTCCATTTATTTTGGAAACTAGAAGAGATAGGACCAAAACAACAATAATCTGTGATCACCTTCATTTCCCACCAAAAAATGGATTTTTTGAGTGTAAACATAAAAGTCAATTTATTTTGGAAACTAGAAGAGATAGGACCAAAACAACGATAATCTGTGATCACCTTCATTTCCCACCAAAAAATGGATTTTTTGAGTGAAAACATAAAAGTCCATTTATTTTGGAAACTAGAAGAGATAGGACCAAAACAACGATAATCTGTGATCACCTTCATTTCCCACCAAAAAATGGATTTTTTGAGTGAAAACATAAAAGTCCATTTATTTTGGAAACTAGAAGAGATAGGACCAAAACAACGATAATCTGTGATCACCTTCATTTCCCACCAAAAAATGGATTTTTTGAGTGAAAACATAAAAGTCCATTTATTTTGGAAACTAGAAGAGATAGGACCAAAACAACGATAATCTGTGATCACCTTCATTTCCCACCAAAAAATGGATTTTTTGAGTGAAACATAAAAGTCCATTTATTTTGGAAACTAGAAGAGATAGGACCAAAACAACGATAATCTGTGATCACCTTCATTTCCCACCAAAAAATGGATTTTTTGAGTGAAAACATAAAAGTCCATTTATTTTGGAAACTAGAAGAGATAGGACCAAAACAACGATAATCTGTGATCACCTTCATTTCCCACCAAAAAATGGATTTTTTGAGTGAAAACATAAAAGTCCATTTATTTTGGAAACTAGAAGAGATAGGACCAAACAACAATAATCTGTGATCACCTTCATTTCCCACCAAAAATGGATTTTTTGAGTGAAAACATAAAAAGTCCATTTATTTTGGAAACTAGAAGAGATAGGACCAAAACAACGATAATCTGTGATCACCTTCATTTCCACCAAAAATGGATTTTTTGAGTGAAAACTATAAAAGTCCATTTATTTTGGAAACTAGAAGAGATAGGACCAAAACAACGATAATCTGTGATCACCTTCATTTCCCACCAAAAAATGGATTTTTTGAGTGAAAACATAAAAGTCCATTTATTTTGGAAACTAGAAGAGATAGGACCAAAACAACGATAATCTGTGATCACCTTCATTTCCCACCAAAAAATGGATTTTTTGAGTGTAAACATAAAAGTCCATTTATTTTGGAAACTAGAAGAGATAGGACCAAAACAACGATAATCTGTGATCACCTTCATTTCCCACCAAAAAATGGATTTTTTTGAGTGAAAACATAAAAGTCCATTTATTTTGGAAACTAGAAGAGATAGGACCAAAACAACGATAATCTGTGATCACCTTCATTTCCCACCAAAAAATGGATTTTTTGAGTGTAAACATAAAAGTCCATTTATTTGGAAACTAGAAGAGATAGGACCAAAACAACGATAATCTGTGATCACCTTCATTTCCCACCAAAAAATGGATTTTTTGAGTGAAAACATAAAAGTCCATTTATTTTGGAAACTAGAAGAGATAGGACCAAAACAACGATAATCTGTGATCACCTTCATTTCCCACCAAAAAATGGATTTTTTGAGTGAAAACTATAAAGTCCATTTATTTTGGAAACTAGAAGAGATAGGACCAAAACAACGATAATCTGTGATCACCTTCATTTCCCACCAAAAATGGATTTTTTGAGTGAAAACATAAAAGTCCATTTATTTTGGAAACTAGAAGAGATAGGACCAAAACAACGATAATCTGTGATCACCTTCATTTCCCACCAAAAAATGGATTTTTTGAGTGAAAACTTAAAAGTCCATTTATTTGGAAACTAGAAGAGATAGGACCCAAAACAACGATAATCTGTGATCACCTTCATTTCCCACCAAAAAATGGATTTTTTTAGTGAAAACGTAAAAGTCCATTTATTTTGGAAACTAGAAGAGATAGGACCAAAACAACGATAATCTGTGATCACCTTCATTTCCCACCAAAAAATGGATTTTTTGAGTGAAAACATAAAAGTCCATTTATTTTGGAAACTAGAAGAGATAGGACCAAAACAACGATAATCTGTGATCACCTTCATTTCCCACCAAAAATGGATTTTTGAGTGAAAACATAAAAGTCCATTTATTTTGGAAACTAGAAGAGATAGGACCAAAACAACAATAATCTGTGATCACCTTCATTTCCCACCAAAAAATGGATTTTTTGAGTGTAAACATAAAAGTCCATTTATTTTGGAAACTAGAAGAGATAGGACCAAAACAACGATAATCTGTGATCACCTTCATTTCCCACCAAAAAATGGATTTTTTGAGTGAAAACATAAAAGTCCATTTATTTAGGAAACTAGAAGAGATAGGACCAAAACAACGATAATCTGTGATCACCTTCATTTCCCACCAAAAAATGGATTTTTTGAGTGAAAACATAAAAGTCCATTTATTTTGGAAACTAGAAGAGATAGGACCAAAACAACGATAATCTGTGATCACCTTCATTTCCCACCAAAAAATGGATTTTTTTAGTGAAAACTTAAAAGTCCATTTATTTTGGAAACTAGAAGAGATAGGACCAAAACAACGACTAATCTGTGATCACCTTCATTTCCCACCAAAAAATGGATTTTTTGAGTGAAAACATAAAAGTCCATTTATTTTGGAAACTAGAAGAGATAGGACCAAAACAACGATAATCTGTGATCACCTTCATTTCCCACGAAAAAATGGATTTTTTGAGTGAAAACATAAAAGTCCATTTATTTTGGAAACTAGAAGAGATAGGACCAAAACAACGATAATCTGTGATCACCTTCATTTCCCACCAAAAAATGGATTTTTTGAGTGAAAACTATAAAAGTCCATTTATTTTGGAAACTAGAAGAGATAGGACCAAAACAACGATAATCTGTGATCACCTTCATTTCCCACCAAAAAATGGATTTTTTGAGTGAAAAATAAAGTCCATTTATTTTGGAAACTAGAAGAGATAGGACCAAAACAACGATAATCTGTGATCACCTTCATTTCCCACCAAAAAATGGATTTTTTGAGTGAAAACTTAAAAGTCCATTTATTTTGGAAACTAGAAGAGATAGGACCAAAACAACGATAATCTGTGATCACCTTCATTTCCCACCAAAAAATGGATTTTTTGAGTGAAAACATAAAAGTCCATTTATTTTGGAAACTAGAAGAGATAGGACCAAACAACGATAATCTGTGATCACCTTCATTTCCCACCAAAAATGGATTTTTTGAGTGAAAACATAAAAGTCCATTTATTTTGGAAACTAGAAGAGATAGGACCAAAACAACGATAATCTGTGATCACCTTCATTTCCCACCAAAAAATGGATTTTTTGAGTGAAAACTAAAAGTCCATTTATTTTGGAAACTAGAAGAGATAGGACCAAAACAACGATAATCTGTGATCACCTTCATTTCCCACGAAAAAAATGGATTTTTTGAGTGAAAACTATAAAAGTCCATTTATTTTGGAAACTAGAAGAGATAGGACCAAAACAACGATAATCTGTGATCACCTTCATTTCCCACCAAAAAATGGATTTTTGAGTGAAAATATAAAAGTCCATTTATTTTGGAAACTAGAAGAGATAGGACCAAAACAACGATAATCTGTGATCACCTTCATTTCCCACCAAAAATGGATTTTTTGAGTGAAACATAAAAGTCCATTTATTTTGGAAACTAGAAGAGATAGGACCAAAACAACAATAATCTGTGATCACCTCATTTCCCACCAAAAAATGGATTTTTTGAGTGAAACTATAAAAGTCCATTTATTTAGGAAACTAGAAGAGATAGGACCAAAACAACGATAATCTGTGATCACCTTCATTTCCCACCAAAAAATGGATTTTTTGAGTGTAAACATAAAAGTCCATTTATTTTGGAAACTAGAAGAGATAGGACCAAAACAACGATAATCTGTGATCACCTTCATTTCCCACCAAAAAATGGATTTTTTTGAGTGAAAACATAAAAGTCCATTTATTTTCGAAGCTAGAAGAGATAGGACAAAACAACGATAATCTGTGATCACCTTCATTTCCACCAAAAAATGATTTTTTGAGTGAAAACATAAAAGTCCATTTATTTTGGAAACTAAAGAGATAGGACCAAAACAACGATAATTTGTGATCACCTTCATTTCCCACCAAAAAATGGATTTATTGAGTGAAACATAAAAGTCCATTTATTTTGGAAACTAGAAGAATGGACAAAACACACGATAATCTGTGATCACCTTCATTTTCCACCAAAAAATGGATTTTTTGAGTGAAAACATAAAAGTCCATTATTTTGGAAACTAGAAGAGATAGGCCCAAACAACGATAATCTGTGATCACCTTCATTTCCCACAAAAAATGGATTTTTTTAGTGAAAACATAAAAGTCCATTTATTTTGGAAACTAGAAGAGATAGGACCAAAACAACAATAATCTGTGATCACCTTCATTTCCCACCAAAAATTGATTTTTTGAGTGAAACATTAAAAGTCCATTTATTTTGGAAACTAGAAGAGATAGGACCAAACAAAGATAATCTGTGATCACCTTCATTCCACGAAAAATGGATTTTTTGAGTGAAAACATAAAAGTCCATTTATTTTGGAAACTAGAAGAGATAGGACCAAAACAACGATAATCTGTGATCACCTTCATTTCCCACCAAAAAATGGATTTTTTGAGTGAAAACATAAAAGTCCATTTATTTTGGAAACTAGAAGAGATAGGACCAAAACAACGATAATCTGTGATCACCTTCATTTCCCACCAAAAAAATGGATTTTTTGAGTGAAAACATAAAAGTCCATTTATTTTGGAAACTAGAAGAGATAGGACCAAAACAACGATAATCTGTGATCACCTTCATTTCCCACCAAAAATGGATTTTTTGAGTGAAAATATAAAAGTCCATTTATTTTGGAAACTAGAAGAGATAGGACCAAAACAACGATAATCTGTGATCACCTTCATTTCCCACCAAAAAATGGATTTTTTGAGTGAAAACTATAAAAGTCCATTTATTTTGGAAACTAGAAGAGATAGGACCAAAACAACGATAATCTGTGATCACCTTCATTTCCCACGAAAAAATGGATTTTTTGAGTGAAAACATAAAAGTCCATTTATTTTGGAAACTAGAAGAGATAGGACCAAAACAACGATAATCTGTGATCACCTTCATTTCCCACCAAAAAATGGATTTTTTGAGTGAAAACATAAAAGTCCATTTATTTTGGAAACTAGAAGAGATAGGACCAAAACAACGATAATCTGTGATCACCTTCATTTCCCACCAAAAAATGGATTTTTTGAGTGAAAACTAAAAGTCCATTTATTTTGGAAACTAGAAGAGATAGGACCAAAACACAATAATCTGTGATCACCTTCATTTCCCACCAAAAAATGGATTTTTTGAGTGAAACATTAAAAGTCCATTTATTTTGGAAACTAGAAGAGATAGGACCAAAACAACGATAATCTGTGATCACCTTCATTTCCCACCAAAAAATGGATTTTTTGAGTGAAACATAAAAGTCCATTTATTTTGGAAACTAGAAGAGATAGGACCAAAACAACGATAATCTGTGATCACCTTCATTTCCCACCAAAAAATGGATTTTTTGAGTGAAAACATAAAAGTCCATTTATTTAGGAAACTAGAAGAGATAGGACCAAAACAACGATAATCTGTGATCACCTTCATTTCCCACCAAAAAATGGATTTTTTGAGTGAAAACATAAAAGTCCATTTATTTTGGAAACTAGAAGAGATAGGACCAAAACAACGATAATCTGTGATCACCTTCATTTCCCACCAAAAAATGGATTTTTTGAGTGAAAACTATAAAGTCCATTTATTTTGGAAACTAGAAGAGATAGGACCAAAACAACGATAATCTGTGATCACCTTCATTTCCCACCAAAAAATGGATTTTTTGAGTGAAAACATAAAAGTCCATTTATTTGGAAACTAGAAGAGATAGGACCAAAACAACGATAATCTGTGATCACCTTCATTTCCCACCAAAAAATGGATTTTTTGAGTGAAAACTATAAAAGTCCATTTATTTTGGAAACTAGAAGAGATAGGACCAAAACAACGATAATCTGTGATCACCTTCATTTCCCACCAAAAAATGGATTTTTTGAGTGAAAACATAAAAGTCCATTTATTTTGGAAACTAGAAGAGATAGGACCAAAACAACGATAATCTGTGATCACCTTCATTTCCCACCAAAAATGGATTTTTTGAGTGAAAACTATAAAAGTCCATTTATTTTGGAAACTAGAAGAGATAGGACCAAAACAACGATAATCTGTGATCACCTTCATTTCCCACCAAAAAATGGATTTTTTGAGTGTAAACATAAAAGTCCATTTATTTTGGAAACTAGAAGAGATAGGACCAAAACAACGATAATCTGTGATCACCTTCATTTCCCACCAAAAAATGGATTTTTTGAGTGAAAACATAAAAGTCCATTTATTTTGGAAACTAGAAGAGATAGGACCAAAACAACGATAATCTGTGATCACCTTCATTTCCCACCAAAAAATGGATTTTTTGAGTGAAAACTATAAAAGTCCATTTATTTTGGAAACTAGAAGAGATAGGACCAAAACAACGATAATCTGTGATCACCTTCATTTCCCACCGAAAAAATGGATTTTTTGAGTGAAAACATAAAAGTCCATTTATTTGGAAACTAGAAGAGATAGGACCAAAACAACGATAATCTGTGATCACCTTCATTTCCCACCAAAAAATGGATTTTTTGAGTGAAAACATAAAAGTCCATTTATTTTGGAAACTAGAAGAGATAGGACCAAAACAACGATAATCTGTGATCACCTTCATTTCCCACCAAAAATGGATTTTTTGAGTGAAAAATATAAAGTCCATTTATTTTGGAAACTAGAAGAGATAGGACCAAAACAACGATAATCTGTGATCACCTTCATTTCCCACCAAAAAATGGATTTTTTGAGTGAAAACATAAAAGTCCATTTATTTTGGAAACTAGAAGAGATAGGACCAAACAACGATAATCTGTGATCACCTTCATTTCCCACCAAAAAATGGATTTTTTGAGTGAAAACATAAAAGTCCATTTATTTTGGAAACTAGAAGAGATAGGACCAAAACAACGATAATCTGTGATCACCTTCATTTCCCACCAAAAAATGGATTTTTTGAGTGAAAACTATAAAAGTCCATTTATTTAGGAAACTAGAAGAGATAGGACCAAAACAACGATAATCTGTGATCACCTTCATTTCCACCGAAAAAATGGATTTTTTGAGTGAAAACTATAAAAGTCCATTTATTTTGGAAACTAGAAGAGATAGGACCAAAACAACGATAATCTGTGATCACCTTCATTTCCCACCGAAAAATGGATTTTTTGAGTGAAAATATAAAAGTCCATTTATTTTGGAAACTAGAAGAGATAGGACCAAAACAACGATAATCTGTGATCACCTTCATTTCCCACCAAAAATGGATTTTTTGAGTGAAAATATAAAAGTCCATTTATTTTGGAAACTAGAAGAGATAGGACCAAAAACAACGATAATCTGTGATCACCTTCATTTCCCACCAAAAAATGGAATTTTTTGAGTGTAAACAGAAAAGTCCATTTATTTTGGAAACTAGAAGAGATAGGACCAAAACAACGATAATCTGTGATCACCTTCATTTCCCACCAAAAAATGGATTTTTTGAGTGAAAACATAAAAGTCCATTTATTTTGGAAACTAGAAGAGATAGGACCAAAACAACGATAATCTGTGATCACCTTCATTTCCCACCAAAAAATTGATTTTTTGAGTGAAAACTAAAAGTCCATTTATTTTGGAAACTAGAAGAGATAGGACCAAAACAACGATAATCTGTGATCACCTTCATTTCCCACCAAAAATGGATTTTTTGAGTGAAAATATAAAAGTCCATTTATTTAGGAAACTAGAAGAGATAGGACCAAAACAACGATAATCTGTGATCACCTTCATTTCCCACCAAAAAATGGATTTTTTGAGTGAAAAATAAAAGTCCATTTATTTAGGAAACTAGAAGAGATAGGACCAAAACAACGATAATCTGTGATCACCTTCATTTCCCACCAAAAAATGGATTTTTTGAGTGAAAACATAAAAGTCCATTTATTTTGGAAACTAGAAGAGATAGGACCAAAACAACGATAATCTGTGATCACCTTCATTTCCCACCAAAAAATGGATTTTTTGAGTGAAAACATAAAAGTCCATTTATTTTGGAAACTAGAAGAGATAGGACCAAAACAACGATAATCTGTGATCACCTTCATTTCCCACCAAAAAATGGATTTTTTGAGTGAAAACATAAAAGTCCATTTATTTTGGAAACTAGAAGAGATAGGACCAAAACAACGATAATCTGTGATCACCTTCATTTCCCACCAAAAAATGGATTTTTTGAGTGAAAACTATAAAAGTCCATTTATTTTGGAAACTAGAAGAGATAGGACCAAAACAACGATAATCTGTGATCACCTTCATTTCCCACCAAAAATGGATTTTTTGAGTGAAAACATAAAAGTCCATTTATTTTGGAAACTAGAAGAGATAGGACCAAAACAACGATAATCTGTGATCACCTTCATTTCCCACCAAAAAATGGATTTTTTGAGTGAAAACATAAAAGTCCATTTATTTTGGAAACTAGAAGAGATAGGACCAAAACAACAATAATCTGTGATCACCTTCATTTCCCACCAAAAAATGGATTTTTTGAGTGAAAACATAAAAGTCCATTTATTTTGGAAACTAGAAGAGATAGGACCAAAACAACGATAATCTGTGATCACCTTCATTTCCCACCAAAAATGGATTTTTTGAGTGAAAATATAAAAGTCCATTTATTTTGGAAACTAGAAGAGATAGGACCAAAACAACGATAATCTGTGATCACCTTCATTTCCCACCAAAAAATGGATTTTTTGAGTGAAAACATAAAAGTCCATTTATTTGGAAACTAGAAGAGATAGGACCAAAACAACGATAATCTGTGATCACCTTCATTTCCCACGAAAAAATGGATTTTTTGAGTGAAAACATAAAAGTCCATTTATTTTGGAAACTAGAAGAGATAGGACCAAAACAACGATAATCTGTGATCACCTTCATTTCCCACCAAAAAATGGATTTTTTGAGTGAAAACATTAAAAGTCCATTTATTTTGGAAACTAGAAGAGATAGGACCAAAACAACGATAATCTGTGATCACCTTCATTTCCCACCAAAGAATGGAATTTTTTGAGTGAAAACTATAAAGTCCATTTATTTTGGAAACTAGAAGAGATAGGACCAAAACAACGATAATCTGTGATCACCTTCATTTCCCACCAAAAAATGGATTTTTTGAGTGAAAACATAAAAGTCCATTTATTTTGGAAACTAGAAGAGATAGGACCAAACAACGATAATCTGTGATCACCTTCATTTCCCACCAAAAATGGATTTTTTGAGTGAAAATTTAAAAGTCCATTTATTTTGGAAACTAGAAGAAGATAGGACCAAAACAACGATAATCTGTGATCACCTTCATTTCCCACCAAAAAATGGATTTTTTGAGTGAAAACATAAAAGTCCATTTATTTTGGAAACTAGAAGAGATAGGACCAAAACAACGATAATCTGTGATCACCTTCATTTCCCACGAAAAAATGGATTTTTTGAGTGAAAACATAAAAGTCCATTTATTTTAGGAAACTAGAAGAGATAGGACCAAAACAACGATAATCTGTGATCACCTTCATTTCCACCAAAAAATGGATTTTTTTAGTGAAAACTTAAAAGTCCATTTATTTTGGAAACTAGAAGAGATAGGACCAAAACAACGATAATCTGTGATCACCTGCATTTCCCACCAAAAATGATTTTAGTGAAAACATAAAGTCCATTTATTTAGGAAACTAGAAGAGATAGGACCAAAACAACGATAATCTGTGATCACCTTCATTTCCCACGAAAAAATGGATTTTTTGAAGTGAAAATATAAAAGTCCATTTATTTAGGAAACTAGAAGAGATAGGACCAAAACAACGATAATCTGTGATCACCTTCATTTCCCACCAAAAATGGATTTTTTGAGTGAAAACATAAAAGTCCATTTATTTTGGAAACTAGAAGAGATAGGACCAAAACAACGATAATCTGTGATCACCTTCATTTCCCACCAAAAATGGATTTTTTGAGTGAAAATATAAAAGTCCATTTATTTAGGAAACTAGAAGAGATAGGACCAAAACAACGATAATCTGTGATCACCTTCATTTCCCACGAAAAAATGGATTTTTTGAGTGAAAATATAAAAGTCCATTTATTTAGGAAACTAGAAGAGATAGGACCAAAACAACGATAATCTGTGATCACCTTCATTTCCCACCAAAAAATAGATTTTTTGAGTGAAAATATAAAAGTCCATTTATTTTGGAAACTAGAAGTGATAGGACCAAAACAACGATAATTTGTGATCACCTTCATTTCCCACCAAAAAATGGATTTTTTGAGTGAAAACATAAAAGTCCATTTATTTTGGAAACTAGATAATTTTTGATCACCTTCATTTCCCACCAAAAATGGATTTTTTGAGTGAAAACATAAAAGTCCATTTATTTTGGAAACTAGAAGACAATCTGTGATCACTTTTATTTCCCACCAAAATGGATTTTTTAAGTGAAAATATAAAGTCTATTTATTTTGGAAACTAGAAGAGATAAGACCAAAACAACAATGATCTGTGATCACCTTCATTTCCCACCAAAAATGGAATTTTTGAGTGAAAACACTAAAAGTCCATTTATTTTGGAAACTACAAGAGATAGGACCAAAACAAAGATAATTTGTGATCACCTTCATTTCCCACCAAAAAATGGATTTTTTGAGTGAAAATATAAAAGTCCATTTATTTAGGAAACTAGAAGAGATAGGACCAAAACAACGATAATCTGTGATCACCTTCATTTCCCACGAAAAAATGGATTTTTTGAGTGAAAACATAAAAGTCCATTTATTTTGGAAACTAGAAGAGATAGGACCAAAACAACGATAATCTGTGATCACATTCATTTCCCACGAAAAAATGGATTTTTTGAGTGAAAACATAAAAGTCCATTTATTTTGGAAACTAGAAGAGATAGGACCAAAACAACGATAATCTGTGATCACCTTCATTTCCCACCAAAAAATGGATTTTTTGAGTGTAAACATAAAAGTCCATTTATTTTGGAAACTAGAAGAGATAGGACCAAAACAACGATAATCTGTGATCACCTTCATTTCCCACCAAAAAATGGATTTTTTGAGTGAAAACTTAAAAGTCCATTTATTTTGGAAACTAGAAGAAATAGGACCAAAACAACGATAATCTGTGATCACCTTCATTTCCCACCAAAAAATGGATTTTTTGAGTGAAAACATAAAAGTCCATTTATTTTGGAAACTAGAAGAGATAGGACCAAAACAACGATAATCTGTGATCACCTTCATTTCCCACGAAAAAATGGATTTTTTGAGTGAAAACATAAAAGTCCATTTATTTTGGAAACTAGAAGAGATAGGACCCAAACAACGATAATCTGTGATCACCTTCATTTCCCACCGAAAAATGGATTTTTTGAGTGAAAACATAAAAGTCCATTTATTTTGGAAACTAGAAGAGATAGGACCAAAACAACGATAATCTGTGATCACCTTCATTTCCCACCAAAAATGGATTTTTTGAGTGTAAACATAAAAGTCCATTTATTTTGGAAACTAGAAGAGATAGGACCAAAACAACAATAATTCTGTGATCACCTTCATTTCCCACCAAAAAATGGATTTTTTTGAGTGAAAATATAAAAGTCCATTTATTTAGGAAACTAGAAGAGATAGGACCAAAACAACGATAATCTGTGATCACCTTCATTTCCCACCAAAAATGGATTTTTTGAGTGAAAATATAAAAGTCCATTTATTTAGGAAACTAGAAGGGATAGGACCAAAACAACGATAATCTGTGATCACCATTCATTTCCTACGAAAAAATGGATTTTTTGAGTGAAAACATAAAAGTCCATTTATTTTGGAAACTAGAAGAGATAGGACCAAAACAACTATAATCTGTGATCACCTTCATTTCCCACGAAAAAATGGATTTTTTGAGTGAAAATATAAAAGTCCATTTATTTAGGAAACTAGAAGAGATAGGACCAAAACAACGATAATCTGTGATCACCTTCATTTCCCACCAAAAAATGGATTTTTTGAGTGAAAATATAAAAGTCCATTTATTTTGGAAACTAGAAGAGATAGGACCAAAACAACGATAATCTGTGATCACCTTCATTTCCCACGAAAAAATGGATTTTTTGAGTGAAAACATAAAAGTCCATTTATTTTGGAAACTAGAAGAGATAGGAACAAAACAACGATAATCTGTGATCACCTTCATTTCCCACCAAAAAATGGATTTTTTTAGTGAAAACTTAAAAGTCCATTTATTTTGGAAACTAGAAGAAATAGGACCAAAACAACGATAATCTGTGATCACCTTCATTTCCCACCAAAAAATGGATTTTTTGAGTGAAAACATAAAAGTCCATTTATTTTGGAAACTAGAAGAGATAGGACCAAAACAACGATAATCTGTGATCACCTTCATTTCACACGAAAAAATGGATTTTTTGAGTGAAAACATAAAAGTCCATTTATTTTGGAAACTAGAAGAGATAGGACCAAAACAACGATAATCTGTGATCACCTTCATTTCCCACCAAAAAATGGATTTTTTAAGTGAAAATATAAAAGTCCATTTATTTTGGAAACTATAAGAGATAGGACCAAAACAACAATAATCTGTGATCACCTTCATTTCCCACCAAAAATGGATTTTTTGAGTAAAAATATAAATGTCCATTTATTTAGGAAACTAGAAGAGATAGGACCAAAACAACGATAATCTGTGATCACCTTCATTTCCCACCAAAAAATGGATTTTTTTAGTGAAAACTTAAAAGTCCATTTATTTTGGAAACTAGAAGAAATAGGACCAAAACAACGATAATCTGTGATCACCTTCATTTCCCACCAAAAATGGATTTTTTGAGTGAAAACATAAAAGTCCATTTATTTTGGAAACTAGAAGAGTTAGGACCAAAACAACGATAATCTGTGATCACCTTCATTTCCCACCAAAAAATGGATTTTTTGAGTGAAACATAAAAGTCAATTTATTTTGGAAACTAGAAGAGATAGGACCCAAACAACGATAATCTGTGATCACCTTCATTTCCCACCAAAAAATGGATTTTTTGAGTGAAAACATAAAAGTCCATTTATTTTGGAAACTAGAAGAGATTAGGACCAAAACAACGATAATCTGTGATCACCTTCATTTCCCACCAAAAAGTGGATTTTTTGAGTGAAAATATAAATGTCCATTTATTTTGGAAACTAGAAGAAATAGGACCAAAACAACGATAATCTGTGATCACCTTCATTTCCCACCAAAAAATGGATTTTTTGAGTGAAAACATAAAAGTCCTATTTATTTTGGAAACTAGAAGAGATAGGACCAAAACAACGATAATCTGTGATCACCTTCATTTCCCACCAAAAATGGATTTTTTGAGTAAAATATAAATGTCCATTTATTTAGGAAACTAGAAGAGATAGGACCAAAACAACTGATAATCTGTGATCACCTTCATTTCCCACCAAAAAATGGATTTTTTTAGTGAAAACTTAAAAGTCCATTTATTTTGGAAACTAGAAGAGATAGGACCAAAACAACGATAATCTGTGATCACCTTCATTTCCCACCAAAAAATGGATTTTTTGAGTGAAAACATAAAAGTCTATTTATTTTGGAAACTAGAAGAGATAGGACCAAAACAACGATAATCTGTAATCACCTTCATTTCCCACCAAAAAATGGATTTTTTGAGTGAAAATATAAATGTCCATTTATTTAGGAAACTAGAAGAGATAGGACCAAAACAATGATAATCTGTGATCATCTAAAACATAACATAAAAAAACATAAAAGTCCATTTATTTTGAAAACTAGAAGAGATAGGACCAAAACAACGATAATCTGTGATCACCTTCATTTCCCACCAAAAAATGGATTTTTTTAGTGAAAACTTAAAAGTCCATTTATTTTGGAAACTAGAAGGAATAGGACCAAAACAACGATAATCTGTGATCACCTTCATTTCCCACCAAAAAATGGATTTTTTGAGTGAAAACATAAAAGTCTATTTATTTTGGAAACTAGAAGAGATAGGACCAAAACAACGATAATCTGTGATCACCTTCATTTCCCACCAAAAAATGGATTTTTTGAGTGAAAATATAAATGTCCATTTATTTAGGAAACTAGAAGAGATAGGACCAAAACAATGATAATCTGTGATCATCTTCATTTCCCACATAAAAAACATTAAAAGTCCATTTATTTTGGAAACTAGAAGAGATAGGACCAAAACAACGATAATCTGTGATCACCTTCATTTCCCACGAAAAAATGGATTTTTTGAGTGAAAATATAAAAGTCCATTTATTTTGGAAACTAGAAGAGATAGGACCAAAACAACGATAATCTGTGATCACCTTCATTTTCCACCAAAAAATGGATTTTTTGAGTGAAAACATAAAAGTCCATTTATTTTGGAAACTAGAAGAGATAGGACCAAAACAACGATAATCTGTGATCACCTTCATTTCCCACCAAAAAATGGATTTTTTGAGTGAAAATATAAATGTCCATTTATTTAGGAAACTAGAAGAGATAGGACCAAAACAATGATAATCTGTGATCATCTTCATTTCCCACATAAAAAAACATAAAAGTCCATTTATTTTGGAAACTAGAAGAGATAGGACCAAAACAACGATAATCTGTGATCACCTTCATTTCCCACGAAAAAATGGATTTTTTGAGTGAAAACATAAAAGTCTATTTATTTTGGAAACTAGAAGAGATAGGACCAAAACAACTGATAATCTGTGATCACCTTCATTTCCCACGAAAAAATGGATTTTTTGAGTGAAAATATATAAGTCCATTTATTTTGGAAACTAGAAGAGATAGGACCAAAACAACGATAATCTGTGATCACCTTCATTTTCCACCAAAAATGGATTTTTTGAGTGAAAACTATAAATGTCCATTTATTTAGGAAACTAGAAGAGATAGGACCAAAACAACTGATAATCTGTGATCACCTTCATTTCCCACCAAAAAATGGATTTTTTTGAGTGAAAACATAAAAGTCCATTTATTTTGGAAACTAGAAGAGATAGGACCAAAACAACGATAATCTGTGATCACCTTCATTTCCCACCAAAAAATGGATTTTTTTAGTGAAAATTAAAAGTCCATTTATTTTGGAAACTAGAAGAGATAGGACCAAAACAACAATAATCTGTGATCACCTTCATTTACCACCAAAAAATGGATTTTTTGAGTGAAAATATAAAATTCCATTTATTTAGGAAACTAGAAGAGATAGGACCTAAAACAACGATAATCTGTGATCACCTTCATTTCCCACGAAAAAATTGATTTTTTGAGTGAAAACATAAAAGTCCCATTTATTTTGGAAACTAGAAGAGATAGGACCAAAACAACGATAATCTGTGATCACCTTCATTTCCCACCAAAAAATGGATTTTTTGAGTGAAAATATAAAAGTCCATTTATTTAGGAAACTAGAAGAGATAGGACCAAAACAACGATAATCTGTGATCACCTTCATTTCCCACGAAAAAATGGATTTTTTGAGTGAAAACATAAAAGTCCATTTATTTTGGAAACTAGAAGAGATAGGACCAAAACAACGATAATCTGTGATCACCTTCATTTCCCACGAAAAAATGGATTTTTTGAGTGAAAACATAAAAGTCCATTTATTTTGGAAACTAGAAGAGATAGGACCAAAACAACGATAATCTGTGATAACCTTTAAACATAAATGTCCATTTATTTTGGAAACTAGAAGAGATAGGTCCAAAACAACGATAATTTGTGATCACCTTCATTTCCCACGAAAAAATGGATTTTTTGAGTGAAAACATAAAAGTCCATTTATTTTGGAAACTAGAAGAGATAGGACCAAAACAACGATAATCTGGAATCAGCTTCATTTCCCACCAAAAAATGGATTTTTTAAGTGAAAATATAAAAGTCCATTTATTTTGGAAACTACAAGAGATAGGACAAAACAACGATAATTTGTGATCACCTTCACTTCCCACCAAAAATGGATTTTTTGAATGAAAACATAAAAGTCCATTTATTTGGAAACTAGAAGAGATACGGCCAAAACAACGATAATCTGTGATCACTTTCATTTCCCACCAAAAATGGATTTTTTGGGTGAAAACATAAAAGTCCATTTATTTAGGAAACTAGAAGAGATAGGACCAAAACAACGATAATCTGTGATCACCTTCATTTCCCACCAAAAAATGGATTTTTTGGGTGTAAACATAAAAGTCCATTTATTTAGGAAACTAGAAGAGATAGGACCAAAACAACGATAATCTGTGATCATCTTCATTTCCCACCAAAAAATGGATTTTTTGAGTGAAAATATAAAAGTCCATTTATTTTGAAACTAGAAGAGATAGGACCAAAACAACGATAATCTGTGATCACCTTTCATTTCCCACCAAAAAATGGATTTTTTGAGTGAAAACATAAAAGTCCATTTATTTAGGAAACTAGAAGAGATAGGACCAAAACAACGATAATCTATGATCACCTTCATTTCCCACCAAAAAATGGATTTTTTTGAGTGAAAACATAAAAGTCCATTTATTTTGGAAACTAGAAGAGATAGGACCAAACCAACGATAATCTGTGATCACCTTCATTTCCCACCAAAAAATGGATTTTTTGAGTGAAAACATAAAAGTCCATTTATTTTGGAAACTAGAAGAGATAGGACCAAAACAACGATAATCTGTGATCACCTTCATTTCCCACCAAAAAATGGATTTTTTGAGTGAAAACATAAAAGTCCATTTATTTAGGAAACTAGAAGAGATAGGACCAAAACAACGATAATCTGTGATCACCTTCATTTCCCACCAAAAAATGGATTTTTTGAGTGAAAACATAAAAGTCCATTTATTTAGGAAACTAGAAGAGATAGGACCAAAACAACGATAATCTGTGATCACCTTCATTTCCCACCAAAAAATGGATTTTTTGAGTGAAAACATAAAAGTCCATTTATTTAGGAAACTAGAAGAGATAGGACCAAAACAACGATAATCTGTGATCACCTTCATTTCCCACCAAAAATGGATTTTTTGAGTGAAAACATAAAAGTCCATTTATTTTGGAAACTAGAAGAGATAGGACCAAAACAACGATAATCTGTGATCACCTTCATTTCCCACCAAAAAATGGATTTTTTGAGTGAAAACATAAAAGTCCATTTATTTAGGAAACTAGAAGAGATAGGACCAAAACAACGATAATCTGTGATCACCTTCATTTCCCACCAAAAAATTGATTTTTTGAGTGAAAACATAAAAGTCCATTTATTTAGGAAACTAGAAGAGATAGGACCAAAACAACGATAATCTGTGATCACCTTCATTTCCCACCAAAAATTGATTTTTTGGGTTAAAACATAAAAGTCCATTTATTTTGGAAACTAGAAGAGATAGGACCAAAACAACGATAATCTGTGATCACCTTCATTTCCCACCAAAAAATTGATTTTTTGAGTGAAAACATAAAAGTCCATTTATTTAGGAAACTAGAAGAGATAGGACCAAAACAACGATAATCTGTGATCACCTTCATTTCCCACCAAAAAATTGATTTTTTGAGGTTAAAACATAAAAGTCCATTTATTTTAGGAAACTAGAAGAGATAGGACCAAAACAACGATAATCTGTGATCACCTTCATTTCCCACCAAAAAATGGATTTTTTTAGTGAAAACATAAAAGGCCATTTACTTTGGAAACTAGAAGAGATAGGACCAAAACAACGATAATCTGTGATCACCTTCATTTCCCAGCAAAAAATGGATTTTTTGAGTGAAAACATAAAAGTCCATTTATTTTGGAACTAGAAGAGATAGGACCAAAACAACGATAATCTGTGATCACCCTTCATTTCCCACCAAAAAATGGATTTTTTGAGTGAAAACATAGAAGTCCATTTATTTTGGAAACTAGAAGAGATAGGACCAAAACAACGATAATCTGTGATCACCTTCATTTCCCAGCAAAAAATGGATTTTTTGAGTGAAAACATAAAAGTCCATTTAATTTTGGAAACCTAGAAGAGATAGGACCAAAACAACGATAATCTGTGATCAGCCTTCATTTCCCACCAAGAAATGGATTTTTTGAGTGAAAACATAAAAGTCCATTTATTTTGGAAACTAGAAGAGATAGGACCAAAACAACGATAATCTGTGATCACCTTTATTTCCCACCAAAAAATGTTTTTTTTTTTTTTTTTTTTTTTTGAGTGAAAACATAAAGTCTATTTATTTTGGAAACTAGAAGAGATAGGACCAAAACAACGATAATCTGTGATCAAATTCATTTCCCACCAAGAAATGGATTTTTTGAGTGAAAACAGAAAAGTCCATTTATTTTGGAAACTAGAAGAAATAGGACCAAAACAACGATAATCTGTGATCAACTTCATTTTCCACCAAAAATTAATTTTTTTTAAAAAAATATAAAAGTCCATTTATTTTGGAAACTAGAAGAGATAGGACCAAAACAACGATAATCTGTGATCACCTTCATTTCCCACCAAGAAATGGATTTTTTGAGTGAAAACATAAAACTCCATTTATTTTAGAAACTAGAAGAGATAGGACCAAAACAACGATAATCTGTGACCACTTTATTTCCCACCAAAAATGGATTTTTTAAGTGAAAATATAAAAGTCTATTTTGGAAACTAGAAGAGATAGGACCAAAACAATGATAATCTGTGATCACCTTCATTTCCCATCAAAAAATGGATTTTTTTTTTAATAAAATATAAAAGTCCATTTATTTTGGAAACTAGAAGAGATAGGACCAAACCAACGATAATTTGTGATCACTTTCATTTCCCACCAAAAATGGATTTTTTGAGTTAAAACATAAAAGTCCATTTATTTTGGAAACTAGAAGAGATTGGACCAAAACAACGATAATTTGTGATCTCCTTCATTTCCCACCAAAAAATGGATTTTTTGAGTTAAAACATAAAAGTCCATTTATTTTGGAAACTAGAAGAGATAGGACCAAAACAACGATAATCTCTGATCAAATTCATTTCCCACCAAAAATAGATTTTTTGAGTGAAAACATAAAAGTCCATTTATTTTGGAAACTACAAGAGATAGGACCAAAACAACGATAATCTGTGATCACTTTCATTTCCCACCATTTTTGAGTGAAAACTTAAAAGTCCATTTATTTTGGAAACTAGAAGAGATAGGACCAAAACAACGATAATCTCTGATCACCTTCACTTCCCACCAAAAAATGGATTTTTTGAGTGAAAACATAAAAGCCCATTTATTTTGGAAACTAGAAGAGATAGGACCAAACCAACGATAATCTATGAGCACCTTCATTTCCCACCAAAAAATGGATTTTTTGAGTGAAAACTTAAAAGTCCATTTATTTTGGAAACTAGAAGAGATAGGACCAAAACAACGATAATCTGTGATCACCTTCATTTCCCACCAAAAAATGGATTTTTTGAGTGAAAATATAAAAGTCCATTTATTTTGGAAACTAGAAGAGATAGGGCCAAACAACGATAATCTGTGATCACTTTCATTTCCCACCAAAAAATGGATTTTTTGGGTGAAAACATAAAAGTCCATTTATTTTGGAAACTAGAAGAGATAGGACCAAAACAACGATAATCTGTGATCACCTTCATTTCCCACCAAAAAATGGATTTTTTGAAACTTAAAAATCCATTTATTTTGGAAACTAGAAGAGATAGGACCAAAACAACGGTAATCTGTGATCACCTTCATTTCCCACCACAAAATGGATTTTTTGAGTGAAAACCTAAAAGTCCATTTATTTTGGAAATTAGAAGAGATAGGACCAAAACAACGATAATTTGTGATCACCTTCATTTCCCACCAAAAAATGGATTTCTTGAGTGAAAACATAAAAGTCCATTTATTTTGGAAACTAGAAGAGATAGGACCAAAACAACGATAATTTGTGATCACCTTCATTTCCCACCAAATATGGATTTCTTGAGTGAAAACATAAAAGTCCATTTATTTTGGAAACTAGAAGAGATAGGACCAAAACCACGATCATCTGTGATCACTTTTATTTCCCACCAAAAATGGATTTCTTAAGTGAAAATATAAAAGTCTATTTATTTTGGAAACTAGAAGAGATAGGACCAAAACAACGATAATCTGTGATCACCTTCATTTGCCATCAAAAAATGGATTTTTTGAGTGAAAACAGAAAAGTCCATTTACTTTGGAAACTGGAAGAGATAGGACCAAAACAACGATAATCTGTGATCACCTTTATTTCCCACCAAAAAATGGATTTTTTGAGTGAAAACTTAAAAGTCCGTTTATTTTGGAAACTAGAAGAGATAGTACCAAAACAATGATAATCTGTGATCACCTTCATTTCCCATCAAAAAATGGATTTTTTTTTTTTAATAAAATATAAAAGTCCATTTATTTTGGAAACTAGAGGAGATAGGACCAAAACAACGATAATCTGTGATCACTTTTATTTCCCACCAAAAAAGGAATTTTGAGTGAAAACATAAAAGTCCATTTATTTTGGAAACTAGAAGAGATAGGACCAAACCAACGATAATTTGTGATCACTTTCATTTCCCACCTAAAATGGATTTTTTGAGTTAAAACATAAAAGTCCATTTATTTTGGAAACTAGAAGAGATTGGACCAAAACAACGATAATTTGTGATCACCTTCATTTCCCACCAAAAAATGGATTTTTTTTAATAAAATATAAAAGTCCATTTATTTTGGAAACTAGAAGAGATAGGACCAAAACAACGATAATCTGTGATCACCTTCATTTCCCACCAAAAATGGATTTTTTGAGTGTAAACATAAAAGCCCATTTATTTTGGAAACTAGAAGAGATAGGACCAAAACAACAATAATTTGTGATCACCTTCATTTCCCACCAAAAAATGGATTTTTTGAGTGAAAACATAAAAGTCCATTTATTTTGGAAACTAGAAGAGATAGGGCCAAAACAACGATAATCTGTGATCACTTTCATTTCCCACCAAAAAATGGATTTTTTGGGTGAAAACATAAAAGTCCATTTATTTTGGAAACTAGAAGAGATAGGACCAAAACAACGATAATCTGTGATCACCTTCATTTCCCACCAAAAAAATGGATTTTTTGAGTGAAAACATAAAAGTCCATTTATTTTGGAAACTAGAAGAGATAGGACCAAAACAACGGTAATCTGTGATCACCTTCAATTCCCACCACAAAATGGATTTTTTGAGTGAAAACCTAAAAGTCCATTTATTTTGGAAACTAGAAGAGATAGGACCAAAACAACAATAATTTGTGATCACCTTCATTTCCCACCACAAAATGGATTTTTTGAGTGAAAACCTAAAAGTCCATTTATTTTGGAAACTAGAAGAGATAGGACCAAAACAACGATAATTTGTGATCACCTTCATTTCCCACCAAAAAATGGATTTCTTGAGTGAAAACATAAAAGTCCATTTATTTTGGAAACTAGAAGAAATAGGACCAAAACAACGATAATCTGTGATCAACTTCATTTTCCACCAAAAAATGGATTTTTTTTAATAAAATATAAAAGTCCATTTATTTTGGAAACTAGAAGAGATAGGACCAAAACAACGATAATCTGTGATCACCTTCATTTCCCACCAAAAATGGATTTTTTGAGTGTAAACATAAAAGCCCATTTATTTTGGAAACTAGAAGAGATAGGACCAAAACAACAATATTTTGTGATCACCTTCATTTCCCACCAAAAAATGGATTTTTTGAGTGAAAACATAAAAGTCCATTTATTTTGGAAACTAGAAGAGATAGGGCCAAAACAACGATAATCTGTGATCACTTTCATTTCCCACCAAAAAATGGATTTTTTGGGTGAAAACATAAAAGTCCATTTATTTTGGAAACTAGAAGAGATAGGACCAAAACAACGGTAATCTGTGATCACCTTCAATTCCCACCACAAAATGGATTTTTTGAGTGAAAACCTAAAAGTCCATTTATTTTGGAAACTAGAAGAGATAGGACCAAAACAACGATAATTTGTGATCACTTTCATTTCCCACCAAAAAATGGATTTCTTGAGTGAAAACATAAAAGTCCATTTATTTTGGAAACTACAAGAGATAGGACCAAAACAACGGTAATCTGTGATCACCTTCATTTCCCACCAAAAAATGGATTTTTTGAGTGAAAACATAAAACTCCATTTATTTTGGAAACTAGAAGAGATAGGACCAAAACAACGATAATCTGTGATCACTTTTATTTCCCACCAAAAATGGATTTTTTAAGTGAAAATATAAATGTCTATTTTGGAAACTAGAAGAGATAGGACCAAAACAACGATAATTTGTGATTTTTCCACCAAAATTTCCCACCAAAAAATGTTTTTTTTTTTTTTTTTTTTTGAGTGAAAACATAAAAGTCCATTTATTTTGGAAACTAGAAGAGATAGGACCAAAACAATGATAATCTGTGATCACCTTCATTTCCCATCAAAAAATGGATTTTTTTTTATAAAATATAAAAGTCCATTTATTTTGGAAACTAGAAGAGATAGGACCAAAACAACGATAATCTGTGATCACTTTTATTTCCCACCAAAAATGGAATTTTGAGTGAAAACATAAAAGTCCATTTATTTTGGAAACTAGAAGAGATAGGACCAAACCAACGATAATTTGTGATCACTTTCATTTCCCACCTAAAATGGATTTTTTGAGTTAAAATATAAAAGTCCATTTATTTTGGAAACTAGAAGAGATTGGACAAAAACAACGATAATTTGTGATCTCCTTCATTTCCAACCAAAAAATGGATTTTTTGAGTGAAAACATAAAAGTCCATTTATTTTGGAAACTAGAAGAAATATTACCAAAACAACGATAATCTGTGATCAACTTCATTTTCCACCAAAAAATGTTTTTTTTTTAAATATAAAAGTCCATTTATTTTGGAAACTAGAAGATATAGGACCAAAACAACGAAATTCTGTGATCACTTTCATTTCCCACCAAAAAATTGATTTTTTGAGTGAAAACATAAAAGTCCATTTATTTTGGAAACCAGAAGAGATAGGACCAAATCAACGATAATCTGTGATCGCTTTCATTTCCCACCAAGAAATGGATTTTTTGAGTGAAAACATAAAACTCCATTTATTTTGGAAACTAGAAGAGATAGGACCAAAACAACGATAATCTGTGATCACTTTTATTTCCCACCAAAAATGGATTTTTTAAGTGAAAATATAAAAGTCCATTTTGGAAACTAGAAGAGATAGGACCAAAACAACGATCATTTGTGATCACCTTCATTTCCCATCAAAAATGGATTTTTTTTTAATAAAATATAAAAGTCCATTTATTTTGGAAACTAGAAGAGATAGGACGAAAACAACGATAATCTGTGATCACTTTTATTTCCCACCAAAATGGATTTTGAGTGAAAACATAAAAGTCCATTTACTTTGGAAACTAGAAGAGATAGGACCAAAACAACGATAATTTGTGATTACTTTCATTTCCCACCAAAAATGGATTTTTTTGAGTTAAAACATAAAAGTCCATTTATTTTGGAAACTAGAAGAGATTGGACCAAAACAACGATAATTTGTGATCTCCTTCATTTCCCACCAAAAAATGGATTTTTTGAATGAAAACATAAAAGTCCATTTATTTTGGAAACTAGAAGAAATAGGACCAAAACAATGATAATCTCTGACCAACTTCATTTTCCACCAAAAAATTGATTTTTTTTAATAAAATATAAAAGTCCATTTATTTCGGAAACTAGAAGAGATAGGACCAAAACAACGATAATCTGTGATCAACTTCATTTCCCACCAAAAAATGGATTTTTTTTAATAAAATATAAAAGTCCATTTATTTTGGAAACTAGAAGAGATAGGACCAAACCAACGATAATTTGTGATCACCTTCATTTCCCACCAAAAATGGATTTTTTTTGTTAAAACATAAAAGTCCATTTATTTTGGAAACTAGAAGAGATAGGACCATAACAACGATAATCTGTGATCAAATTCATTTCCCACCAAAAAATGGATTTTTTGAGTGAAAACATAAAAGATCATTTATTTTGGAAACTACAAGAGATAGGAACAAAACAACGATAATCTGTGATCACTTTCATTTCCCACCAAAAATGGATTTTTAGAGTGAAAATATAAAAGTCCATTTATTTAGGAAACTAGAAGAGATAGTTGCAAAACAACGATAATCTGTGATCACCTTCATTTCCCACCAATAAAATGGATTTTTTGAGTGAAAACATAAAAGTCCATTTATTTTGGAAACTAGAAGAGATAGGACCAAAACAACGATAATCTGTGATCACCTTCATTTCCCACCAATAAAATGGATTTTTTGAGTGAAAACATAAAAGTCTATTTATTTTGGAAACTAGAAGAGATAGGACCAAAACAACGATAATCTGTGATCAAATTCATTTCCCACCAAAAAATGGATTTTTTGAGTGAAAATATAAAAGTCCATTTATTTTGGAAACTAGAAGAGATAGGACCAAAACAACGATTATCTGTGATCACTTATTTCCCACTAAAAGGGGATTTTTTAAGTGAAAATATTAAAGTCCATTTATTTAGGAAACTAGAAGAGATAGGACCAAAACAACGATAATCTGTGATCACCTTCATTTCCCACCAAAAAATGGATTTTTTGAGTAAAAACATAAAAGTCCATTTATTTTGGAAACTACAAGAGATAGGACCAAAACAACGATAATCTGCGATCACTTTCATTTCCCACCAAAAATGGATTTTTTTAGTGAAAATATAAAAGTCCATTTATTTTGGAAACTAGAAGAGATAGGACCAAAACAACGATAATCTGTGATCAAATTCATTTCCCACCAAAAAATGGATTTTTTGAGTGAAAACATAAAAGTCCATTTATTTTGGAAACTAGAAGAGATAGGACCAAAACAACGATAATCTGTGATCACTTATTTCCCACTAAAAATGGATTTTTTAAGTGAAAATATAAAAGTCCATTTATTTAGGAAACTAGAAGAGATAGGACCAAAACAACGATAATCTGTGATCACCTTCATTTCCAACAAAATATGGATTTTTTGAGTGAAAACATAAAAGTCCATTTATTTTGGAAACTAGAAGAGATAGGACCAAAACAACGATAATTTGTGATCACCTTCATTTCCCACCAAAAATGGATTTTTTGAGTTAAAACATAAAAGTCCATTTATTTTGGAAACTAGAAGAGATAGGACCAAAACAACGATAATCTGTGATATCCTTCATTTCCCACCAAAAAAATGGATTTTTTGAGTGAAAACATAAAAGTCTATTTATTTTGGTAACTAGAAGAGATAGGACCCAAACAACGATAATTTGTGATCACCTTCATTTCCCACCAAAAAATGGATTTTTTGAGGGAAAATATAAAAGTCCATTTATTTAGGAAACTAGAAGAGATAGGACCAAAACAACGATAATCTGTGATCACCTTCATTTCCCACCAAAAAAATGGATTTTTTGAGTGAAAACATAAAAGTCTATTTATTTTGGAAACTAGAAGAGATAGGACCCAAACAACGATAATTTGTGATCACCTTTATTTCCCACCAAAAAATATTTTTTTTTTTTTTTTTGAGTGAAAACATAAAAGTCCATTTATTTTGGAAACTAGAAGAGATAGGACCAAAACAACGATAATTTGTGATCACCTTCATTTCCCACCAAAAATGGATTTTTTGAGTGAAATCTCAAAAATCCATAGAAGAGAATGGATTTTTTGAGTGAAACATAAAAGTCCATTTATTTAGGAAACTAGAAGACATTCGTCATGAAAACTAGTAGAGATAGAGCTATAATAACGATAATCTCTGATCACTTTTATTTTCCATCTGAAATGGAAACAGGAAGATATGGCCAAACAGTGATAATATCTGATCACTTTCATTTTACACTAAAAATGGAATTATGAGTGACAACATAAAAATCCCAATTTTTATCCAATTTGTAAAATCGTGGTATGTAAAATTCAGGTCATTGAAAACAAAGTCTTAATATTACCTAATCACTTTTTTATAACATAATTTTTCTCGAACAATTAGACGCAAATTTGTGGTATTGAATTATTTATATATTATAATATTGTAAATATCGGGTTTGTCCTATTATAGGTACATACATACTTGTTTACTTTTTACAACAAGTTATTAATTAATTAAAAATTAGTCATCCTAATTTTGCTTTATTTACAGCAAACCCCTAAAAAATCAATACTAAACCTTAAGCATAATTTCATATAAAATAGTTCAAACAAAATATTCAGAATATTAAAAGTTTTTTTTTGCCACAAGACATTGTCTTTGTCTTGTTGTTGATTTTTTTGAAGAAGTTAATGGAGATGTTTACTTTGCATGTTAAAATTCAATAATTGTAACATTTTATGACACTGGTATTGTCTTTAATGAATTAAGAGGTGGCATAGAAGGCTTTAGATCGAACATAGAAAAAAACAGGACAAAACAATAACTAAAAACATGATAGACTGACTGTATTAAACTAATTCAGCTCCTGTAGGTCGTAAAAAATTAACAATAAGAATGAAAAATGTTGCGTGTTGAAAAAAATTCACAATGAAGGGATATAACATTTGTTTTGGCGCTTTGTCGCGATATTTATACCCTACACCATTAAAATGGGGTGAGTAATATGCGTTTGCCATGTTGTTTGAGGCAGATAATAAAATTGACTCTATACACATCCTAAAGAGAACCCATCTACTGAAAAATACATACATATGTATGTATATTGAACGTCCTGCTGCCAAACTTAACATACCATATCTATTTCCTATAGGGTATCACTTTCAAATACAAAGTGTTATAAAGTAAAGTAACGCCAAATAAATATAAAATTTTATGTTGATGTTCAAGATAAAGACAAACACAGAAATTCTCCTTAAATATGAAAGAAAAGCTAAGAAAAAAAATGTTCACATTTTATTATACAATATTGTTTATTGTTGTCTATTTTTATGGTTATTTAATTATATAATGTTTATTTTTAAAGGCAACTAATAAATATTAATTATTTTTTCCTCTTTTCACTTTTTACCGAAAAAAAAAATACCGCAAATTTTCCTTTTCTTTGGTTTTTAGTTAAGGTTGGTTTTGAGTGGTTTAGGTGGGTTTTTTGGCGTTTATTTTCCCTGCCACAACTGTATTTTTTATCTTGCATTTTTTATTTAGAAAAAATATTTCGAATTGTTTGTAACTGTTTTATTTTTATTAGATTTTGCCAGTTTTTATTTGTGATTTTCATTGTAAAATGTGTTTTTTTCCATTTCGGTTATTGTTTGTTACAGTTTTCTGTTTGGCATAAAACAAGATAATTAAAACCAAACCTTTGTGGATACTGGTTTTCTGTATTGTTTGATGTTGTTTTTCCCTTTTTAGAAATTTTAATTTATTTATATTTTATAGAAATAATAAAAAAATAGAAATAGTTTATTTCTAAAGCCGTTTTTATTCTAAAAAGTAACAAAATGGATTTTTTTTGTATTATTCTTTTAAATGTAGCTTTTGGTGAATTTAAAGGGATTTTAAGGTTTTTTTAGAATTAAACTTTTTTAAAACTAAAATTCAAAATAGGTTAAATATTCACAAAAAATCAATAAGAACTAAAATAAAATAATAATAATAACAAAAAACTACTATGAAGTTCATACTTAAGGTTGAATATTATTAAAGATTCAAAAATACCATTGTAGAACAAAAGAGTAAAATTTTATAGAAAAAAGGAAAGTATCAAAAAATCCGATGTTTTAGATAGCCAGGTTAAAGTTATTCTCTGATAGATCACTACCTTTTCATTAATAGGAAGGATGAAAAAAAATCCATACAAAATTTGAGTTCCAAATTACACACTACTACTTCATGTAACTAAGTAAATCAACCAAATTGTAAAAATTGTACTAAAATTTGCTCAATAGAATAGACTTAAATACAATTAAACTACCGATTTTTCAGTTTTGACAATCGTTGGAACTTTAAATACAAAGTTGCGAAAATATTACATATACATATTTACTTCTTTGTTTTTAAATTCGTCTGGGAAATGTATGTGATATTTTATATTCCATTTTTTCAACAAATATTAAATGCCCTTTGGATATGTCTTAACAAAATGATGGATTTTTACTCAAATCGCACAAAATAAAGGAAACAAAGGAAAGGAACTCACTTTAACAAATACTAACATATATGTATACATACATAAGTATCTGATACTTATCACACTTATACATTTTCTACTTACACACAAAAATATCCCAGCAAAACAAACAAAAAAAAAACTTAAAAATAAAAAGTGAAATCACATCCTAGAAGGAACAATAGATTAAATCTCTTTTTAAGTACCAGTCACCTTTTTACGCCCAGTTTTTGTAAAATCTTAATTTTATCAAACATGGGTTCAACACATACACAAAAAAACACTATTCTCAAAAGATTATGTGTATAAGATATATTAGAACTAAATAGATCGAATGCTAAGCCCTTTTTTGTATAAGAAATTTCTATAACGACATACAAAAAAGAAATAAGAATTTATAGTCGGGTATGGCCGACCATATGATATATTTATGAGCTCAAAAGCCCTATTCGGGGGGTACGGTTGTATGGGGCTATGCGAAATAATGGAACGATTTTAACCAGGCTTCGTCCTTGATTATGTGTCAAAAGAAGAGTATGTGTCAAATTGCATTAAATTATCTTGAAAATAGCGACCTATTGCATGCACACAAGTTTTACAATGACACACAGACGGACAGACAGACAGGCGGACATTGCTAAATCGACTTAGAAAGTGATTCTGAGCCCACTGGTATTCTTTAAGGTAGGTGTAGGACCAATATTTTCGAGTGTTACAAACATCATCATCATCAACACATAATACCCTCCCCATTATAGTGGTAAAGGGTATAACTACTAAGCTGATTTACATGAAATTTAATGTATCGAGTAGTTTTATTGCCCTTTTTACAAAACAATTATGTTACCAAATTCATGTTTACCATATCGATTTTTATATGAAACCCCTAAAATCAGCAATAGAACCTTAAATAACATTTCAATTGAGAGAATAACTAAAATCTGTGATGATTTGCAGTTTCCATAAAACGTTAAAATAGTTAATATTTGTGATCACTCACATTTTTTTTTTTTTTTTTTTTTTTTTTGAAACACCTAAAAAAATTGTTAGAGCGATTATGTGTGTCGAATTTTAGCGCAATATTTGTATTTTTAAGGCAGTAATGAGCGTTATTGTCATTTTATGAAGGGAACCTTTCATAAAATTTGGTAGGGAGATTTTGGATCATATGAAACTTATTTATGTCGAATTTCATCGCTATACTCTTAGTGTTTTTCGGGGGTTTGTATGGGGGCTATCCGAAAACGTAGACCGATATTGACCATATTCAATACCAAACAAACTTTACCTATAAGGACTCTATCGTGCTTTTAACAAACAGACAGACGGACGGACCCAGAATTTATGGGTCTATGACCAATATCTCGATGTGTTACTAACGGAATTACAAAAACAATATACCCCATCTTTTGTAATGGTGGGTGTAAAAAAAACTAAAAAGGGACATTTTTATAACCAGTTCAGCTCACAAACGGTTATCGATAGTCTCAAAATATTTTGGGAACTAACTCACGAACGAATATTTTGGGTAACATCATACATCATGACATAACTGCGATTATTTTGTGAAGGGCAGCTGAAACAGCAATTTTGATTGTTATATTTTTCTGACCATACTGCTCAACAAATCCAGGGCTGCGATTTATTTCCGAACATGTCCCAAATTACAGCATTTCTTTTAATTTTTAGAAAACTGGATATAAACAGCTAGTTAAAAATACATATGTATATCTTTATGAAACTACTTCTTTAACTGGGATGCTGTAAAATATCCAAAATGTTACTATTATGCATAGCAAATATATACAAACATACATAACTAAATATCTATTTACTCACTATATTTAAGTTCTTTTTTCTTTGTTGTTCCTCTACACGTATTTTTTAAGGATAAACAAGAATTTCTTTTGAAAGATTTTGTGGTTGCACGCAAAAACAATATAAATGTTTGGTTACATGGTTATTTACTACTTATTCTTAATATTTATGTACACAACAAGGATATGAGATTCCTTGAAAGAAAAATGACACGTTTATGAAAGTGTAAAAATTATGTATGTAAGTGTGTATTAGTTTAGGTTGTTGTTCGAAAAAGCAATACATGTATTAAAGTATCTATTGTTTTTAAACATACATAAAAATACACAGTTTAAAAATATATTCGTATATAAATGTACATGACACATCCTTTGAAGGAAAGTGATTGCTTAAGGCATTATTGTCTTTTGTGGATGGTAATTGTGCTGCGTTCTCCTTTTTTGTGAAAGTCAATAGATAGAATGTGTTACATATGGGGAAGGAGAAAGAAATCATTTACTTCCGTTTGAAAATTGTTTGTTGTACTGTTCCCGTCTGTAAATCCTCTTCCATGACTCTATAGAAATGTTTAGTATGGACTCTTGCATTGGAGTTACAGATTTAAATTACTTATAGGAGCAATATCTATCTAATAGATGTTTTTAAGATTGTTCCAAAATTTATCCTATCTCCCATAAAACCACTCACACACACATACAATTCTTTACTATCCAAAGTATAGTAAACAATATAATTTCCTTTTATTTCTATTCAAAAATTTTCTTTAAATTCACACAAAATTTGTGTTACCTCAAAACACAAATACTAAAACAATTTTAAACCTTCTAGCCATTTTACCATAAATTTCACCTGCATTTTATATGTCATGTAAAACCTACATTTATTTATTTTTCATTTTTAATTTTTTATTTATTATTATTTTTTACTTGCAACCAACTACAACAACAAAGGATCATATAAAAATTGTAACTTCTTAAAACATATTTTCTATAATTTTTTTTATATTCTTACATAAGTTTGTTTGTAAATAAGCAATGCATTAGAAGGGTTTCTTTTGTATAAAGCAACATAAAATAACAATTTATAAAATTTTTATTTTAGTTGGCATTTTTTAAAGGTTTTCTAGGTCCATCCTAATAACCAGTAATGTAAGTTTAAACAATTTATGTGCATTTTAAGTGTTTGCAATATTATACCTTTCATTGGTAATTTTTATTATATTTTCAACACATACACATATGTATGCACTTATAAATCTACACACACACACATACATATGTATGTATCAAGTGCATCCTTGCAGCCAACCAACTTAATAATGTAATAGAAAAAAAAACTAAACACAACATTCTCACCACAAATTTATGGCAAATTTTTTCATATACCTTACTTTTCAAAATATTATAAGAACCAAACAGGATAAAGACTATTAAAGTAATTTTTTACTTAGTTGTAAAAATCTATCTAAATATTAATATAAAATATTTAATTTAAATTGATGCACTATATGTTCTTATAAAATATTAGTTACATTGATAATCGAAGTAAAATACACATTAAACGTTCTAATTCGGAATTGATCTAATAACTAGAATCATTTTAAAATTTTCATCAAAAATCGATTTTTAAATGAATCTGCTTAAACCGGCTTTAGATACCCAACTACCACTAACACTTTTATTTTCCACCATTTCGACTTTATAGCCTTTAATCATGTTCCTGTAACTTTTCATCAAATATTAATTTAAATTTCTTTAAATAACACCTTAGACGTTCTATTCCTCTACTGCTATGAGTGTACCATAACAAACAGTGTTGCATCTATAGTCTAGTCTATAGTCTAGTCTATAGTCTAGTCTATAGTCTAGTCTATAGTCTAGTCTATAGTCTAGTCTATAGTCTATAGTCTAGTCTATAGTCTAGTCTATAGTCTAGTCTATAGTCTAGTCTATAGTCTAGTCTATAGTCTAGTCTATAGTCTAGTCTATAGTCTAGTCTATAGTCTAGTCTATAGTCTAGTCTATAGTCTAGTCTATAGTCTAGTCTATAGTCTAGTCTATAGTCTAGTCTATAGTCTAGTCTATAGTCTAGTCTATAGTCTAGTCTATAGTCTAGTCTATAGTCTAGTCTATAGTCTAGTCTATAGTCTAGTCTATAGTCTAGTCTATAGTCTAGTCTATAGTCTAGTCTATAGTCTAGTCTATAGTCTAGTCTATAGTCTAGTCTAGTCTATAGTCTAGTCTATAGTCTAGTCTAGTCTATAGTCTAGTCTATAGTCTAGTCTTATAGTCTAGTCTATAGTCTAGTCTATAGTCTAGTCTATAGTCTAGTCTAGTCTATAGTCTAGTCTATAGTCTAGTCTATAGTCTAGTCTATAGTCTAGTCTATAGTCTAGTCTATAGTCTAGTCTATAGTCTAGTCTATAGTCTAGTCTATAGTCTAGTCTATAGTCTAGTCTATAGTCTAGTCTATAGTCTAGTCTATAGTCTAGTCTATAGTCTAGTCTATAGTCTAGTCTATAGTCTAGTCTATAGTCTAGTCTATAGTCTAGTCTATAGTCTAGTCTATAGTCTAGTCTATAGTCTAGTCTATAGTCTAGTCTATAGTCTAGTCTATAGTCTAGTCTATAGTCTAGTCTATAGTCTAGTCTATAGTCTAGTCTATAGTCTAGTCTATAGTCTAGTCTATAGTCTAGTCTATAGTCTAGTCTATAGTCTAGTCTATAGTCTAGTCTATAGTCTAGTCTATAGTCTAGTCTATAGTCTAGTCTATAGTCTAGTCTATAGTCTAGTCTATAGTCTAGTCTATAGTCTAGTCTATAGTCTAGTCTATAGTCTAGTCTATAGTCTAGTCTATAGTCTAGTCTATAGTCTAGTCTATAGTCTAGTCTATAGTCTAGTCTATAGTCTAGTCCTATAGTCTAGTCTATAGTCTAGTCTATAGTCTAGTCTATAGTCTAGCCTATAGTCTAGTCTATAGTCTAGTCTAGTCTAGTCTAGTCTAGTCTATAGTCTAGTCTAGTCTATAGTCTAGTCTAGTCTATAGTCTAGTCTATAGTCTAGTCTAGTCTATAGTCTAGTCTAGTCTAGTCTATAGTCTAGTCTAGTCTATAGTCTAGTCTATAGTCTAGTCTATAGTCTAGTCTGTAGTCTAGTCTATAGTCTAGTCTATAGTCTAGTCTATAGTCTAGTCTATAGTCTAGTCTATAGCCTAGTCTATAGTCTAGTCTATAGTCTAGTCTATAGTCTAGTCTATACTCTTACTTTACTTTTTTATAAAATTTATTGAAATTTTTTATTGGTGTGGGAAAGTACAAAATAGGCAGTTATTGATTAAATTTAACGTTTTCTAGCGGCTTTTGCCAAAACCTAAATCTGACATGGTTTAACAGGAAATGGTGTAAACATATTGACAAGACTGATTACAAGGCAATTCTTGTGGCGATTTCCGGAGTTCTGCGAAAAGTATGATTTCCACTTCCTTTTTATGTGAGTGTAAATGTTCTGTTATACTTCCCGTTGTGGCGAACTTTCCAACAAATATTGGCATACATGGCCCTTATGAGACCCCGTCTTAAGATTATCCTTATTCCAACTCCTTTCAAGAAGTCAAAACCTTTTCTTTAATCTACAAATAGAAGATACTAGAGCGACTTATATTCCTCTGATTGCTCAGTTATGATCCGTGGTGTATTGTTCTGACGATATAGTCGGAAAACAGCTGTTCATCAGGAAGAGATCGTTCTATGAACTCTATGTAGCCTAGTGGCAATAAGAATCCCCGTTGCCTTATAAATTTTGTAGACGCCCCACAATTTATTACAGTCTGTAAAGTCACTTTTTTTGGGGAGTTAGATCATGTCCCCTCTTGTCCATTCATTCGGTAGCCTTTCCTGGTGCCATACCTCAGTCATAAATGGCTGTATAAATTAGCCTGAATTCCGCCTTCTCTCGATGACAACTATAATCTCTTCAAATTACGGTGTTTATCTACTTACTCGATCATAGCCCGCACTGATTGTACCTTTGATCCAGCGCGTTTTAAACATCGTTCGCCACTGTCTCGAAACATTTCCGCTTATCAATCAACTGATTGTTTATAAAGTGATTGAGATCGTTTATCACATTATCCGATATCCACATTTTCCTCTCTCGGTTATTTACCGTTCCAATATTCTCTTCAACTATAGCTTTAAAATGGTTATTTATTGTAAATAAACATTTTTCCAAAACACTAAAGCTGGAGGTCCACACCACGCGTTCTACGCTTCTTCGCATTCTACGCGGCTGTCAATAAAGTTGAATCAATGTTGTTGTGTGCTAGAAGTTACAAGCACAAAAGCGTAGGATGCCTTGACGCTTAAAGTAGATCTACTTTTTATTTTTGTGAGCGTCATAAGCGGCGTACGAATATGTCAGCTGATTTTGACAATTTAAATTCTATTTTTAATGTGTATTTATCAATTTTAATAACTAAAACGAGTTAAATTGTGAAAATATAAACAAAAAACTTAAAAAAAAGCGAAGTTCTTTGTAAATAAAGCAAAAATTTGACGCTTAAGAAGCGTAGCGTGTAACTTGATGCGTAGGATGCAAAGAATGTATGAAAAGCACGAAATGCTTTGCCGCGAAGACGCGTAGTGTGGACCTCCAGCTTAATAATCCCCCAGATTTTCAGGATTTTTTACAAACGTACAAAAACATTTTACCTATCGAAACAAAAAATAAAAGGTTGATGTCTAGGAAAATGAAATTACCACATATTTGCAAAATTACATAACATTATTGAAGGCAATTTATCATTAACTATGTTGTGTTAAATAGCAGGACTTACTAAGTACTGTTATTTATAACTGTAAAATCTGTGGAATATATTAAAAGTAACAGTTTAGCCATACACCCTTAATGGCATTTAGCTAAGTTACAAACCATTGAATTTAGCAATTACTGTGAATGAAAATATAAGTTTCAGGTCTAAAATCAAAACATGTGTTTTCATCGTAATTTGATGAAGTATCTAAAAGATACGAATACTATCTCAATCTATCAACCAGTGTTGCCAACATTGGTCAAGCAAAACGCGCGCAAAAAAATTAAAAAGGGGTAAAAAAGCGTAATTTTCTAACTGAAAATGGGTAAAAAAGCACTAACGTTTTTTAGTCAAATATTGTTTATTTTAATAAAAATTGCACATTATTTCGCTCATTTCCTACAAGACTCCAAAATTCGTTTTTTAGAACATTGACTACAAAACAAAACATGCGTCATACTAAAGTCTTTCATCTGTGTGAGTTAGATTTTTAGTAACGTAAGAACTAAAACTAATGTTTGACGAATATTAGATAAATAAGATGAGAAATTTTCAAATTCCTTGATTTGTTTAAAAGTTATTTTAAAAATAGTAAAATGTCATTAAACATTCAAACTGACAGGCACACTACCAACTGGCGAACCGATGTAACCACACCCAAATTGTAAAATTGTGTGAAATATATTTTTTTTGCAAAATCTATATATATATTATTTTTAAGTTTATATATCGATACCCATAAAATTTTGTACATAGATTTTGTTTTGTTGGTCAGTTATATCGTCATAAAATTCGGAATAAAGAATTATAATAAAAATCTTTTTATTGCGAGTACAACGATGAAGTAATCATGGAGGCTTTATATATTAGGGATAGGTTCAATTGTGTAAAAAAATTGTATAAAACTTATTTTTTGTCAATTTTCATCGCTGTACTCATATTTTTAAGGGGACCTTAATAGGGGGTAGGGTAGGTTACCGAAAAATCCGAATTAAATTCGGTAGGAAGATTACGTTTGTATAAAAGTTGTTTATTTCGAATTTCTCCGCTATACTCGTATTTTTAAGTCAGTAAAGAGCGTTAAAATCAATTTTTGAAGGTTACCATATGTGGGGGTAGGGTCAATTATGGACCGATTGCCGTAAAATTTGCTAGAGAGATTTTGGCTTATATAAAACATATTTATGTCGAATATTTTTAAGTCGGTAATGAGTATTAATGTCATTTGGTAGAGAAATTTTGATGCATATAAAAGTTACTTATGTTGAATTTCAACGCTGCACTCATAGGGAGACCTTATTTGGGGGTAAGGTCAGTTATGGACCAATTCCCATAAAATTTGGTAGAGACATTTTGCCTTATATAAAACTTATTTATGCCGAATTTCATCGCTATACTCGTATTTTTAAGTCAGTAATGACTGTTTAAATCATTTTCTGAAGGAGACCTTATATGGGGGTAGGCTCAATTATAGACCTATTTCTATAAAATTTAGTAGAGATTTTGGCTTATATAAAACTTACTTATGTTGAATTTCATCGCTATACTCGTATGGTGGGTAGGGTCAATTTTGGACCGATTCCCATAAAATTTGGTACAGAGATTTTGACGCATATAAAACTTATTTATGCCAAATTTTATCGCTATACTCGTATGTTTAAAACAGTTGTGACTGTTAAAGCTGTTTTTCGGGGGGTCACTTGTATGGGGGATATGCGAAATTGCGGACCCATATTGCCCATTTGCCATACCAAATAAACCTTACCTATAAGAAATATTTGTGGAAAAATTTAACTCGCTTGCTCTTTCCGATCTAACCCTATCGTGCTTTCAACAGACAGACGGATGGACATGGTTAGATCGGCTTAGAATTTAATAAGGACCCAAAATATATATACTTTTGTGGGTCTACGACCAATATTTCGATGTGTTACAAACGGAGTGACAAAATCAATATACCCCACTCATCTTTTTTGATGGTGGGTATAAAAAGCACTAAATGCACTGTCATAAAATTAGAAAGCACCACTGTAGTGCCTTTTTGAAAAAAGGCACCATGAGCAAAATTTTCCGCGTTTGGCACACCAAAAGGCACCGCAAATAGTGCTAAAAGCACTAAGTTGGCAACACTGTAGCCAGGGCGATCTTTGTCTTTCGTGTCAAAATCAATAATTCTGAACCTTACAAAGCCAGTTTCTCACACGTTGATCAGGTGGAACACATTAACCATAAGCTTCGTTGAGCCAATCAGTGTGCTTCAGTGTCCAATTTTATAGCCTTATAAGTGTTTGAACTTGCCACATTAAATGTATTAATTCCTCTTTAAGATTCTGAAGAAATATGTTAAAGTCACCTTATATGGGGAGTAGAGTCACTTTGGACCGATCCTCATAACATTGGGTAGAGAGCTTTTAATTCATAAGAAACTTGCTTATGTCTAATTCATCTCTATACTCCTTTATTAAGGCAGTAATGAGCGTTAAAGTAATTTTCTGATCCTCATAAAATTCGGAAAGAAACAACTTATATCGCATTTCAGTGCTCAGACAGTGATGGGTGTTAAAGTAATTTTTTGGAGGAGACCATATATGAGTGGTAGGGTCAATTATAGACCAACCCTTATAAAATTTGGTAGTGAGAATTTTGCTCAAATGGGCAATTCCATGAAAAGGTAAACCACGACTGAAAAAAAAACCCTTATAACTTCTGCATTTTTGAAGATAATTCAACAAAATTTGGTACATGATCTTTTGTAGCACCAAAGACGAAGACTGTTAAAAATTTTTGAAATTGGTCTATTTTTTCACCTCGCCGCCATACAAACGGACCCGAAAATATCACTTTTTAGCTCATAATTCTGTTAATTATAATACTATCCCTTCAAAAATCGGCAGATCTAAAATGTTTATAAGCCTAAAATGTTTTAAACCTTTATGCCGATTTTCGTAACGATTGGACCTCATTTGACACTACTTCCATCTAAAGTTTAATTTCAGAAAAACACTTAAACGTCCGTAACTCACCTCTAATCACTAGTATTATGATAAAATGTGGCAGAAATAAGTTTTATATGAATTAAAATCACACCCTAGAATTTTATGACGATCGGTCCATATTTGACCCTAGTCGCTATATAACTCCAGTTTTTTCTTTTTATCTATAAATTGCTTAAACATGTATATAGGTCGGCCATGTCCGACTGCACTTTCATACTCCTTTTGCTTTGTTGAAGTGTGTGTATGTATATATTTCCAAAATATATATTTTATAACCTAAAAAAATCAGGAGAAAAATCTGTCACATACAATGTGTCACGTAAGATATTTAAAAATGTTCATTATAAAATTATATTAATTTTTTTTTATTTATAAATTATGGATTACTAATGAACAATATGTCCCATAGTGTAAGAAATTAAAACAAAAAAGATACACCTACAGAATTCGCAAATTTTCGTAAATATTTACATGTACTTTAAAATACTTCCGTTTTTTGTCACGTATGATATCGCCATATTTAATCCATATTTAGAAAACAAGGTTCCGAATGGGATGATTCCTTTTGCATTCTTTAAATGGAACAGAGTGACAAAATTGTTTTCCAAGTACTCCTAATTTTACAAAATCTATACCACTCTGAAGGCGTGTGAATGTCACATACAAGCGTATGGAATTGCCCATATGAAACTTTTTTATGTCGAATTTTATCGCTGTACTCGCTTTTTTAAAACAGTTATGACTTTTAAAGCTATTTTTAGGGTGTATGAGGGCTATGCGAAAACGTGGACCGAAAACGTGGACCAAGAAATATTTGTGGAAAATTTCAACTCTCTAGCTCTTTCCGTTCGGACTCTATCGTGTTCTAAACAGAAAGACGGACAGACATGGTTAGATCGTCTTAGAAATTAAAAAGGACCCCGAATATTTATACTTTTCGATGTGTTACAAACGGAATGACAAAATCAATATACCCACCATCTTTTTTGATAGTGGGTATAATATGTACCATTTCCATTTTTTAAGGATTAATTTCAAGTCAACAATTCTACTGAGAGATAATAAAAGGCAGATATGTACCGTTTCGAAATGATACATAAGATGCTTAAAAACAAATCGCACTCGTAAGACATGCCATATACATACCCAGCAAAAACTCGGTAATGGGTTGTACTTCCATAACCACTTACTTTTGGATGACCACTACTTACCGTCTGCATTACTTAGAAGTACTCTAGTGACTCTAATGACTTTCTTATAATCTGATTTTGAAGTACTTTTTGTCATTTTGATTTAAAGTTTTTCATATCCAAATCCAATTTTGATAGAAAATTATTTGTGATCACTACTTTTCTAAATGGAACGAAACCTACAAATTTCCACTGCTTTCCAATTGGAAAGTTATATAAGGATCTATATAGGCGATTTTAAGTTTTTCATACAAAGATCTACTTTTTATGAAAATTTTAAGTTATTACGATTTTCCGAAGATTACTTTCGAAATTCGAAAATTATATCTAAAAAACATACTATGACAAATCAACAAATTCTCACGTAAAGTATGACAAATTCAAAATCCGTTAAGAAGTGACACCATTTATGATAATTTAAAATGTTTACAGATTATAACACAATTGACACATTTATATGTGTAGCACTTTGAAAAAAATCGATTTTGTATGACACATTTATACACTTGAATGAAATTGGAAAAAATACGTTAACTCACCGTGCTGACAGTTGACAACATTAACCTTGAATAATAACGACTTTTATGCTTTACACAATGTAACTGTCACACAATTTACATTTTAAAAACTGTCATGAGTACAATAAACTTTTAAAAAAATAACATGTATGTATTTAAATTTAAAACAAAATAGTTTTAATTTTTGACATTTCAAGTGACATTTTGAAGTGTGATATGCTTTTATTAAGAAATAACATAACAAATTAAACAATTACATTAAAAACCTTAGCAAAATTTTTATAAAGCGGTCATTATAAAGTTAAAGTTATTGTGACAAGGGATTAATAAACTTTTTTTTTCAAATAAGTTTATGACAAAGAATGAATTTGTAACAAAAATGTTTAAAATTTTTTATGAACCTGTCACCTACTCACAAATTGCGATTTGAATTGTGGAGAAATCAATTTTAGCCAAAGGCGTTATAAAATGTCAAAAAAAAAAAAAAACTTAAAATATATTAATTCCAAACCCAATTGTAAATGTAAACAATATGAAGACTAAATGGAGTTGCCACCTAAAGTAATTTTGCATTTGTAAACAATGTCAGTCATTTAATTACAAAAAATACATATTTAGCTTATTTAGCATTCGTTATTTTACACATTCCCTTCATGGAATTTTGTGTAAAGTTTATTAGTGACTAGACCAAATATTTAAATTTTAAAGTTTCCAGACGCCACCCTAAAAAATGCCACACATATTTTGTGAAAAATTAAAACAACAACACGTCTGAATATCACAAACAAAAATAATACAAGAAAAAATTTAATTTCCTCTAACATAAATTTCAATTTCAATAACATTCGTAGCCATACGTTTAGCATATTTTTTCCAGCTTCATTTTCATTATGATTAAAATAATGATGATCATCATTATTATTCGTTGTTTTATCTTCTTTATGTTGTTGTTGCTATATAGTTGATTTCATTCAAAACGTTCCATTGCGACCGCCCACATTGCGTTTACTCTAATCGTTTATATTACCGGGAAAACAAATACGCGACAAATTCAAATAAACAAACTGTCAAAAATTACTCATAATTTTTCATGGAGTTTCCCCACATACATATCTTATGCACGCACATTCTCACACACATAATAGATCTTCTTGATTATAGACATTTACTTTTTAGAGAATTTATTCTCCTCCAGAACACACACACGCGCGATCATTAGTACTCCTCATTTATGCAGATTTGTATGTATTTTGGTGCCCAAATTGACAGCTAGTTTACATTTAATTGAGCGCCAACCACAACTAAACTGACATCTGGGTTGACAATGTACATGTTTACATTTGTGTTGTCAGTGGGTATTTTCTTTTATTTGTGTTTGGTTCATTATTTTTTAATGAAATTTGTAAAATTTTGTTTTTTGTATTTTATTTTTATTGAAAAATCATTTTCAGTGTTTTGTTTAATTTTTGTTGTCGTGTTAATGAAATTATGCATGAAATGTTTGTCAGTGTAAATTATTGTTGTTTTAATTACAAATATTTATTTATTAGGTCTGATCGACAAAAGCACTGAACTAGAACTGAACTAGAACTGAACTAGAACTGAACTAGAACTGAACTAGAACTGAACTAGAACTGAACTAGAACTAAACTAGAACTGAACTAGAACTAGAACAACACTAGAACTGAACTAGAACTGAACTAGAAACTGAAGTAAAACTGAAGTAGAACCGAAGTAGGACACTGAAGTAAAACTGAAGTAGAACTGAACTAGAACTGAACTAGAACTGAACTAGAACTGAACTAGAACTGAACTAGAACTGAACTAGAACTGAACTAGAACTGAACTAGAACTGAACTAGAACTGAACTAGAACTGAACTAGAACTGAACTAGAACTGAACTAGAACTGAACTAGAACTGAACTAGAACTGAACTAGAACTGAAACTAGAACTGAACTAGAACTAACTAGAACTGAACTTGAACTGAACTAGAACTGAACTAGAACTGAACTAGAACTGAACTAGAACTGAACTAGAACTGAACTAGAACTGAACTAGAACTGAACTAGAACTGAACTAGAACTGAACTAGAACTGAACTAGAACTGAACTAGAACAGTACTAGAACTGAACTAGAACTAAACTAGAACTAAACTAGAACTGAACTAGAACTGAACTAAAACTGAACTAAAACTGAACTAGAACTGAACTAGAACTGAACTAAAGCTGAACTAAAACTGAACTAAAACTGAACTGAACTAGAACTAGAACTGAATTAGAACTGAACTAGAACTGAACTAGAACTGAACTAGAACTGAACTACAACTGAACTAGAACTGAACTAGAACTGAACTAGAACTGAACTACAACTGAACTAGAACTGAACTAGAACTAAACTAGAACTGAACCAGAACTGAACTAGAACTGAACTAGAACTGAACTAGAACTGAACTAGAACTGAACTAGAACTGAACTAGAACTGAACTAGAACTGAACTAGAACTGAACTAGAACTGAACTAGAACTGAACTAGAACTGAACTAGAACTGAACTAGAACTGAACTAGAACTGAACTAGAACTGAACTAGAACTGAACTAGAACTGAACTAGAACTGAACTAGAACTGAACTAGAACTGAACTAGAACTGAACTAGAACTGAACTAGAACTGAACTAGAACTGAACTAGAACTGAACTAGAACTGAACTAGAACTGAACTAGAACTGAACTAGAACTGAACTAGAACTGAACTAGAACTGAACTAGAACTGAACTAGAACTGAACTAGAACTGAACTAGAACTGAACTAGAACTGAACTAGAACTGAACTAGAACTGAACTAGAACTGAACTAGAACTGAACTAGAACTGAACTAGAACTGAACTAGAACTGAACTAGAACTGAACTAGAACTGAACTAGAACTGAACTAGAACTGAACTAGAACTGAACTAGAACTGAACTAGAACTGAACTAGAACTGAACTAGAACTGAACTAGAACTGAACTAGAACTGAACTAGAACTGAACTAGAACTGAACTAGAACTGAACTAGAACTGAACTTGAACTGAACTAGAACTGAACTAGAACTGAACTAGAACTGAACTAGAACTGAACTAGAACTGAACTAGAACTGAACTAGAACTGAACTAGAACTGAACTAGAACAGTACTAGAACTGAACTAGAACTAAACTAGAACTAAACTAGAACTGAACTAGAACTGAACTAAAACTGAACTAAAACTGAACTAGAACTGAACTAGAGCTGAACTAAAACTGAACTAAAACTGAACTGAACTAGAACTAGAACTGAATTAGAACTGAACTAGAACTGAACTAGAACTGAACTAGAACTGAACTAGAACTGAACTAGAACTGAACTACAACTGAACTAGAACTGAACTAGAACTGAACTAGAACTGAACTAGAACTGAACTAGAACTGAACTACAACTGAACTAGAACTGAACTAGAACTAAACTAGAACTGAACTAGAACTGAACTAGAACTGAACTAGAACTGAACTAGAACTGAACTAGAACTGAACTAGAACTGAACTAGAACTGAACTAGAACTGAACTAGAACTGAACTAGAACTGAACTAGAACTGAACTAGAACTGAACTAGAACTGAACTAGAACTGAACTAGAACTGAACTAGAACTGAACTAGAACTGAACTAGAACTGAACTAGAACTGAACTAGAACTGAACTAGAACTGAACTAGAACTGAACTAGAACTGAACTAGAACTGAACTAGAACTGAACTAGAACTGAACTAGAACTGAACTAGAACTGAACTAGAACTGAACTAGAACTGAACTAGAACTGAACTAGAACTGAACTAGAACTGAACTAGAACTGAACTAGAACTGAACTAGAACTGAACTAGAACTGAACTAGAACTGAACTAGAACTGAACTAGAACTGAACTAGAACTGAACTAGAACTGAACTAGAACTGAACTAGAACTGAACTAGAACTGAACTGGAACTGAACTAGAACTGAACTAGAACTGAACTAGAACTGAACTAGAACTAGAACTGAACTAGAACTGAACTAGAACTGAACTAGAACTAGAACTGAACTAGAACTGAACTAGAACTGAACTAAACTAGAACTGAACTTGATTTGAACTAGAACTGTACTATAACTGAACTAGAACCGAACTAGATCTGAGATACCCAAACAGTATTTCTCTATAGAGAATTCTAGTATATTCGCAATAAAACCCTCAAAATATAATATAAATTATAGACCCCATATAATATTTAAAACTTAAACATTAATAAATCTCGACTCTCTGCAAAAAAGTTCACAAAGTTCCGGTCATCATTCAAACATACACCAATGAAAACCTAAAATAAAAAGAAATACACTTAAATTTGTTTCAACAACCCCTTTGGCTAATCTCTTACAAAACATCTGAGTCCAATTTGGCTAAGCCAACAAGTTAAAGAAACAAAATCCAACTAAAGACAAGAATGAATTACCAATCGAACATCATTCAATATTAAATAATAAGCAGATGTTTTTCCACATTTAGATCTTCTTCTTGTTTCTCAAAGGAAAAGTTGTAGTGTCTGTATAAGTGACGTTATTTCCTGGCCAGCCTTTCTTATACAAAATCAACTACTAAAAGGGGAAGTTTGTGAAAAGTACTCTCATGTATTGGCGTTTTTTTGGAGAAGACATCATCATTATTCACAAGTTTAACATTCGTTTACGCGAATGCAATTCGTAGCCACCACATTATTATCATCATCAACTTTTGCATCATTCCAATAATATAATATTATGATCCCCATCAAGTTTTTGTCGTCTTTCAAATATGAATGGAAGACAACAGTGTAATAGTAAGAGCAAAACTGAAATCGAAATAAGTATGTAGAGAAAAAGGTGAACGCTTAAGATCAACTAGCTGATCGCTGGTTGGAGTCCCTCTACTTCATTTTCTACATAAATAATAAACGAATCGATACGAGAAAAAAAAAAATAAACTGTCGTGTTTTTTCCTTCTTTCTTTATATTTGAGGATTTGTGGAGGGGAGTACATAGTTGTGTGTGTGTATGTATTTGTAAGTGAGTGAGTGTCTCTACATGGTCATGGTTAATATTGGAGAATTGACCAATCACTTATGCTATCGGGCATTAATATTTTATTGATTCTGCCTTGGCCAACAACGTTTTATTTTAAATGATGGCATCAGCTAGTGTAATATTGTGTTTGAATGAATGTTTGTTGTTTTAGTTGGGTTTCTTTTTTCATCATTTCCAGCATTTGGTCACTACAAGTTTATATTACGTTCATTTTATTATTTGCTGATATCAGGCAATTGATAATATTTTATGTACATTTGGTCTAAAACCTGGATGGTTAACCTTCAAAAATATATTTCAGAGAGAAATAAAATCGTTAGTACAGTTTTAGTGCAGTTATAGGTCGCTTCTAGTTCGGTTCTGGTTCAGTTCTAGTTCAGTTCTGGTTCAGTTCTAGTTCAGTTCTAGTTCAGTTCTTCGTTCTTTTCTAGGTTCAGTTCTAGTTCAGTTTTAGTTCAGCTCTAGTTCAGTTCTAGTTCAGTTCTAGTTCAGTTCTAGTTCAGTTCTAGTTCAGTTCTAGTTCAGTTCTAGTTCAGTTCTAGTTCAGTTCTAGTTCAGTTCTAGTTCAGTTCTAGTTCAGTTCTAGTTCAGTTCTAGTTCAGGTCTAGTTCAGTTCTAGTTCAGTTCTAGTTCAGTTCTAGTTCAGTTCTAGTTCAGTTCTAGTTCAGTTCTAGTTCAGTTCTAGTTCAGTTCTAGTTCAGTTCTAGTTTCAGTTCTAGTTCAGTTCTAGGTTCAGTTCTAGTTCAGTTCTAGTTCAGTTCTAGTTCAGTTCTTGTTCATTTCTAGTTCAGTTCCAGTTCAGTTCTAGTTCAGTTCTAGTCAGTTCTAGTTCAGTTCTAGTTCAGTTCTAGTATTCAGTTCTAGTTCAGTTCTAGTTCAGCTCTAGTTCAGTTCTAGTTCAGTTCTAGTTCAGTTCTTGTTCAGTTCTTGTTCAGTTCTAGCTCAGTTCTAGTTCGGTTCTAGTTCAGTTCTAGTTCAGTTCTAGTTCAGTTCTAGTTCAGTTCTAGTTCAGTTCTAGTTCAGTTCTAGTTCAGTTCTAGTTCAGTTCTAGTTCAGTTCTAGTTCAGTTCTAGTTCAGTTCTAGTTCAGTTCTAGTTCAGTTCTAGTTCAGTTCTAGTTCAGTTCTAGTTCAGTTCTAGTTCAGTTCTAGTTCAGTTCTAGTTCAGTTCTAGTTCAGTTCTAGTTCAGTTCTAGTTCAGTTCTAGTTCAGTTCTAGTTCTGTTCTAGTTCAGTTCTAGTTCAGTTCTAGTTCAGTTCTAGTTCAGTTCTAGTTCAGTTCAGTTCTAGTTCAGTTCTAGTTCAGTTCTAGTTCAGTTCTAGTTCAGTTCTAGTTCAGTTCTAGTTCAGTTCTAGTTCAGTTCTAGTTCAGTTCTAGTTCAGTTCTAGGTTCAGTTCTAGTTCAGTTCTAGTTCAGTTCTAGTTCAGTTCTAGTTCAGTTCTAGGTAGTCAGTTCTAGTTCAGTTCTATTTCAGTTCTAGTTCAGTTTCTAGTTCAGTTCTAGTTCAGTTCTAGTTCAGTTCTAGTTCAGTTCTAGTTCAGTTCTAGTTCAGTCTAGTTTCAGTTCTAGTCAGATCTAGTTCAGTTCTAGTTCAGTATCTAGTTCAGTTCTAGTTCAGTTCGTAGTTCAGTTCTAGTTCATTTAGTTCATTTTCTAGTTCAGTTCAATTTAGGAAGTCAGAATAGTCAAATTATCAATTCCAACATGAAGAAAGATTGTTCGGAAAAAGTCTGGTTTGGCGTAGTGTTAGTATTTCCTATAGGGGCCACTGATTGTTCACCGAGGTTCCACTCTACAACATCAAATCACTGTTTATGAAAAGCGAAATCTTAACCCTGTACTAGACAAAACTCTTCCGAACCATACGATGGTAGTGACTGGATTTGGTCGGTAAGATATTTTGTTTATTTCCTTTTTTGATCATCAGCGTCGTCTCTTTTGTCTCTTTAAGGCACCTTTCCTCCTAAAGATGTTATTTTCCTTACATACTATTTTGTATGCGTTTTCGGCGAATGTATTGAATATTTAGTTTGAGTCATATGTCCGGTGAACTTTGTGGTCATGCGAAAGATGTTTCTTTTAAAAGTACAATGCCAGTAAGGAATATGATGAGAATTTGCAGCCGTGACTGCTACTCTCATATCTTATGGTGTTAAAGAGTTTTGTCGAGCTCTAATCCTACTTACAAACAATACTGGGTTCTACAAAAGTAATAAGTTGTCTGATAAATGTTCTATTTATTTAGCACAGGAATAAAAGAACTTTAAGCCTGTGGCAGTCTTTTTTTTTCAATATTTCCATTAATGAGTTTCAAAACGTATATAAAACAATAATAAAATCTTTTAAAAGTTGAATATCTGCAGGTTTTCCCATATATTGAAACATTTGACAGCAATAATAATGTCATTGGCAAAATTTACACTTGAAAGTAAATGCTATTAACCCTTGTAAATGTTATTTAAATGTTAGTGTTATAATTATTTTGTTTAATATATTTTTTGTTAATTAATTTTAAGTAGCAATTATTACAACCCACCACTACTTTTTTTTATGGTCTGTAACATTTAATTTTGTTTATTTCAAATACGGAAGCTGTTAATTACTTAAATATTTTCAAGTTTATTGATCTCTAAATATATTTGCAACAAAAACAAAATAAAAATATTCTCACATTTGTTATTTGTTTAATTATTTATGCTTAAATCATTCATCATTCTTGAATTTGTTGGTTGGGGATGGCTTGGTTTGTTGTGAAATGCCATACATAATATAGCTTCACATTGACATTTGTATTTGACAGAACATTCAATCCATGTGTTTATGTCATTTAATTAATGATTAATGTTTCTTTTGATTAGAATTTCATACATACAATTAATTAAAATAACATAAAGACATTTTAGGGTTTGTTTAATAAAGCTTGAGTCATTTATGAGCCAAAGACTGTTATTAAGATTTCAACACGTTGCCTATAGATAGTTTTTTTAATGATATTCAATATGTCCCTTAATTATCAGAGCTTTGGAAGATATGCGATGTTAGAGCAAAACGTGTTTTGAAGAAATTTGAATGTGAATTGACTTTGCTGTGGTTCAGTTCAGTTCTACGTGTAGCTTAGTACAGTTCTAGATCAGTTCTACTTAAGTTCTAGTTTAGTTCTAGTTCAGTTCTACTTAAGTTCTAGTTCAGTTCTAGTTCAGTTCTAGTTCAGTTCTAGTTCAGTTCTAGTTCAGTTCTAGTTCAGTTCTAGTTCAGTTCTAGTTCAGTTCTAGTTCAGTTCTAGTTCAGTTCTAGTTCAGTTCTAGTTCAGTTCTAGTTCAGTTCTAGTTCAGTTCTAGTTCAGTTCTAGTTCAGTTCTAGTTCAGTTCTAGTTCAGTTCTAGTTCAGTTCTAGTTCAGTTCTAGTTCAGTTCTAGTTCAGTTCTAGTTCAGTTCTAGTTCAGTTCTAGTTCAGTTCTAGTTCAGTTCTAGTTCAGTTCTAGTTCAGTTCTAGTTCAGTCTAGTTCAGTTCTAGTTCAGTTCTAGTTCAGTTCTAGTTCAGTTCTAGTTCAGTTCTAGTTCAGTTCTAGTTCAGTTCTAGTTCAGTTCTAGTTCAGTTCTAGTTCAGTTCTAGTGTTTCTAGTTCAGTTCTAGTTCAGTTCTAGTTCAGTTCTAGTTCAGTTCTAGTTCAGTTCTAGTTCAGTTCTAGTTCAGTTCTAGTTCAGTTCTAGTTCAGCTCTAGTTCAGTTCTAGTTCAGTTCTAGTTCAGTTCTAGTTCAGTTCTAGTTTCTAGTTCAGTTCTAGTTCTAGTTCAGTTCTAGTTCAGTTCAGTTCAGTTCAGTTCTAGTTCAGTTCTAGTTCAGTTCTTGTTCATTTCTAGTTCAGTTCCAGTTCAGTTCTAGTTCAGTTCTAGTTCAGTTCTAGTTCAGTTCTAGTTCAGTTCTAGTTCAGTTCTAGTTCAGTTCTAGTTCAGTTCTAGTTCTAGTTCAGTTCTAGTTCTAGTTCAGTTCTAGTTCAGTTCTAGTTCAGTTCTAGTTCAGTTCTAGTTCAGTTCTAGTTCAGTTCTAGTTCAGTTCTAGTTCAGTTCTAGTTCAGTTCTAGTTCAGTTCTAGTTCAGTTCTAGTTCAGTTCTAGTTCAGTTCTTGTTCATTTCTAGTTCAGTTCCAGTTCAGTTCTAGTTCAGTTCTAGTTCAGTTCTAGTTCAGTTCTAGTTCAGTTCTAGTTCAGTTCTAGTTCAGTTCTAGTTCAGTTCTAGTTCAGTTCTAGTTCAGTTCTAGTTCAGTTCTAGTTCAGTTCTAGTTCAGTTCTAGTTCAGTTCTAGTTCAGTTCTAGTTCAGTTCTAGTTCAGTTCTAGTTCAGTTCTAGTTCAGCTCTAGTTCAGTTCTAGTTCAGTTCTAGTTCAGTTCTAGTTCAGTTCTAGTTCAGTTCTAGTTCAGTTCTAGTTCAGTTCTAGTTCAGTTCTAGTTCAGTTCTAGTTCAGTTCTAGTTCAGTTCTAGTTCAGTTCTAGTTCAGTTCTAGTTCAGTTCTAGTTCAGTTCTAGTTCAGTTCTAGTTCAGTTCTAGTTCAGTTCTAGTTCAGTTCTAGTTCATTCTAGTTCAGTTCTAGTTCAGTTCTAGTTCAGTCTAGTTCAGTTCTAGTTCAGTTCTAGTTCAGTTCTAGTTCAGTTCTAGTTCAGTTCTAGTTCAGTTCTAGTTCAGTTCTAGTTCAGTTTAGTTCAGTTCTAGTTCAGTTCTAGTTCAGTTCTAGTTCAGTTCTAGTTCAGTTCTAGTTCAGTTCTAGTTCAGTTCTAGTTCAGTTCTAGTTCAGTTCTAGTTCAGTTCTAGTTCAGTTCTAGTTCAGTTCTAGTTCAGTTCTAGTTCAGTTCTAGTTCAGTTCTAGTTCAGTTCTAGTTCAGTTCTAGTTCAGTTTCTAGTTCAGTTCTAGTTCAGTTCTAGTTCAGTTCTAGTTCAGCTCTAGTTCAGTTCTAGTTCAGTCTAGTTCAGTTCTAGTTCAGTTCTAGTGTCAGTTCTAGTTCAGTTCTGAGTTTCGAGTCAGTTCTAGTTCAGTTTCTAGTTCAGTTCTAGTTCAGTTTCGAGTCAGTTCTAGTTCCAGTATATAGTCAGTTCTAGTTCAGTTCTAGTTCAGTTTCTAGTTTCAGTTCTAGTTCAGTCTAGTCAGTTTTAGTAAGTTCCTAGTTCAGTTCTAGTTCAGGGGGTAAAATAATACAAATTTATTGTGAATACTTTGATAGACCTAAAATACTTTTAAATATAAACAATTATAAATTATTTAAATTCAGGTTTTTTAGTGATTTCAGAAACACTGACAGGTTAATTCGTAGTTTTAAGTAAAGAACAAATATATACATTGGTATGTATATAAACTTGACAATACTGTCATTGTGGTAATAATTTAACAACAAACAATTGTATAATTAGAAAGTATAAAATCTTTCAATTTTCCTCGCCCACAACAGATCTTGAATATGTATGTTCTGTTAACAATTTAATTTCCCATTAAACCACAACAAGCACAAGTGTACTAAATCAACTCATCAAAGGTCTGGACAGATAAAAGGCAAACTAAACTATACCGGTACCAATCCAAAGACAATTATGGTTTCTGAAACAGGGAAACAACAGAAGTTGTTCAGAATCTAACCAGCAATTGACAAAGCTTAAAAGTAAGTTTTTAGTAGCTGCAACAACAACAATTCATTCACTCAATAACAATTTGAGGTTGCGCATGCGCAATTAGTAGCGAACAAATGTATAGAATGAATAAATGAATGAATGGATCATTGAATGGATCTTTTAGTTGTCTGAATGTTGAAAATAATGATGACATTGTTATTTGAGGTTTAATGTTGTTGTTGATTTTGAAAAAATTGAGGTAAAAATTCAAGCAAATGAAGTAGAACACAAGCAGTAGCAATTAAATGGCCATAAACCAAGAACTTTTAGATACATACAAGTGTGATGATCAGGAAAGAGAAGAGCTAAAGAGAAGAGTAGAGCTTCTTATGATAGCCAGCTTTACAAAACAAAAACACAAAGAGCAATTTTGTGACAACCACAAAAATTTAACAATTGGTGATTAAATAGAATGTCGACAGTAGCTGTTATTTGTTATTTTTTTGTCTTTTTTTTTTTTTTTTTGACTTGATGATTTTTTGTAAGTTTTTCTTTTTGGAACAAAAGAAACCACAAATAGCCATGAGTAAAGGGGACAACTAGCGTGACAACATCAAATAACTTGATGACAGTAGCTTGTGGTTATAATCGATGGAAAAAACAACTTTTTCTATATATTTTGTTGTTTTTGTTTCGTTGTACTTCATGGCTGACATTAACTACCGACCGCCAAGTACCGAATAATGACAATTGACAAATTACATTTCGTGGTCACTTACAATTGTTTAAATGGGCTTTTTTGTTTTTTTCATATCGTAGCTTCTGTCATTGACAAATATGTACGTATTTACCGAAAAGTGGTTACAAATGAGACAATAATTTTGTAGTTAACAAATATTTGTGGGTCTTATTTCTTAAGAATTTCTTAAGTTTTTTTTGTTTGATTTGACTTTCAACACTTAATTGTTAGTTTGTTTTTTTAGGACAAAGTTTGGTTTAACTCTATTGTATTCGTTTAAGTTTTTGTGTATTTTTGTCTTAGTTCTGAACAGTAGCTAATGTGTTACCATACTTTTAATATAATTACTTTTCTCTTCTTTTCAGAAAATGGGAGACTTGGTAAGTACATTATTATATCTAAATATTAATTTATAATCTAAACATAAGTTTATGACAAGCCAGTAGTCTGGGCTATTGTCTAGTCAATAGTCTAGTCTATAGTGCAGCCTTTAGTATAGTCTATTGTCTGGACTATAGTCTGAACTATTGTCTAGTCTATAGTCTGGATTATAGTCTAGTCTATAGTCTTGAATATAGTATAGTCTATAATCTGGAATATAATTTTATCTATAGTCTTGATTACGGTTCTGTCTATAGGCAACTATTTGTCATGGACTATAATCTAGTCTATAGTCTGAACTGTAGACTAGTCTATGATCTGGACTATTGTCTAGACTATAGTCTGGACTGTCGTCTAGGCTATAGTCTGTAATATAGTCTAGTCTACAGTCGTGACTAAAGTATGGTCTATAATCTGGAATATAGTATTGACTATAGTCTTGATTATAATTTGGTCTATAGTCTACGCTATAGACTAACTTATAGCCTGGATTAAAGTCTAGTCTATAGGCTGGACTCTAGTCTTGTGTATAGACTGGATTATAGTCTAGTCTAAAGTCTGGAAAATATACTGGTCTATAGTTATTGTCTATAGTCTGGCCTATAACTATAGTCTTTAGTGTGGACTATTGTCTATTCTATAGTCTGGTCTATAGGCCTGACTATAATCTGTACTATTGTATTTCCTATAATCTGGAATATAGTGTTGTCTATAGTTTGTATTATAGTCCGGTCTATAGTCTGTATTATAGCTTATTCTATAGTCTGGACTATAGTCTAGTCTATAGTCTGGACTATAATCTAGTCTATAATCTGTACTATAGTATTTCCTATAGTATGGAATAAAGTCTTGTCAATAGTTTGGATTATAGGCCGGTCTATAGTCTGGATTCTAGCCTGTTCTATGGTCTATTCTAGCCTTGTCTATATACTAATTTATAGCCAGAATTCTAGTCTATAGGTTGGATTAAAATCTGGGCTATAGTTTGAACTATAATCAGGATTATATAGACTAATTTATAGCCTGGATTCTAGTCTAGTATATAGCCTGGGTTCTAGTCTAGTCTATAGCCTAGATTAAAGTCTTGTCTGTAGTATTGACTATAATGTGTTCTATAATCTTGACTACTTCTGGATTATAGTTAAGTCTGGACTATAGACTAGTCTATAGTCGAAACTTTGGTTAGACCTATAAGGTAAAGAAGGATTTTGTTTCTTCGAATAGATATAGATATATTTGAGAATGCAATGTTTTACTATTTCAAATCCTTCATTAAATTAAAATATTTTTAATGCAAAAAAAAAAAAAAACAATTTTATTTCACGCTTAAAGTTTTGACACTTAAAAATGTTTGTTATTCGACCATTAGACATGGTTTAGAAATACTTCGAAATGGTCTGTCAATTTTACCAACTCCTCTTTCTGTCTGTCACCTACCCCCGCTAAGAAGTTGATTTGCAACATCATGAGTATGTGGAGTTTCAAAGTGTTTCTTATATTAACTGTTGTTGGATATACATATTTTATTTTGAGGTGGTGCATGCCACTAATTGATCGATTGTCTTTAGCCAAGACTTATGTTTTGTTGTTGTTGCTATTATTATTGTTTTAGTTGATGTATTTTATTGTTGCCACATACAATTTACTAGTGCAATATTGCCAACCATCTACCGTTTGTTGTAACCGTCTTTACCAGTAGTGGCCGTTTGGACGTTGGTCACTGAAGCGTGCTACATGTATGAATGTTGTCTGTTGTTATTGTTGTTATTAATATTATTTGTGTCCGCTGCTGTTGTTGTCTACTGCTTATTGGTGGCAATTGTGTGGTTTGTTTGTTTTCTATTTCGTCTTCAACATGGACAAGTCCATTTCAGTTACATATATAAAAAAACTTTAGACTTAAAGCACTGAGTTGTGTTGACATGATGTTACACCGTTTCTTTTTTTTTTTACTATGGACGATAACGGAGTGAGGTGGAATACCATCATCGAATTGTAGAAACTAAAAAAAAAAACTATTCGTAATAATGAAAACACAACAGCAATGAGCCACTTGTGCCATTGCCGTCAACCAAGCGCAACAAATAAATTAGAGCGTTAATATTGTTGTTAGTTGCTTTGCTTCTTGTTGTTGCAAGTTGTTATTTTGGTATTTTATGTTGTTGTTGTTGTTGTTGCCACTATTGTGGGTTTCTTTGTTTTTTTCTTCGCTGTGTGTCTATAAGATGGCCATTAGAGAATTGGTCACTTTTGGTCAATAGACAAACACAACATGTACACAACAGTAGTAGTTGGTTTGTAAAGTGTCGTAACCAACAAAATATTCATATGGATTGTATGAGTCAACCACTTACAAAATAAAACTTGGACGGAATCAAAAAACATTTACAACAACATTTTGCAATTAACTTGCGATTTCAAAATATTTATTTATGGCTTCTTTAATAAAAAAAAAATTAACAAAAATTTGTTGAAGGCTGTTTTATACAAAAAAAAATCACTATCAAATAAATATGAATGTCTAAATTAAAACAATGGAGGACAATAAGGCGTTACAGTTAAATCTATATGTATGTATGTGTTGCAAATAATTGCACGATGACAGTTCGGATTCGGAACACAAGTCTGGTTATAGAAAAAAGTTCAAGCTAGAAATTAAACTATAGTGAAAGCTGTTAACTATAATATAGCTCTTACTAGATTATAATTTTAAAAATATATTCTACTGTAATCTAAATTAAAGACTACTATATAGTCCAAACTATAGTCGAGATTCTAGACTAGGTAGTCGAAATTTGTATAGAAAATAGACCATAATATACTATAGTCAATAGCCCTGACTATAATCTGTTGTCCAGTCTCTAATCCATTATATAGTTTTGACTACAGTTAATAGTCCAGACTAAAGTCAATAATACTAACTATAGACTATAGTCAATATTCCAAGCTATAGTCAATAGTCCAGATTATAGTTAATAGTACAGACTGTAGTCAATAGTCCACACTTTAGTCAATAGTCCAGATTACAGTCTATAGTAAAGACTATATTCAATAGTCCAGACTATAGTCAATAGTTCACACTATAATATGTAGTCCAGACTATAGTCAATAGTCCAGACTATAGTCAATAGTCCAGACTATTGTCAATAATACAGACTATAGTCAATAATCCAGACTATAGTCAATAGTCTACAATATAGTCAATAGCCCAGACTATAATCAATAGTTCAGACTATAGTCAATAGTCCATACTATAATATGTAGTCCAGACTATAGTCAATAGTCCAGACTATAGTCAATAGTCCAGACTATAGTCAATAGTCCAGACTATAGTCAATAGTCCAGCCTATAGTCAATAGTCCATACTATAGTCAATAGTCCATACTATAGTCAACAGTCCATACTATAGTCAATAGTCCAGAAAACAGTCAATAGTCCAGACTACAGTCAATAGTACAGACTATAGTCAATATGCCAGACTATAGTCAATAGTCCAGACTATATTCAGTAGTCAAGACAATAGTCAATAGTCCAGACTATAATAAGTATTCCAGGCTAAAGTCAATAGTACAGACTATAGTCTATAGTCCAGACTATAGCCAATAGTACACACTATAGTCAATAGTCCAGACTATAGTCAATAGTTCAGACTATAGTCAATAGTCCACACTATAGTCAATAGTCCAGACTATAGTCAACAGTCCATACTATAGTCAATAGTCCAGACTACAGTCAATATTATAGACTATACCAATTGTAAAGACTTCAGTTGATAGTACAGACTGTAATCAATATTCCAGACTATAATTTATTATCCTATCTATAGTTTATAGTCAAGACTATGTTCTAATCTATAGACCAGTCTACAGTCCATGTTGTTGTCCAGACTATAATCCATGGTCCAGATTATATTATAGTCCTACTATAGCAGGTAAATAACTTAGGCATAGGAATATTATGTGTTTACTTGTCTGACTATTAAACGACAGAATCCTTAAACATTTACTTAAAATTTTGATTCCTAACTAAATTCACTATCATGTTTTCAATTAAAATTTCCCTCTGAACTCGAAACTATTTACATTTTTGCCCGCTACAGACAAATATTCCCCCAAAACATATGACAGCTACTAAAAGATTTTATAAAAATGGAAAATAAAACTTAATAAATTTTGTATACAATTGCAAATCTTTTTTAAACTTTTGACAGGATTATTCAATGAACCAACTTAAATCGTACATATATAGTAACATGATATTAAAACATAACCCAGCCCCAAATCCAACAAAAACAAATCAAACATACTTGTAGTACTTGTATGTTTTCACAGCAACAACTATATAGAAAATTTAATAAAAAAAAAGTACAAAATCACACACAGAGGTAAAGAAAAAGTTCTATGGCAGTAAACAAAAGTAAGGAGAAAAAATCGCAACAAAAATTAAACAGGAGACTTCAATTTCATCAAAATCGTGACTTAATGTCACGTTTTGGCAGTCAACACAAAATAGTTGCTGTTGCTGCTGTCGCTGGCAATATTATACATACAAACTAACATACAATATATTGTAAATAACTATAAGTAATAAGCAATAACAACAGCAGCAGCAGCAGAAGTAATATAGCAACACCAACAATTACAAGATCAACAACCAATGAATGAATGACTGCTGTGGTGTTGCTGGTGAACTTTTATAAACCAAATTGCTTTTTTTTTGTTCGAAATAGTTTTGATTTTTTTTACGTTTTGATACAGAAGTGTTTTTGAAAAGTCCAAAGTAATTCACTCAGCCCAAAAAAAAAAGAAGAAAAAATATGATGTTGACGATGATGACGACGATATTGGTTTAAATAAAACAGAAAAAAAGACAGTGTATTGCTTTTAATCTGTAGTAGACAAAGAAAATTGATCGTGTAGAGAGTTTTTCTATACAGTGCGTAAGGAATAAAAGGTCTACATTAATGTATGCGATTTATTGAAATTAAAGTTACTACAAACTATTGTATAAACTTCACTATAGTTCAGACTATAGATTTTAGTCTGGACTATTATAGACTTGACTCATGTTCAGACAATATACTTGACTAAAGTTCAGATTGAAAACTAGACCATAGTCCCGACTCTTGATTTGACTATAGACTATACTATAGTCCAGACTGTAGACTAGACTATATTCCAGATTATAGACTAGACTATAGGCTAGAGTATATACTAGACTATATGCTAGACTATAGACTAGACTATGGTCCAGACTTTAGTCTAGACTATATAATAGACTACAGTCTAGACTATCCACCACGCTATAGTCCAGATTATAGACCAGACTATAGACCAGACTATAGACCAGACTATAGACCAGACTATAGACCAACTATAGACCAGACTATAGACCAGACTATAGACCAGACTATAGACCAGACTATAGACTAAACTATAGTCCACAGTATAGACTAAACCATTGACTAGACTATAGTCCAGACTATAGACTGGACTAGAGTCCCAACTATAGTATACACTATAGAATATATTTACTATAGTCCATACTATAGACCAGACTAGACTATAGACCAAACTAGACTATAATCCAAACTATAGACCAGACTAAACTATAATCCAGACTATAGATAGACTATACTATATACTAGACTATGGTCCAGACTATAGTCTAGACTATATAATAGTCTACAGTCCAGACTATCCACAACACTATAGTCCAGACTGTAGACCAGACGAAAGTCTAAACTGTAGTACAGACTATAGACTAGACCATTGATTAGACTATAGTCCAGACTATAGACTGGACTAGGGTCCAGACTCTTGTACAGAGTATAAACTAGTTTGAGCACTGATTATAAACTTATCTATTGTTCAGACTACAATCTAGTATATAATTGACTCTCAAACTAGTTTTTACTTCAGAACATAAACTGATCTACTATACATTTTATAAACTAGTATTAAGTTAAGACCATAGAAAGACCTGACTTTTTTCCACCACTCACTGTACAATCCAAAATCAAAACATTACAAGCGGAAGCTTTAAAGTGAATATAAGGAGCACAGAGTGCTATTTTAGTACAATTTCTAACGCCTTTTATGATCAATATGCTTAACTAATGTTTAAATATTGCAATGGGTGGAAAAGATATTGAACTCTTAACATTTTCTCTTCTTACCAAACTCCAAACTCCCCAAAACATTAGATAGACTATGGCATTTATTAACTAAAATTGAAAGAAGCTAAACATTTTATTAAAATAAGGAAAGAAAATCGTAAATGAAAACTAACTGATCTTAACATAAGGTTAGTGTTACTAGTAAAAAGTAACAAAACTAGGCGCAGACTGGCGCTACCTTAACATAAATAAATTTTAGCTTACAAGAGGCCATTGTAAGTCCTTGTGTTTTGTGTTAAGAAAACCATAAAAAATTATGAATAAAAACTTTTTAAAGAAATAAAACAGTTTCACTTAACTCAATTATATTAAATCGACCTTCATTTATATTACACTAAAATACTAAAATATAAAACGGCTGTTTAGGTTTTTATTTAAAAGTCCTTTTCCGCTGCCAAAGCATTTAAATTTTCGTTACACACTTTTTTTCAATGCGCATATGCGTAGACTTTTTTTTATCCCATTTCCAAACATATTAGTTGGTGGAGTTGGTGTTATAAAGCCTGTTCTACAATAACATATAGACAGTATTTGCGGTGTTGCGAGTAGCATGACGAATTAAATTCCTTATATTTTTTTTCTTTAATTCAAATTAAAAAGACTGCAAGCAGATCCATGTAATATGAGTACAAGCGTTTAATCGAAACGTTTTTCTATATATTAAGACAAAACAAAAACACAAAAGATCTACCACAATAACAGCAAAAACAACAGCAGCGGGATCAGTAAAATAACAGCAACAACAACGACATTGATCATTGACTAAACGATTAAAACAACGATGACGATGAGGATCATGACCATGATGATCAATGTGGTTGGTTGCTAGTGATCATCATAATTTTCGTTTATACATTTTATACATACTACTCTGTGGCATTATGAGAATTTCGCGGTGATAAATTTTGTAAATGTTTCTTTGCCGTTTGTTACTTGCAACAAAGCCAGCACTAGTAGTGGCAATTATAATTGTTGTACACTCTTCATATTACGACTAAAAGAAACTGTTAAACTGTCTTTTTTTTTAACCACAGATGTTCGAAATTTGAAACAAATACAACATGAGCAGAAAACATATTATTGTGAGTAAAACAGACGAAAAAAAGCATAAATGCAATTATTTTATAACTTTTCAACACAATAAAAGGACATTCATATGTTGGTTGTAAACGTTTGTGAGTTGGTATGTTCGAATGTCCATCTGTAATTTAATACCCTGATGGTGATGATGGTGTGCTGATGACCATTGCGGTTTTTTATAAAAAAACAATGCTGAAATATTGTTAACATAGTTCATCACACATCGATGTTGTGCAAATTGAATGGGACCAACTTAATTTGTTTTCACATCCCATAGACTTTGGTCCTATTTTTCATAACTTCAGTTGATTTACATATTAGGTAGGTAAACCCCTATAACCGTCCAAGCGAGACTATTAACGACTAGACTATAGCAACGACTAAGACTGTAATTTAAAGTTCTCCAATATAGTGTAGATCAGAGACTAGACTACAGTCCTATACTATATTCCAAACTATAGATGAGACTATAGTCCAGACTTTAGGTGGGACTATATTCAAAACAAGACTACAGTCCACACTTTAAACTAGACATAGTCCAGACTGTAAACTTGACTAAAGTCCAGACTGCAGTCAAGAATATTGAGACTATAGACAAGACTATAGTCCGACCTATAGACAGTACTATAGGCCTGACTATATACAAGACTGTATTCCAGACTATAGACAAGACTATAGGTAAGACTATAGCCCAGACTATAGGTAAGACTATAGACAAGACTTTAGCTCAGACTATAAACAAGACTATAGACTATAGTCCAGACCATAGGCAAGACTATAGTCCAGACTATAGACAAGACTATAGATCAGACTATAGAAAAGACTATAGTTCAGACTATAGACAAGACTATAGTTCAGACTATAGTCCATACTATAAACAAGACTATAGTCCAGACTATAAACAAGACTATAGTACATACTATAGACAAGGCTATAGTCCAGACTATAGACAAGACTATAGTCCAGACTATAGACAAGACTATAGTCCAGACTATAGACAAGACTATAGGCCAGATTATAGACAAGACTATAGTCCAGACTATAGACATGACTATACTCCAGACTATAGACAAGACTATAGTCCAGACTATAGACAAGACTATAGTCCAGACTATAGACAAGACTATAGTCCAGACTATAGACAAGACTAGTCCAGACTATAGACAAGACTATAGTCCAGACTATAGACAAGACTATAGTCCAACTATAGACAAGACTATAGTCCAGACTATAGACAAAACTATAGTCCAGACTATACACAAGACTATAGTCCAGACTTATAGACATGACTATACTCCAGACTATAGACAAGACTATCGGCCAGACTATAGACAAGACTATAGGCCAGACTATAGACAAGACTATAGTCCAGACTATAGACATGACTATACTCCAGACTATAGACAAGACTATAGTCCAGACTATAGACAAGACTATAGTCCAGACTATAGACAAGACTATAGTCCAGACTATAGACAAGACTATAGTCCAGACTATAGACAAGACTAGTCCAGAAAAAACTATAGTCCAGACTATACACAAGGACTATAGTCCAGACTATAGACATGACTATACTCCAGACTATAGACAAGACTATCGGCCAGACTATAGACAAGACTATAGGCCAGACTATAGACAAGACTATAGTCCAGGACTATAGACATGACTATACTCCAGACTATAGACAAGACTATAGTCCAGGACTATAGACAAGACTATAGTCCAGACTATAGACAAGACTATAGTCCAGACTATAGACAAGACTATAGTCCAGACTATAGACAAGACATAGTCCAGGACTATAGACAAGACTATAGTCCAGACTATAGACAAGACTATCGGCCACAGACTATAGACAAGACTATAGGCCAGACTATAGACAAGACTATAGTCCAGACTATAGACATGACTATACTCCAGACTATAGACAAGACTATAGTCCAGGACTATAGACAAGACTATAGTCCAGACTATAGACAAGACTATAGTCCAGACTATAGACAAGACTATAGTCCAGACTATAGACAAGACTATAGTCCAGACTATAGACAAGACTATAGTCCAGACTATAGACAAGACTATAGTCCAGACTATAGACAAAACTATAGTCCAGACTATACACAAGACTATAGTCCAGACTATAGACATGACTATACTCCAGACTATAGACAAGACTATAGGCCAGACTATAGACAAGACTATAGTCCAGACTATAGTCCAGACTATAGACAAGACTATAGTCCAGACTATAGTCCAGACTATAGACAAGACTATAGTCCAGACTATAGACAAGACCATAGTCCAGATTATAGACAAGACTATAGTCCAGACTATAGACAACACTATAGTCCAGAGTGTAGACAAGACTATAGTTCAGACTATAGATAAGACTATGGTCCAGACTATAGACAAAACTTAAGTCCAGACTATAGACAAAACTATAGTCCAGACTATAGACAAAACTATAGTCCAGAGTATAGACAAGACTATAGTCCAGAGTATAGACAAGACTATAGTCCAGAGTATAGACAAGACTATAGTTCAGACCATAGACAAGACTATAGTCGAAGCTGTAGGCCAGTCTGAAGTTCTTTTTATACGAATAATTAAATTGGCAAGCCTAACTATCAGTTGGTCCCATTAAGTAGATATTAACGTTTATTTGTTTCATAATTTTCTTTCCATAAATATTTTTTTGTTTCATACAAATATGACAGGCGGTCACAATTTATGATGTGTGAAGTTGGGCGAATATTCATTGAACACTTACTTATGTATGTAGTATATCTGTCTGTCCACAGTTGTCCGTCTGTCGTTTATGTTGTAAGTATGTACGACAACTGAAGTCTCATGTACCTTGTCCACCATATGGGTTGTTGTTGCTGGTTACTTTCATGCCTCATAATCTTACGTTTTCATTTTGTGTCTTCCTTTGAGTCTCCTAAGTTTAATCAAAAATTGCACATAATTTTTACTTTTTTTATATATTTTTTTTTTTGCTTATCGATGAAGCGTTGAAATGTTACGCTAATGTTAATTAGATTTTGTTGCTTTTTTATATACAACCCGAGTACATTCTGATGACGGTCTTTTTATCCTGTTTTGTTGGGTTGATGTATAAGATGGTTGGTTGGTCGGTCAGTTGTTGGTTGTTTGAGCTGGTGTTGTGGTTGTTGTGTAATTTGTTTAGTTTTTTTTTGTTGCTGTTACTTCAAAATATGATGTATTTAGTTTTAATTAGACATAATTGACTTTATGAGGTAAAATTTATATGTTAAAAATATTATACTTACTATATTTATTCTTATTTTTTCTCTCATTTTATTGCCAGCATTTTATTACAGTTTTTATATGTTGTACATGTTTGTCCTATATCCTGTGGATATAAGATATAAATGACTTAATTAGATTTCTTTGAAATAAATAATGGTCGAGTGTTGAAGTTTTGAAATGGTACCCTTATTGTCAAATAATATAGAAATTAAATTTATTACAACACTTATTTAATATAATATTTTTTAATTAATCAGGCTCAAAATTTTATGAAATTTAATAGAATGGAATA